>NC_139834.1:30674204-31234204 GCF_963691815.1 Echiichthys vipera
AACAGGAAGTAGCTAATAACTTCAGCACAAATTGTACAATCTGCTCCGAACTTTTGATGGCTGATGAGGGTCTGGCCCTGAACAGAACCACATCTCAATATTCACTCATAGTTAGAGCGCCCCCTATTGGCGACAGGAAATATGTGGCTTTTTGCAGGTGTCATACTTTAACGAACTCCTCCTAGAAATTGAATCCCATCACATTCAAAATCGGCCTGCTCCGTCTAAAGACCTTAGTGGTCAAAGTTACCTCGTATCGTTTTGTTCTTCTGGAGGGTGGGACCGTAGCGTGGCATTGAACATTGGCGTCACATCAGAACACAGAAAGTAGCTATAATTTGAGCAATAACTGTCCAATCTGCCCTAAAAATCTAATGCATGGCAAGAGCCCTGCCCTGAACAAACCTAGATGACAACATTGACTAACAGTGAGAGCATCCCCTACTGGAACACCTTAAATTACAGCCCCTCCTCCAAGATAGACGTACTTTTAATAAAATTGGTAGACATATATAGCATCTCCAGACGTACAAAAAAGCCTCTTGGAGCAATATCCTAAAGTCAACAGGAAGTCGGCCATTTTGGATTTTAAGGCCATTTTCCGATATTTGCTCGCATTTTACTTTAACAAACTCCTCCTAGAGATTTAACCTGATCGATGTCAAAAGCGGCCCTGTACCATCGCAAGATTTGTGACCAAAGTTACCTCATATTAATTTTTCTGGAGAATATGGTGATGGCATGGTGGCGAATATTTGCTTCACGTTATAAAACAGGAAGTTGCTGTAACTTGAGCATAGATTGTCCGATCTTTACCAAACTTCTGATGGTTGATGAGAGTCTGGTTCTGAACAGAAACACAAATCAATACTCACTCATAGTCAGAGGGCCCCTTACCGGGGACAGGAAATATGTTTCTTTTTGATGGTGTCATAACTCCTACTAGAGATTAAATCCCATCACCTTAAAAATCGGCCTGTACTGTCCAAAGACCTTAGTGATCAAATTTACCTCATACCGTTTCTTTTTTCTGGAGCATCTGGACGTGGCCTGGCGGCAAATATCGGCGTCACGTTATGAAACAGGACGCTGCTGTAACTTTAGCATACATTGTGCAATCTTCATTGCATTTCTTAGGAATGACAAGACCCTCGACCTGAACACACCAACATCTCAATATTAACTCACAGCCACAGCTCCACCTGTTGGTAACAGGAAGTCAGCCTTATATGACAAACTTCATTCCATTCACATCAAATTTTCAACGTGTGTTCTTTGTTTGATGTATAGCAAGGCAAAGTATGTTTGGTAGGTGCTTCCTAGTGCCACACAGTGGCAAATTTAGTCCATATTTGGCCTTTTGATGGTGCCGTACTTTAAGAAACTAGTCCTAGAGATTTAACCCTCAAAGCTACCTCATCTTGTAACCTAATTTTCCAGCATGTGGCCGTTGCATGGCCGGGAATATTGGCGTTTTTCTATAAAACAGGATGTTTCTAATAACTTAAGCATACATTGTCCAATCTGCTTCAAACTTCTGATGGTTGATGAGAGTCTGGCCCTGAAGAGAACCCCAACTAAATATTCACTCATAGTCAGAGTGCCCCCTATTGGCGACAGGAAATATGTGGCTTTTTGATGGTTTCATACTTTGTCAAACTCCTCCAAGAGATTCAACCCGAGCGGCTTCAAAATCTGCCTGTTCTATCTAAAGACCTTAGTGATCAAAGTTGCCTCATATATCTTCGTTTACTGGAGCATATGGCCGTGGCCTGGAGGGGAATTTTCACGTTATGAAACAGGAAGTTGCTGACACTTGAATTCACTGAATTTCTGAGGCATGACAAGAACGCAAGCCTGAACACAACAACAACTCAATATTAACTCACAGCCACAGCGCCACCTGTTGGCAACAGGAAGTCAGCTTAATACGACAAACTTCATCTGATTCCCATCAAATTTTCAATGTGTGTTCTTCGTTTGATACACAGCAAGGCAAAACATATTTGGTGGGTGATCTCTAGCGCCAAACAGTGGATGCAGGAAGTGGAAAAGGAAGTTGCTGCAACTTTGGCGTTCATTGTCCAATTGTCACCTAAGTTCTGTAAAAGATATACAAGACCCCCAGCCTGAACACACTACCATCTCAATGTTAACTCACAGCCACAGCGCCACCTGTTGGCAACAGCAAGTCAGCCTAATAGGACAACCTTCTTCCGATTTACATCAAATTTGTTTTCAAATGTGTGTTCTTCGTTTGATATACAGAAAGGTAAAGCATCTTTGGTAGGTGCTCCTTAGCGCCACACGGTGGGTGAAGGAAGTGGGGGAAAAGTTTCCATGGATTGCATGTGGCGCCACGCCCTTTGTGCAGTGTTTGCCAGTCGCTGAGACGCGTGGCTGCATTGGCTGGAGTCTGGCCAGTTCCCCGGCGGTGCCCCGGGTGCGAGGGCCCATTCATTGCTGCTTGCACCTTTAATTCTTCTTATTATTTTACTAAATTTGCAAACTTGTCAAGTCTGGTGAAAATGTAGGCATTTTATGGGACTCATGCATGGGCGTGGCAAAATGCCTCCGTAGCACCCCCTAGAAAGTTGCTAAAATTGAGCCCCTCGATGAGGTTTCACCTTGAGTTACGAAAATCAGTAGGCTCATAGAGAGTGAGGAGACGCACAGAAAAGCCTCAAGAAGCCATATCCTAAACCCAATAGGAAGTCAGCCATTTTGAGTGATATATGTAAATTTAGTCCATATTTGGCCCTTTGATGGTGCCGTACTTTAACAAACTCATCCTAGAGATTTAACCCGATCAACTTCAAAATTGGCCTTTACCATCTCAAGACCCTTGTGATAAAAGTGACCTCATCTTGTAACGTAATTTCGCAGCGTGTGGCCGTGGCGGTGAATATTGCTTTCTTTCCATGAAACAGGATGTAGCTAATAACTTCAGCATACATTGTCCAATTTGCTCCAAACTTCTGATGGTTGATGAGGGTCCTGACCTGAACAGAAGCCAATCTCAATATTCATTCATAGTCAGTGTGCCCCCTATTGGCGACATGAAATATGTGGCTTTTTGATGGTGTCATACTTCAATGAACTCCTGGAGATTGAATCCCATCAACTTCAAAATCAGCCTGTACCTTCTAAAGACCTCATTGATCAAAGTTACCTCATATCTTTTTGTTTTTCTAGAGCGTCTGGCCGTGGTCTATCGGTGAATATTGGCGTAGTTATGAAACAGGAAGTTGCTGTAACTTTAGCATACATAATCCATTCTTTACCGAATTTCTAAGGTGTGACAAGACCCCCAGCCGGAACACAACAACAACGCAATGTTAACTCACAGCCACAGCCACCTGTTGGCAACAGGAAGTCAGCCTAAAATGATTTACATCAAATTTTCATTGTGTTCTTCATTTGATACACCAAGGCAAAGCAAGTTTGATAGGCGCTCTTTAGCGCCACACAGTGGACGCAGGAAGTAGGGCAGGTTATGAAAAAGGAAGTTGCTGTAACTTTAGCATACATTGTCTAATATTTACCTAATTTCTGAGGCGTGATAAGACCCACAGTCTGAACACACCAACATATAAATATTAACTCACAGCCACAGTGCCACCTGTTGGTAACAGGAAGTCAGCCTAATATGACAAACTCAAGCACCCACCACAGCGACTTCCTGGTTGATCCAATATGGAAGTGCCAGAAAATGCAGTTTTTCGATGGCCAGTAGGAGTAGTTTGCACAATAGAACATCCCCAAAGCAATTACAGTCAAAAGCAACTGGACTTGGTTGTTTGTCTAGGAAGATGTTTCACCTCTCATCCAAGAGGCTTCATCAGTTCATGTATGCAACGGAACAGGCTGGGACTGGTCAAATATAACTATTTCTGATCCACCCATATCAATTGAATGTTAAAAATAACATACTGGTTAATGCCCTGGCCATTTCATGACAACTCAACCCACTTCCAGGTAAAATCCTGCCGACTTCCGGGTTAGGCCCCACGGATACGGATAATTCTTATAGTAAACTGATACAGAAACAGATAATGCTGTACTCCCTCATCCCTAGTTTTTATATAGCTGTCTATGGTCAGAGCCCATTATAAATACACAGGAGTAATAATGTGATGCCCATGTTACCACTGTATCTTTTATGTTGTTATATATATATATATATATATATATATATATATATATATATATGTACAGTATTTATATATATTTTATATAATTCACTATATATACATATATTATATATTTCACTATATATATATATATGAATGTGAATTGCTAAACATGACTGTTGATTTATGACATTATGCGTGTATTTTTCTTCAAAACCTTGCTGCTGATTTGGCTTTCAAAAATGTATATTACTGTACAGTTTAGTACCACTGTTCAGTACATTATAAGGTACAAGAAAATAAAGCAGTTGTTCATTTCATTCTCAATTTGTTACATTTTTATTCTATTTTTTATTTTTCCTATAAAAAGAACTGCTAACTAGTACCGTATGGATAATAATAATAATAAAGGAAGAGCAGCCAACCCTTCTACATCCCTGGCCATAACTTGAAGAATGTTTTGAGTGGTTGGATGCAAAAAACAACTCCTTTCTAATGTGCTGCAAGCTCTGCGCACCTGGGCGACCTTCAAAAACTCAACAACTTCAACATTAACATTTTAATATAATATAATAGTCATTATGGCCCATGAGGCAAGGCCTTAGCCTTTTTCTCCCTTAAATTAATTTTATTTTTATACTTTAAGTAGTTTTGAAACCAGTACTTTTACACTTTTACTAAAGAAAAGAGCATGAGATGATACTTCTCATGCTCTAGTATCTAGTATCATGCCCTAGTATCTATACTTCTACCTAAGTAATGCATTTGAATACTTTTGACACCTCTGGGAACGTGTGAGGATTTAAGAGGGGAACATACAGGGGACGGACCAGAAGTAGAGAGGCGTGGGGTTGACAGGGGGACGCGCAACCCCCGGCTAGGTGCGAATGGCTCTAGTTAGCATTTCAATGTAACACGACTGGCCTGCCTGAATGACACAAACAACCATTGGATGGAGCCACAGCTCATAAGTTTGATTGGACAGCTTTGGGACATGGTTGTTTGCCCCTCCCATTTTTATAATAATAATAATAACAATACTACTACTATTAATATAAATATGATTATATTAATAATGATACTACTACTAATAATAATAATACAACTAATGAGAATACTGCTACAACTGATTATCATTATTGCTTTTATTAACTAGACCTGTCACAGTAGCAGTTTATTGAGAATAAAAGAGACATAGGAAGGAACATACTGAAATAGTAAAGCTTTATTAAAAACAAACATTATTCCACTGTGTTTCCCCTGGTCTGGGTCACACACTATAACATTTGAATGAAGGTTCTCCTGGCTGCTTCAGGGTCATATGATGTCGGAGCTGGTCTTGCTGGGGGTGGCCCAATATGCAGCCTTCTGTGGTGGGTTGTCTCTACTGCAAAACTGATCACAGTTCAGACAGACCCTGGATCCTCACTTCCGGCAGCTGGAAACACAAGACATTAGTGCCGTTCTGTGGTATTAATACAACAAAGTCGATTGTGATATTATGATGTGTGTGCATGTGTGTGCGCATGGGTTACCAAGGTGCTCGTACATGTGCATCCATGTTTTACAAAAGCCCACCTCTCTCAACTGGGCGGCCAGCGAGCGTGCCGTGCCTAGGCATGGAACAGTTGTACTCACACTGGTCAAACGGACTAAACTTTAGTGGGCACGGTACGGATGGATAGTTTGAGTGCACCCTTACCCTCTTTCTTCTCTGGGCTGAACCTCTCATGGCCTCAGCTTTGGGTGCAGGGTCTGGCTGACTGGATCTGTAGCTGTTTTGGAGTGTCTCTTAGGGCGCACTCACACTGTCCTTCCGCACCGCGCCCCGGGCTTTAGGGTACTTGTCCCCCCCAACCTCTCTCCCCCCGCTGGCCAGCCCGTTTGTACTCACACTGCCTGGGCCTCGGCGAATGCTTCTTGCCTGTCCATATGTCATCACGCCGTAACACATCACATTGATTGACGTCATCGGGATGCGTCGCTTTGTTTACAAATCTTTCCAGAGTTGTTGTGCGTCTTGTCCGACTGTTTTTGAATATTTTTATCCGCACAAATTTGCAGTAAACACTCCACTCCCGCATCACACCAATGTGAACCTTTTGCCGCCATTGTTGTTGTTAAATGTCTGCGCATGGTCCCTCTTTTTTTTTTCTATTTCTGAACAGGCGCACATAAAATGACGTTAATAAGTCTTCCATGCTGCCTGAAAAAGAGAGACAAGTTTAAAAAAAATAAAATAAAAGAACACCACCACTTTTCATGCAGTGTCAGCTCCTTTAACTAGGAAATCCCTCAAGATAACAATCTCTTTTTCGAAGACCTAAAATTGTCAATTACTAAAAATGTGACTAAAACATTTACATTGATCCAATATTTCCAAAATGAAAATAGTCACATTTGTTATTTTGGTTTCTGCCAATTCAAGTGTGAAATTCCTAAAAAAAAACAACAAATTGTTACTTAGTGTCCCTTCTCACTTTATCAGGAAGCTTTGAATCCCCCACTGTTGTTCATGAGAGTAACCAACCTTTATTTAAACACGCTGAATAAAGTAAAGTCAAAAGTTCAGATTAAACTAAATGACTAAAGAGGAGGGAGTTAGCTAACATTAGTAAAGTAAAGTCAAAAGTTCAGATTGAACTAAATGACTAATGAGGAGGGAGTTAGCTAACGTTAGTAAAGTAAAGTCAAAGTTCAGATTAAACTAAATGACTAAAGAGGAGGGAGTTAGCTTACGTTCGTAAAGTCAAAAATTAAAATAAAATTAAATGACTAAAGAGGAGGGAGTTAGCTAACGTTAGTAAAGTAAAGTCAAAAGTTCAGATTGAACTAAGTGACTAATGAGGAGGGAGTTAGCTAACGTTAGTAAAGTAAAGTCAAAGTTCAGATTAAACTAAATGACTAAAGAGGAGGGAGTTAGCTTACGTTCGTAAAGTCAAAAATTAAAATAAAATTAAATGACTAAAGAGGAGGGAGTTAGCTAACGTTAGTAAAGTATAGTCAAAGTTCAGATTAAACTAAATGTGACGGTGGTTGGGACAGACTTCTGGGGGTGAGAAGAGGAAAGAAGCAGGGGATGAGGCAGAGTCGACAGAGAAACAAAGAAAATGTAATGCCAAATGGCTGACGGGTCATGGATGGCTTGTGTTTGATCAAGAATATGTCGTCATGTTTGTCAGGGTTGAAAAAACCCCAACAAAATGAACAATTTGGTGGTGGGAACTAGTCATTTTAAATTGAATGCAGTAAAGGACCATGAGAGGGCCTGAAGTCATCAGGAGAGCCTAAGGAACTTGGATCTATTATAGCTGGATATACAGTATATATATGTGTATAGATGGATCCAAGCTTGAAATGAAATGTTTGCACTGTGTATATTTTGTTGTATGTATAATAATAATAATAAGAATTCATTTAATTTGTATAGCGCTTTTCAAAGACCCAAAGTCGCTTACAGAGCAGGACAGGTAGTACATAGACACACATGTAACAGGTAGCAAACAACAGAAGACAAGGATGACAGGGAAACAAAGCAAAGGGGGCATGGGGTAATGCTGATTCAGACAAACAGACAGAAACAGGTACAACAATAGAGGTGGGGGGATGGATTGAAGAGCAGTGGGGGGGGGGGGGGCTGAATGGGTGAGGAGAGCGGTAGGAGGGGGGGGGGTCGGGGGGAGAGGACAGGAGTGAATGTAGTTATGGGTAGGGGAGGTTGTAGGCTTGTGAGAAAAGGAAGGTTTTTAGACGGGATTTAAATGTTGTGAGTGATGGAGAGTCGCGGATGGGCTGGGGGAGAGAGTTCCAGAGTCGGGGTGCAGTTCTCGAGAAGGCTCTGTGTCCGAAGGTTTTGAGTTTGGAAGGTGGCATGGTCGGAGTTAGGAAGGAGGAGGTTCGGAGGGCTCGGGAGGGGCGGTGGGGGATAAGGAGGTCAGACAGGTAGGGTGGTGCCAGATGGTGGAGAGCTTTGAAGGTTAGGAGGAGTATTTTGAAGTCGATACGTTGTTTGATCGGGAGCCAGTGGAGGTTGTAGAGAATGGGGGTGATGTGTTCACGGGAGCGGGTGTGAGTGAGGAGGCGAGCAGCAGAGTTCTGCACCATTTGGAGTCTATGGAGGGAATGGGAGGTGATGCCAGTGAGGAGGGAATTGCAGTAGTCAAGACGTGAGGAGATGAAGGCGTGGATGAGGGATTCAGCGGCAGGGGGGGAGAGAGGCAGTGTCTGATTTTGGCGATGCGGCGGAGGTGGAAGTAGGAGGTCTTGACAATGGAGCGGACGTGGGGATCAAAGGAGAGCGTGGGGTCCAGGATAACACCAAGGTTGCGTGCAAGGGGGGAGGGAGAAATGATTGAGCTGTCAATGGTAAGTGAGATGGGTCCGGTTTTGTTTAAAGTGGATTTGGTGCCAATGAGGAGGAGTTCTGTTTTGTCACTGTTGAGTTTGAGGAAGTTCTGGGACAGCCATGTTTTTATTGCAGAAATGCAGGTTTCAATGTGGTTGAGTGGAAGATTTTGGGTGGGTTTGGTGCGGATGTAGATCTGGGTGTCATCAGCATAGCAGTGGAATTCGAGGTTGAGTGAGCGGATGAGGTGTCCAAGGGGGAATAGGTAGCAGATGAAGAGAAGGGGGCCAAGGACTGAGCCCTGAGGGACCCCCTGCGAAACAGGAGAGAGGGTGGATGTGTGGCCGGAGAGGGAGACGAACTGTTGCCTGTCGGTGAGGTAGGAGGTGAGCCAGTCGAGGGCAGTGCCCTCAACACCCTGCTGGCCTTTCGAGGAGGATGGAATGATTGATAGTATCGAAGGCTGCGCTGAGGTCGAGTAGTAGCAGGATGTTGAGGGCACCGGAGTCTGCAGAGGTGAGGAGGTCATTGACAACTTTGACAAGGGCAGTTTCGGTGCTGTGAAGTGGGTGGAAACCGGATTGGAGGGGTTCATAGAGGTTGTTTGACTGGAGGTGGGTGTGAAGTTGGGCGGCGACAATGCATTCCAGAGTTTTGGAGAGGAACGGCAGGTTGGAGATCAAGGGTGGGCTTTTTGAGGATGGGGGTGATGGAGGCAAGTTTGTAGGTGGAGGGAACGAGACCAAGGGACAGAGACTGGTTGAAGAGGGTGGTGAGGTCGGGGATGAGGACGGGGAGGCAGGCCTTGGTTAGAGCTGTTGGGAGGGGGTCGAGGGAGCAGGTGGTTGTTTTGGACGCAGTGATGATGTCCAAAATGTAGGAGGGGTCAATGGGGGAGAAGGCAGTGAGAGAAGGGGGGGACGGATGGTCAGGGAGGGGGGAGGGGACTGGGATGGTGTTGGTGGAGGAGTTGCCAACAGTGGCAGTCATGGAGCTGTTGATTTGGGAGATTTTATGGTTAAAGGCGAGGAGGAAAGAGTTGCAGATGTCGGGTGAGGAGGGAGGGTTACGGTCTGGCGGCCGGAGCAGTTTGTTGACGAGAACAGGATGCGGGGGGTCCTGTTGGTACTGTTGATGAGGGTGGAGAAGTGGGCGGATTTGGCAGCTTGGAGAGCATCACGGTAGGAGGAGATGTGGTGTTTGTAGGCTTCAGCGTGAACGGTGAGGTGGGTCTGTTTGAGGAGTCGTTCGATTTGTCGGCCGGTCTGTTTCATGGTGCGGAGTTCGGGGATGTACCAGGGGGCAGAGTGGGTGAATGAGACAGAGGACGTTTTCCAGGGGGCAAGGGAGTCAAGTGAGTCAGAAAGGATGGAGTTGAGCATGGTGGCGTAGTCATCAGGGGAAGAGGGGGCAGAGTCGGGGGGGAAGGCAGAGGATATGAGCTGGGAGAGGGAGAGTGGATTGACTGATTTGATGTTACGGTAGGAGATGGCACGCTTTTTGGGATTGTGGGGGGAGGGTAGAGGGGCGGAGAAGGTGATGCATAGGTGATCAGAGAGGGGAAAGGGGAGGGGATTTGGGTTAGAGACGGGTAGGGAGGCAGAGCAGACGATGTCGAGGATGTGGCCTTTGGTATGGGTGGGGAAGTCAATATGTTGGGTTAGGTGGAAACAGTCAAGAAGAGAGAGGAAGTCAGATGTCAGTGGGGCGTTGGGCTGATCGATGTGGATGTTCAGGTCACCGGTAAGTAGGATGCGGGGAGAGAGGGAGGACCAGTGACGTGCAGTGAGGGTGAGGGTTGGGGAGGCACTGACTCACAAGTCAGATTTACAAACATACAGTAGGATGCCAATAGGATAGGATGAGAGAACAGGAGAGAATAGGAGCGAATAGGATGCTGAAAACCATTTTAAAACACCAGTGCCACTGTATATTGCAGTATATCTTACCTTTACTGTAAATGACTGTATATTGCAGTATATCTTACCTTTACTGACTGAAGGTCCAGCTTTGAAAAATTTCTTAGTTTAGAAATCAAATCCTCCATTTTCAGGGCGAGAAATGACAGCTTGTCGCTAAGCTCTACAGCATCAAACAGCACACTTCTTGTGTTTACTTTTTGCACACAGTTCAGAGTTCACCGTGACCTGGCTGGTGGCAGGCTATCAGGCTGCTCACTATCGCCGCCTGCCTTGAGGCAGAGGTACTGCCTGCCTCAAGGCAGCATTTCCCCTGTGGTTTTTTGTCACATCAATAAGATGTAAATATTACACACATACGTCAAATACATTACTGAACACCATGGAAAAGAAGACGTATGCTTTTATTACATAAAAGTGTCCTCACCATCATATTGGAAAAATACACAGAAATGGGAACAAGCACGCGCCTTTTGCACGCGCTCAATCCAGTTTGTGAGTGATTGCGCAATCTGGAGGGAGGCACGGCTGTCCGTGCCTCACCTCTCGTCTCTGATGAGACTCCGTTTATTTTAGCAGGAAATACAGAATTTTCTGCGATTTTTACTACAAAAATGGTCAAAATACATTAAGAACCACACCAAAATCATAGATATCCAGAGGACAAATATTAATACTTGTGTTGTTTTATTATTTCGTTTCTTTTTCCTCATGATCACAGGGGAGGCACAGCCTCACCTGCCTCCCCTGACTGCACGTCACTGGGGAGGACGCAATAGTGAGGAGGTCGGACAGATCAGAGAGAAAAGATGGGTGAGGCTTCGGGGGACGGTAGATTAGAACAGCAGTGATAGAGTTGGGAAGGGAGAAGGCAAGGTGTTCGAAGGATGAGATAGATGGGAGGTTGAGATTGAGTTCAGTGATGGTCAGGGAATGTTTATGGAGAACGGCAACGCCTCCCCCTCTGCCGAAAAGGCGGGGTTTGGCGATGTAGCTGTACTTGGGAGGAGTGGCTTGGTTGAGAGCATAGTAGTCCAGAGGCTGTTGCCAGGTTTCACAGAGGAGGAGTAGATCGAGGTTATTGTCCAGTAACAGTTCAGATATAACAGGTGATTTGTTGGAGAGGGAGCGACAGTTCAGTAGTGCAAGGGAGATGGATGGAGGAGCGGGGGAGGGGGAGCGGAGGTTGTTGAGGTTGGCAGTTCGGGAAGTGGGAGCGCGGGGGGGGGGGGGGGTGGGGGGGGCGAGAGTTAGTCCAGAATGAGGGGATAGGTGAGCCAGCGGGGAGGTGCTGGTTGCGGGGGGGGGGCCAGGGCCTCGGTGGCAGCAGCAGCAGGAAGGCGATGGTTGTTGTTGAGGCGGGGGAGGTCGGCAGCAGTGTAGGTGAGAGGGGGAGGAGTTGTTGGAGTGGAGGAGAGGGTCGAGAGAGTGTGAAGTAGCAGAAGTGAAGATCCAAGGTGTAGATTGGTCAGTATTGGTGAAAGGAGGCGTGGTAGGATGTTGGCAGTGGCTAGCATCTGGGTAGCTAGAAGCTGGTAGGCAGTGAGTTGTGTGGGCGCAGCAGTGAACCAGGGGTTGAAGTCGGTAGAATGGGTGGTGTTGATTGCCCCGGACCGTTCCCGCGCGGTAGGCAGAGCCCACATTGCCGTGTCAGCAGTCAGCCAGGCGAGCTGATAGGGAATGAGGATTCCCCCCAGGTACGCCTGCTTGGTGGCGGGACAGCTGGGCTGTTGTTATTAGCTAGGCACACAGCTAGACTACCGCTGACGAGCAGGAAGGGAGTGGGGGCTCCCCCCCTGAACGCCGGCTAGATAGGTACACAGCTGAGCTAATGTTTTTAGCAGGGCACTCAGCTAGGCTGCGTCTGACGAACTGGCAGGGAGTGTGGCTAATGTTATTAGCAGCACACGTAGCGGGACGGTCACAGGTTGCCACAATCACCACCACAAACACACAACTTACTCACCCAGATCCAGAGCAGGCGGTCCACACAAACAGAGAGACACAGGTAGATCAAGTGAAGGTGACACAGATAGATCCAGTGGTGGAGGAGGTTTAGCCGGCTGACAGTTAGCTAGCTGGCTAACACAGCTGATAGTCCGGGAGCGTAGGAGCGGACGAAACGAGCGGAGCCCAGGTCCAGGGTGAGCGAGTGAGCCGCACACTCGGAGACACAGGAAGATCCAGTGGAGGAGAAGCGGATAAGTCCAGTGGTGGAGGACGTTTAGCCGGCTGACAGTTAGCTAGCTGGCTAACACAGCTGATAGTCCGGGAGTGGGGGGAAGCAAGCGGAACTGCGGGGAAGCGAGATGAGGTGAGAGACGCGGACAGTTGGACAGCTAAACTGACACTGAGACGAGGGGATAAAACAAAACAAAGAAAGAAGAGACAGATAGACACGAAAAACGTTGGACGGAGACAGGGACAGAAGCGGCAGTCAACAAACCAGACGCCAGCAGTGCTCTAACCCGGACGACAAACACTCACGCAGTCTGTATTGTAGATAGATGGATAGATAGAATTATAGATAGATAGAAAGACATAGATCAGGGGTGGGGGACCCTGCTCCTGGAGGGCCACTGCCCTGCAGGTTTTAGGTTTCTCTCTGCTCTAACACACCTGAGACTAATACTCTGACCTCATCAAGCAGCCGAAGCTTGTCAGGGGTTTAAGAATGGTTAGAGTTGTTTGTCTAGCCGGCCTCTTAGAATGATATTAATAAATCAGCTTTTTAGATTGTTCCTGTTAATTGAAATTATGTTATGCTTCTCTTTGGTATTATTTTTCATTAACGGCTCCAGTTTTCTTAGGTTTTAATCTTGGGTTTTTTATTTTTTTATTATTGCAATGAATCTTTATTTCACTTACTGTCTCTGCGTCCTTAGTATCTCGAACCTGTGCCCTTATAATTTCAATTAACAGCGGTTTAATTTCTGTTTTTTACTTCCTGGGGTGCAAAGTCCCGAGATGGCGTTGTCGGCCCCCCTTTTGTCCCCCCCCTTAACATTGTGTTACACTAAGCCGCTCCCACCACATACTGATTAATGATGAGAAATATTATACATATGGTTATATATAAATCAATGCTTAAATAGCCCCATTTGTTCAGTTTCAGTAAATTACTAAACATTTAAAAATAACACTGTTCAGTATCAGTTAATGTCTGACCATATACAATAAATGGCTAAATGAAACTGTCTGCTCACTAAATGTTTGACCATTTAAATAAAATAAAAATACATATCTAAATAGTTGTTTATTAGTAAATTCATTAACATTTAAATAAATAAATATAAATATACAGTATATTTACATGAGACTATTTCAAAATCACCCCAAGCATTGTTTTCTGCGTTATGTGTTGTGTAAAAAACGGCTTTCATATCAGAAAAGAAACACTGATGTCTGCGATATCAAATCTAAAACACATGTCTGGGTAATTCAGATATTAAAAGGAAGGAAGGAACCACTTCTTCATTAATATAATTAACTTTAATCTCACCACGGCCCTGCAAGCAGCTCCCAAACATCAGAAATGACAGAAACACAACAGTGTCACAGCAGTGAAGGAATCTCCAGGTGTGGATCAGGCTCTGATTGGATCACCACCTGGGTCCAGTCCAGCGCCATCATTGGTTAGTTGTGATAATGTTGTGCAGCTGGTTTGAAGGAATCATCAGAATCATGTCTGTAATTAACTGAGTCTTAACAGTCAGGACAAAAAGCAAATAATAATGGACCATCATGGTCAAGTTTATTGAGTTGTCTGTGAAAGGAACGATGTCCTGAACTGTTGAGAGAGCTATGAAGTCTTGATTCATTCAGCGGAAAACCTCAACTCATGTTTCATTTTAAATGTGATGGATTTAATGTGTCTTATTGACATTGAGCATCAAACATAATCCTGTACATGAGTGAAATATTATAAATTTACACATCACAGTGAATATAAAAACAGTGACACAAACACATATGGAGTGATCTCTTCTTACACATGAAGGCTAATGATCGATCTGCAAAAAATAAAGTCAGTATTAAGTCTATAGGGTGTTACGTTATCAACCAATAAATGTGAATAAATGACAAATCTTTCCAATGGATGTTTAACAAATGCTGTTATCTTCTCCCTTCTGTTAATGTCCGTCCACACATTCAAGGTCTGGCTCTCTTGCAGCAACATATTTACTAAATATTTGTCTCTTTATGGTCGTCCTTAATGTATGAGTCCAAAAAAAACAGTTTTATTGAAGGTTCACAAGGACTAATTACTGAACAGGCCGACAGGCACCCAAAGGGTCAGGGGGCCTGACTCACAAACTGATGCTGAAAACCCTATAAAATGATCACAAAGAGACACTCTTTGCTACAAAAACACAAAGTAACTAAAATAGATGCACAACCACCACAAAAAGATACAAAATGACTTCAAATGACCACAAAGAGATGTACATTCATTGGAGTTTGGGTGTTCTGTCTCTATGATGACACGGTGGGGGCCCCTTACATGTCTGTGCCCAGGGGCCCATTGTGTTGCATTCAAAATGATCTTCTAAGGCATTATGTATCCCTCTCCAAAACTCTTTTTCTTTTTCTTTTCTCCTCACTGTCCTATCAGTGTAACACAGTGCTTTTTAGTACTTATACTAAAGGATCTGGATTCTTCCTCGTCCGCTAGGACAGACTGTCACTTTTAGCTGCAACATTAAAAGACAGAGCCAATTCCTTTATCCACCTGCACAAGCCTCACATTCTGCTATAGTGCTTCCACGTACAAAAGGACATTTTGTCTGAGATCTAAATTCTCAAGTAGAAGTTTCTTAGTATAAGTACTGTGAATGTGCCAACAAAGCAAATTGAAGTTGAAGAAGGAAAATTAAAGAGCGAAAGACGAGAAAAGTGAAGGGGAGAGATCAACACGGTGAATATGAGAGGATGGGGGGGGGGGGGGGGGGCTGCGTACCAGTCAGTGCAGTGTGTGAAATGTGAACTGTGTGTGTGTGTGAGAGAGAGAGAGGGTGTGTGTAGGGGTGGATCCTCTCTCTTAAAGCTGGTCAGAAACAGAGAGATCTGCAGAGCTGAGAGTGAGAGGCACTGAGCAGGGAACACACACACACGCACACACACACACTTTAACTGACTCTTAAACACACGCGCACGCACACACACACACACACACACACACACACACACACACACACACACACACACACACACACACACAAACAGGCAAAGACAAGTGGCTTATTGTACACACACACACACACACACACACACACACACACACACACACACACACACACACACACACACACACACACACACACACACTTAGCTGAACTCAGGACTGACCACTTGAGGATACATCTCTCAGGACTCTGTTTCCCATCATGCACCAGTGGAGCCTTTCAGAGCTCCAGGGGGCCCCTACTCAGCAGGGGGTCCTGACCCCAAGGACTACCCAGGATCGAGCCTCCCAGAGCTCCCGGCAGAGGAGGGGGTCTGCGAGCCGCTGCCTCTGCCCACTGAGGGGAGCTCCTCTCTGGGCATGGCTCCTGCTGGGGGCCCTGGTGGTTCCTGGAGCCTGGAGCTTTCTGAGCGAGGAGCAGGAGGAGCTGCTGGTGGAGCTTCATAACCACTACAGAGGACAGGTTTCACCCAGCGCCTCGGCCATGCTGCCTCTGGTAAGATTACTTCAAATACCACCATCAGCTTACAGCTCATTGTGTTCATTAACGTTAGCCCAACTCCACATCAACCAACAGACGGACGTAAATAAGGGGAGAGAGATATTGATATAATGAGCTAATGTTGTCCATTTAATGTCAGATATCATCCTCGGACATGAGAGTGTCCTCCCTGACTACAGCTGCAGAAACACAGCTGCAGAGGCATTTGATTTGCTGTTTGTGACATAATTCCTCAGAAAAAAACACAGATCGTCTGAGAGTTTCCCTGCAACTAATTGGCAAGTAAATGTGAAACTAGCCTCGTGTTGCAGGACCTCTCTAAAGTACGATCTGGGTCTGGTATTTTTGCATTTCTTTAAAATGATCACAATTATCTTGGGTGGTGGCCTTGCAAAATAAAGTGAAAGGGGAGGAGAATGCCGTCAGTCTACATCCAGTGAGTCGGACTAAAGAGACTGACTGTTAAGGTCTAACACCAGACCATCACCAATAGAATCACTTCACAACAACGTGGTTGTATGATATTTAACCAAAACTAATGAAAAAGTTTAGACGGCAAAATGTGACGGCTAAGTTTAGACAACAAAAGGTGACTGTTAAGTTTAGTCACTAAAGGTGACGGTTAAGTTTAGTCACTTAAGGTGACGGTTAAGTTTAGTCACTAAAGAAGACGGTTAAGTTTAGCCACTAAAGGTGACGGTTAAGTTTAGTCACTGAAGGTGACAGTTCAGTTTAGTCACTAAAGGTGACGGTTAAGTTTAGTCACTAAAGGAGACGGTTAAGTTTAGCCACTTAAGGTGAAGGTTAAGTTTAGTCACTTAAGGTGACGGTTAAGTTTAGTCAATAAAGGAGACGGTTAAGTTTAGTCTCTAAAGGTGACGGTTAAGTTTAGTCACTAAAGGTGACTGTTAAGTTTAGTCTCTAAAGGTGAAGGTTACGTTCTGTCAGTAAAAGTGACGGTTAAGTTTAGTCAGTAAAGGTGAAGGCTAACTTTAGTCACTAAAAGTGACGGTTATGTTCTGTCACTTAAGGTGACGGTTAAGTTCAGTCTCTAAAGATGACGGTTAAGTTTAGTCACTACAGGTGACGGTTAAGTTTAGTCTCTAAAGGTGAGGGTTAAGTTTAGTCTCTAAAGGACTTGGATCAGATCAGATAAAGGTGGTGGTTTTTCTTAGTTCTTCCAGGACTTGAACACCAGTCCTCCAGGTCAAAGTCCTGTGTTTTGGACCCATCCGACCCAACTATTCTTCCTACAGGGATTTTGGCGCTCTGATACTACGTCACCTGACTTCATTCTGTGCTCAGGACATCAATTCTACATTAACAAATATGTGGATCACATATGAATTCCTGTACACTTTCACAATCACAGAGCAACAGTGAGTGAGGACTGCCTGTTTAATTCAATATTAGAAGGTTTCAATGAAACTGTTGACTTCATCCTGAGTAATCCACAGACATGTCATTATGCTTGGAAACAGAAGCTGGTGTTCAGGCTAACTAATCTAATTGTGCAGAACTTGAAGCAACATGCATCAGAGCTGTATTATGTGATAAATCTGATAATTCAGCAGGTCACACGCAAAGTATTTGCAGGGAAAGAGACAAAAAACCCATGTTTGGGGGACAACCTCTTTAGAAGAAGTGTATGTATTGATAAAAGATTAATATCAAAATGGCCATTTGAAATGGCTTGAACGGCAAATAATCGTTTGCTCTGTGAGTGAGCTAGAAAAAAGCTTGAAATGTTTCTTTAAAAAACACTCAGGGAACAACATTGTGCTGCATGTCTTTGTTTTCATCTCCGGAGACAGATCTGTAAAAACGCAGAGTGGAAAATATCTTAAGGTTTGACACTGTGAGGACTAAGATTAGAGAACAATTACATCTTAAAGTTGTTAGCGTCCTTTTGGTCACAGAAGTGACCCCCTCACCCCATACTCCTACATGTATACTGGATGGGCATACTCCCAGGCCCCCTCCAGGATCCTTGCAAGAGTGAAGAGCTGGTCCGTTGTTCCACGTCCAGGACGGAATCCGCATTGTTCCTCTTCGATCTGAGGTTCGACTATAGGACGAACCCTCCTTTTTAGCACCTTGGAGTAGACTTTACCAGGGAGGCTGAGTAGTGTGATACCCCTGTAACTGGCACACACCCTCTAGTCCCCCTTTTAAAATATGAGAACCACCACCCCAGTCTGCCACTTCCTTGGCACTGTCCCAGACTTCCACGCAATGGTGAAGAGAAGTGTCAACCAAGACAGCCCCTCCAAACCCAAAGCTTTCAGCATTTCTGGACAAATCTCATCAATCCCTGGGGCTTTGCCACTGTGGAGTTGTTTGACTACCTCAGTGACTTCTACCAGAGTCATTGACAATGATTCCCCATCAGCCTCCAGCTCTGCCTCTACAAAAGAAGGCATGTTAGTCAGATTAAGGAGTTCCTCAAAGTGCTCCTTCCACCGCCCGATTACCTCATCAGCTGAACATTGGACAGTTCCCCATTTCCCCCTCCTGAGGTGTCGAATGGTTTTCCAGAAGCACCTTGGTGCCGCCCGAAAGTCGTTCTCCATGACTTCTCCGAACTTCTCCCACACCCGCTGCTTTGCCTCTGACACAGCAGAGGCTGTAGCCCTTCTGGCACAGCAGAGGCTGCAGTCCCTTCTGGCCCGTCGGTACCTTGCAACTGCCTCCAGAGTCTTCTATATATATACATATATTAGGGGTGGAACGGTTAAAAATCCGTCCCGTTCGGTACGCATGTCACGGTTCTGTACACGTGTATACCGTTCGGTTTATGAGGTGCAACGTAGCATAAGCCTTCATGACCGCTGTCCTTTCTCATATCCATCTCAATGGTACGTCTCAGCAATACGTCTCAAGTCCCGACGCTGGGAGACTTGCTCCATGCGCGCCCTGAAGGCACACGACCACAACGCTACGCACGCTACGCACGCTACGCACGCTACGCACGCACGCTCCCGCTACACACGCTCCCGCTACACTCTTCTTCATGGGTTTCTGAATCCTCTTGGCAACAGGTCGCCAAGCTCCGCTCTGTTTGTTCATTTCAGTCTGGTCAAATCCGTGGTTAAATCACCACATCAATGTCTATTTCTACTCTGAAAAAAAGAAAATTTGACAAACCGTCAGTTCACCAGAGAAGTTTTTGTTTCTGTCTCTGTGAAGCCTTTACTCTGCAGCCATATCCGCGTGTAAAGAGAAGTTGATAAAAAATCATGCTACTCTGCATTTATGTTACGTTCATTTGTGTCAGTCCAGTTTTTGTTGAATCAACTAATGTTTCATAAGTGCTTGTCAGACTGGTAAAGTAACTAGTTACTGAAGTAATCAGATAAATGTAGTGGAGTAAAAAAGTAGAATATTTCCACTGATTTGTAGTGGAGTAGAAGTATGAAGTAGCATGTAAATAAAATACTCAAGTAAGAGATTAATTATACAACCCTGATGTAGCCTATTTCAGTCAGTTCAGTGATTGCTGTTTGTGCGTATTTTAGTGAAAGAAAACCTATTTTCTTTATTTTTTCTAAGATTTGATAATGTAAAAGTGTTTATATTCTTACCTAGAAGGCAAACAATTGTTAACCTTTTTGCCAACTAAATATATAAACACGTAAATTTAGCAATGTGTCTCCTACTGTTTCAAAATCTTACTTCAATTTAATTTAAGATTATTAATCCCTAAGCAAGCTGCCTTATTATTTCAGTTTTTGCATGATTGCATGACATGTCCTTAAGAATATCTGATTCAATTTTTTTAATTACTAGGCTACAGATCTGATACATGGTATTTTTAGAATCTAAAAGACAGAAAAAAACAACCGAACCGAACCGAAAAACTGTGACCCGAAACCCGCGATATGAACCTAGCAGTGGATTTTGTGAACCGTTTCACCCCGAATATATATATATATATATATATATATATATATATATATATATATATATACACAGGGACTGAAATTAACTTTTTTGGCCACTAGCCACTGCAACAGTGTTTTTTTCTCCCGCCAATCACAAAAGTTACCCGCATTTGGTGTGTGGGCAGGTGCCAATTTCATGACATGTATATATACATATATATATAAAACTGTATATATAAAATATCAAATTTACAATAGTAATATATACAAAACTACTGTAATCATTTGCAAAGTACTGTAAAAATGTGCAAAAGAGCAATAGTTTATGATTGAGTTCGTATTACGGAGAGGGGGTGGGATGCATTGTATAGTATAGTAACACACTCAGTCAGAGACTAGTACATCGCATGCTGTTCGATGCAACGGGGAATGCAAAGATCTCTACATTGGAGAAACAAAACAACCACTGCATAAACGCATGGCCCAACACAGGAGAGCTAACTCCTCAGGCCTGGACTCTGCTGTCCAATTACATCTCAAGGAGAAAGCCCACTCCTTTGATGACAACAATGTCCAAAATCTTGGACGGAGAGGACAGATGGTTTGAAAGAGGAGTAAAAGAAGCCATCTATGCAAAAGTAGAGAAACCATCACTAAACAGAGGAAGAGGTCTGAGACACCACTTAACAATGCTGCTCTTTCATCCCTTCCCGGGAGATTCAACAATCTAACCTCAAAGAACAACTGTTCACAAATGGTCGTTGGCACTTTGAGCACAAATGTCTCCAGTGACATCATCGGCCTTGTGAAAGGTTAAATCTCCACACCAGATAGTTGGACCAGTCCCAGTCTAGTTAGATGCATACATGAACTGATGAAGCCACTCGGATGACAGGTGAAACGTCTTCCTAGAAAAATAGCCAGTTGCTTTAGACTAAAATTACCTTGGGGATTGTTATTAAAGTGAACCCCCATGTATTTGTACTCCTCAACTGTACCCACAGGGACCACCTGGATGGAGACAGGGGTCACAGGTGTTTTTACCCTCCTCAGATCCACTACGAGCTCCTTTGTTTTAGTCATGTTGAGCTGCAGATGATTCTGCTCATTCCAAGTGACAGAGTTGCCCACAACAGTCCTGTATTCACTTTCACCCCCCTTTCCAATGCAGCCAACTACTGCTGAGTCATCAGAAAACTTCTGAAGGTGACAGTGCAATTGTTGAAGTCTGAGGTGAAGAGGATGAAGAGAGGGAGAGGACAATCCCCTGTGGGACGTCTTCCACAGCACAGGGACCCTCTGGAGGTGAAGGCTCCGGCTGAAGACATGACTCAGTATTCCACACAGCTGGGGGGCAAAGGCTTTAAGCACCCTGGAAAAATCCCCATTGGGGCCTGCAGCTTTGCCAGAGTGGAGTCTCATCAGTTGTCTTCTCACCAGGTCAGGCTTGAAGGACACTATAGAGGTGTCTGTCGGGGGCAGGCTGAGGTCATCAGGTTGTGGAGGACATGATGTAGGGCAGGGGGGAGGGATGAAATAGGTAAGTGTGAAGTGAGGTGGGGAGGGGAAGGTAAGGGGCCTGTAAGGAGGAGGAGTAGGGGGAGGTAAAGTGGCAGTCGTTGAGGGGCCGCCAGCAGCAGAGTCATGTGGGGGATAGGCCGCAGTATCAAACCTATTAAAAAATAGGTTCATTGGCCTGGTCCATACTGCCCTCCAACGCTGTGCTACCAGTCTTCTGGAACCCAGTGATGGTTCTCATGTCACTCCACACATCCCTCATGTTGTTTCACTGGAGTTTGTTCTCCAGCTTTCTCCTATAATTGCCAGTCAGTCACTTCTAAGCAGACCTGCAGTGTCTCATAAGCCTCCTCAGACCACCTCCTCACAGTCCTTGTGGTCGTAGGCTTCCTCTTCACCAGAGGCACAAAGCAGGGTTTGAGGTGAACCAGGTTATGATCTGATCTGCTCAGAGGGGGGAGAGAAGAGGAGATGTATGCATCCTTAATGTTAGCATACATCTGGTCCAGAGTCCTCTCCTCCCTGGTAGGACAGCTCAGGTACTGCTGGAAGGTCGACAGAACTCTATCCAAGGTGACGTGGTTAAAGTCTCCCGACATGATAATGAGGGAACTGGGGTGCTGAGTCTGGAGTCTGGTGTGTGTGTAGAGGGAGGGATGTACAGAACAACAGTGATGACATGCGGGATCTCTTTAGGCAGATGTTATGGACGGAGTCCAGCGGCAAGCAGTTCAACATCCGGGCTACAGAGCTGTTCTTTAATGGGGATATGACCAGGATTACACCATCTGCTGTTTACTAGAATGGCAAGACCCCCCCTTTCCTCTTACCGCTCTCGGTGCAACCCCAGTCAGCCCGAAGGGTGTGGAAGCCATCCAGAGAGACGTTCTGGTCCATAATTACCGAAGTGAAAAGCACTTTGGTTGACCATTGGTTATTTAAAATGTGCTCTATAAATAAAGTTTGAGTTGAGTTGAGTACGTTGTAGAATACGTTGTTTCTAGCAGCCTCTTTGGTGGTAAGATGTAACTGCAGGCAAGCCTCTGGGACTTCATCTCCCAGAGTTCCTTTGGAAACCGAACAGTGTCGACTGTATGCCGTCAGCAGATCGGTGGCATGATGCCTTCACATGCTAGGAGGTCCAGAGATAGAAGGGGAACAACGTAAAACATAAATAACAAATAACAAATAACAAAATAACAAAATAACAAATAACAGTCACTTGATTTTAGCGGTGAAAGTCTCCACAGACACTCATCATATCATCACGATCATATTGCTCAACAGGGCAGCAAATACAACTGCTTTCATTTGAGGGTCATATTATCAATCACTATTTTTTTTAACTCACTCTTTTATAGAGAGGAACTGAACAGATGGAAATCTTACGAACTACAACATTAATATACTGAAATTTTTGTATGTGAATCAAACATTTAGGATATTATCTTGATAGTAATTCATGCTTGCTTGATTCAACTGTTGAGCACACATCATGGAGGTTATTAACATGCTTAATGTTTAGTTATGTTTGCCATGTTAGTATTTATCATGATTTACCTTGATTTAGCTGGCGACCTCGTGTCAGGACACTTCATTAAAGTGAAATTCCGGTGTAAAATCATCCCAGCCCAGCTGGGAAATTGCAGTAATATATAAATATATACAAATACCACCATACCTCTGCAGCAGCATGATAAGAGTCCCTACTCATTAACTGAAGCACCAACAAAGTAGTATGTAAACACAGAGTTTATTAAAAGAGTGTTTTGAAAGACTTACCTACTGGCCCCAGTACCAGCTGCTCCATTCAAGTCAATAACCAAATGCAATCCAAAGGAAGGAGCCCATTGATGATTTATTCCAGTGAAACACGTTAATCTTGTGGTTTGTAGCAGTTTGGTGAAATATAAGTTAATAAGGTTTAGAAAAGACCCACACAGCTTTCCCTGCAGCACCGAAACATTACGCAGATCTCAGAGGTCAGAGGTCAGAGGTCAGGGGTCAGGGGGCGTATGTTGCCGGACGACCCATGGGTAAAGGCGACTCGCCTGCAACTTTAAGTGTTTGTATCTTTCCCAGTTGTGAAACAAAAATGAAAGCTTACAACCCAGAAACTTTTCATAGGCTGCCATGGCGATACGATGACCGTGCTCTGATGAACCAGTGGCTTATTGTTTTAAATCTGGACAGTGAGCCGCTGATGGAGACGCTGAGGCAGAGGGATTACCGTGTCTGTGTGACCTCTCTGTTGGGTGTCTTCTGGCCAAATGAATCTCAGAGCTGATCAGGTTTGGGTAACAGCTGTTTATTTGTTCTGCGTATATAACAAAAGATAATGGTGGCGTTCAATCATCTGTCGTAGACAAACAGCGCATGCTCAAAAACAGTCAGCTTAGCGTTTAAGTACTTAAGAAATAAGTTAACATTGTTTTTGTCCACAGACATTCTCAGACACGTTAACTCAATGTAATCCTCCGTTGCTTTGAGGATTACCCATAATCCTTTGCTACTACGGCAGGTTTTAGAACTGTGGATGGCAGTGTTGTCCCATGTAGTGGGATTTATTTACCATGAACCTTTTTAACTATGTTACATCTGCAGCAAACCACAACATGGTTGATGGCTTATTTGATGACCTAATTTGCCTAAAAACTCCATTGGATGATTTTACACCGGAATTTCACTTTATGGGTGCTCTTAGTTTTCATCATGTTATGAACTGGAAATTTGGATCTGTGAGCGGTGCTGAAAGAAAACACACCAGTGTTCATCACGTGGACTGGAGGCCATAAACGTCGGTATAAAATTTGTAGAGATGCTAAAACGCTGGAGCAGCAGGCAGATGTTCTGCAGCTGCAGATGTCACTTGGCTCTCCGTCCTTTTCAAAGTTTCCCCTTTGCGTGACACTGCGTCCGACCCCAGAACAGTTTGTTACGTCGGACTTTCAGGTGAACTGAAGGTCAGAACAAGTCTCTGTGTCGGAGCTCCGGGGCAGGTTGGAGCCGGCTGGCTGTTTTGGTTTAGTCAGTGGAGCAGAGACAAGCTGCTGCTGTGACATGAACACTGATGTGCTTTTATGGCGCTGGATTTCAGAAATGAGTGAAGTTTAGAACTGTGTCCCAGTGTGGTTGTTTGGACCTGAATATCTTCATATTTTATGAAGATTTTAAATCTGATCTGAATATTTTTATTTCATCATAATCTGAAAAAGTTGTGTTGGCACTGATGCTGTCACTGAGCTACAGAGGAGCAAACAAGAAGCCTGTACAGATAACCTGAGGTTTTTACCAGGTGAAACATGTCCAACAAGTTGTTTTAATACTGTGGAGGTGAGTGGGCCAGGAGGGGATAAGACAGGATTCATATTTCATCAAGCAGAGAGATAAGACTTTTAGCTTCTAAAAGAACAGCCTGTGCCTTTGTTTTTCCCCACGATGAGCTCAGGTGACGCCTCAGGCCATGAACCCATGAATTTATCAAACTTTAAATAAGTTTAAAATGAACAAATACCATCATTGTCTGTTGTATGTTTGCATTCATGTTGTTCATGCATGAAGGCAACAAAGTATCCAGCAAAACTGTGGAGCTTTGTTTGCATGTCCAAAACCACCGGTAAGAGTTCACAAACAATCCCCTTTTTCTAAACGGCTCTTTGGTACGAACGAAGGGGACCAAGTCGTACTTGAGAGCTGGTCTTTGCATTGTTCCAAAAACAAAGGACTTTAATCCAGGGGGGCGGGGTTCAATTCTCATCCGTACTAAACCAATCAATGGATTTGTTTCTGATGTGTTTTTTATGCCTAACCCTAACTGTCACCTTGTGTTGGCTAAAATTGGTCACGTTTTTTTGTGCGTTGTTGCACTTCTGGTCGAGTCCTGCGGTCTGTCATCGCGTTTCTTCTGTGTTTTTTCATAAAAATGTGTATAACTTTTCGTAGTATTTAGGACGGACCTGTCAGCTCCGGCCAATGGCTGGTGCTTGGTTTGAAAATGGCGTCCGGGTCACAAACATTCTCATTTAACAGCTGAACAGTAAACTAAAATGTGTTTCAGAAAACAGTTAAGCTTGAAATCTACAACACAACAGAACATAACAGAATCTTGGTTCATATTTGATCAGTGGCTTATTTGCATAAAGTTGAGGTCCAGTCGTGTTCATGCAGATTCAGATACGGTGAATGGTCAGTCAGTCGGGATATGCATCATGCGACAGACCACATGCTTTTAAACATGCACCGTTTACTGCTTTTCGTTGTCATCATGTTCATGCTGTTCAATCACACAGTTATCCAAGCTTTTTCTGAATCTGACAGAGAAAGTTAAGATAAGAAAACTAAAAACGTTCTTGCATAAGGCCCATTGTGGGGTTTATTTTCTAAATTATGGAAAAAACTGTGCATGTAAACTAGTCAGTGCAGTGAAGTGCTTCATGGAATAGGTTAGCAGATCAGTGTTTGTCCTGCTGCAGACTCCCTCCAGTTACAGTTTTTCTCGATTGCTAAGACACATTTCTTGAAAGCTTCTCTCCCTTTCTCTAAACTGTGAACACAAACCCCAATTTTCAAGCTACGTTCACAAAACCTCAGACTCTTCTTGCAAAACCAAACTTTCACCTCAAAACAGTTCAATCTGTGCCCAAAACTGAACTTTGTTGTCAAATCATGCCCCAAGTCAATCAAAATTAAAAACACTACTGAGCAGCCACTAAACACTACATAGAAAAATAGAAAACACAATGCTCAGGACATGAAGCTGAATGCATGTTGCAAAACAAAAAAACTTGCATTTAGCACTTTACACAAAGACAAAAAACAGAAATTTTGTGCATTTACATGTAGCACTTGTACAGTACAAAAAACAAAGATCTTTTGCATTTACAGTACACATTTTATTTGTTCAAAACAAACAGAAACCGTATGCATTTGCCACTTGTGTACAGTTCAGCATTGTCCTCACGGACCATATCAACAATTAGGGGAGAACATACCTGTCCTCACACCCTTATGTGACAGTCTTTTACAGTTTTTCTCAATTGCTAAAACACTAAACCCTGTTGTCTGAACCAATTTCTCTGTTGCTTGAACACACTGATTGAATCAATCACTCTTTTGGCAAAACCATGAGCACTTTTCACCTGTTTAGACACAACTTACCAATACATTTTCATTGTGATGCACATGTGCTGCATAATGGTAAGCACAGGTGGCAAAAGTCAAACACAATTAAAGCACGGTTGTCACTACTTGAACACAATAACTCAAAATTGATAACACTTGTGGCTAATGATGTGAGGGAATATATAAAGCCAGTTCAGAGAGCACTGATTTGTGAGGCACTACAATGGATAGAAATCTAAGAGGAAGAGTTTGTGTGAGAGGAGGTCGAGGAGGTCAAGGTGGTCAAGGTGGTCAGCGAAGACAAAGAACAGTAATATCTGATGAAATCAGAGCTACTGTGATTGACCATGTTCTTGTCCATGGCATGAGCATGAGGGAGGCTGGACAAAGGGTACAACCAAACATCGCTAGATTCACTGTGTCCACCATAATCCGAAGATTTAGAGACGAGAACGGGTCTTTTTTGACATTATAGTTAAGTATGTAAATGTTGAGAGCAAATTACTGTATGGCATATTACAGTATATACTGTACCACAGTATATACTGTAAGTAAATATATGTTTCAGTACATCACTGTGCCAATGTACTGTAGTATTGTAATGGAGGGTTAGTCTAACTGTCTGTAGGCCTAGTATTCCATGTATATTTTTTGTAACTGCACGTTCTCTTTTTGTAGAATTGAAAGACTGTCACATAAGGGTGTGAGGACAGGTATGTTCTCCCCACACCAGGAGACCCTAATTGTTGATATGGTCCGTGAGGACAATGCCGAACTGTACACAAGTGGCAAATGCATACGGTTTCTGTTTGTTTTGAACAAATAATATGTGTACTGTAAATGCAAAAGATCTTTGTTTTTTGTACTGTACAAGTGCTACATGTTAATGCACAAGATTTCTGTTTTTTTCCTTTGTGTAAAGTGCTAAATGCAAGTTTTTTTGTTTTGCAGCATGCATTCAGCTTCATGTCCTGAGCATTGTGTTTTCTATTTTTCTATGTAGTGTTTAGTGGCTGCTCAGTAGTGTTTTTAATTTTGATTGACTTGGGGCACGATTTGACAACAAAGTTCAGTTTTGGGCACAGATTGAACTGTTTTGAGGTGAAAGTTTGGTTTTGCAAGAAGAGTCTGAGGTTTTGTGAATGTAGCTTGAAAATTGGGGTTTGTGTTCACAGTTTAGAGAAAAGGAGAGAAGCTTTCAAGAAATGTGTCTTAGCAATGGAGAAAAACTGTAATTCTACAAAAAGAGAACATGCAGTTACAAAAAATATACATGGAATACTAGGCCTACAGACAGTTAGACTAACCCTCCATTACAATACTACAGTACATTGGCACAGTGATGTACTGAAACATATATGTACTTACAGTATACTGTGGTACAGTATATACTGTAATATGTCATACAGTAATTTGCTCTCAACATGTTCATACTTTACTATAATGTCAAAAAATATAATTACCTATTCTCTTCTCTAAATCTTTGGATTATGGTGGACACAGTGAATCTAGCTGTGTTTGGTTGTACACTTTGTCCGGCCTCCCTCATGCTCATACCATGGACAAGAACATGGTCAATCACAGTAGCTCTGATTTCATCAGATATTACTGTTCTTTGTCTTCGCTGATCACCTCGACCACCTTGATCACCTCGACCTCCTCGACCTCCTCTCACACAAACACTTCCTCTTAGATTTCTGTCCATTGTAGTGCCTCACAAATCAGTGCTCTCTGAACTGACTTTATATATTCCCTCACATCATCAGCCACAAGTGTTATCAATTTTGAGTTGTTGTGTTCAAATAGTGACAACCGTGCTTTAATTGTGTTTGACTTTTGCCACCTGTGCTCACAATTATGCAGCACATGTGAATCACAATGAAAATGTGTTGGGAAGTTGTGTCTAAACAGGTGAAAAGTGCTCATGGTTTTGCCAAAAGAGTGATTGATTCAATCAGTGTGTTCAGGCAACAGAGAAATTGGTTCAGACAACAGGGTTTAGTGTTTTAGCAATTGAGAAAAACTGTAATAACACGAGTGTCAGAGGAGGAACGCAGCAGGGAAATCATTCCGGACTACAGACAGACAGATGGACAGACAGGGAGACAGGGAGGGAGTCAGCGGCGCTAAGCGTTGAGCAACAGAGGAGAATGACTGTTGCGAAAGAGACGAAGAGGGGGAACAATGTTTAGACAGAGAAATGAAAATTAGCTAGTGAATGAGTGAGCACCCGAGGAATGTGTGTGTGTGTGTGTGTGTGTGTGTGTGTGTGTGTGTGTGTGTGTGTGTGTGTGTGTGTGTGTGTGTGTGTGTGTGTGTGTGTGTGTGTGTGTGTGGAGCAGGAGAGGTCTCAGCCTTGCTCCACCGGCGAAGCCTGACCGGGACATTTCCATAGGCATGTTTTTCTTTCAGTCGACTGAAGAAAAAAGACAAAGATGAATAGAGCGAGAGATGGGAGGAAGGAAGGAGTGCAGAGAAAAAGAGGACGGAGACAAGGAAGGAAGGGAAGAAAGGAAAGAGAAGGACAGAAGGAGGTGGAGACAAGGTTTGAGAAAAGACAGAGAGGGAGATAAGAAGGGATGTAGAGAGACAACGTGAGGAAATGATATAGAGTAGTTGTAAAACTGGGAGAAAACGAGTGAGATGAGATGGACAGAACTGGAAGAGGAGGGAGTGTGTTGAACTGGAAGGAAATGACAGAGAACAGATTTCTGTTGTGATTGGCCAAAAAATGCCTGTAGAATGAAACAACAACTGGATAGATAGACAGATAAACCAGTAGCAGGTTTAGTGGAAACTCTGAGTCTGTTAACCCTGAAATGAGGGAAACTCTGAGTTTTCCGTTTCACAAAGGGAGGTAACTCAAACCAGAGACAGAGGGGTAACTCTAGCCTGTTTCACAAAGAGAGGTAACTTAACCTCTTGGTCAGTTACCATGGTAACATGCTCTCTGAAACTAACCTGGTCGGGACCAGGTTTTTCTCAGAAAACCTTGAGTTTCTCTCTGTCTCCGCCCTCTTTCAGCCACACACGGTGTTTGATTTCCTCATTCATTCAGTCAGCGGGCGAGTTTTGGCGTAGTGCAGCATTACTGTGCAGAGAATTAAATATTCGTCGGGAGATGATTATCAAACTATTGATTATAGATGTTCTTGCATTTCCAGGCAATTCTCTTTTGAGCGGTACTGTTTCATATCACAGCAGATATTCTGTGTTGCGCTGCGTTTTTTTGCAAACGGGAGTTTTTGGTATACAACGTATAAAAATCATTCAGTAGGCCTACATTAGAAGTTATATTAAGCTGTGAATATTTACACTACCATGGCATGTCCTTTTGATAACGATCCCGTGGATAAAGCTGACGCATTTCGCAAACAGAATTAAATATTCGTCGGGAGATGATTATCAGACCGCGCATAGACGTCCTTAATATACTGCAGCAATAATTACAAAATTAATGAAATGGATCTTTTGAGCAAGTTGAATGTATTTGACTTAGTGTTTCCTGAATTTAATCCCAGCTTTTCTTGCAATTCATAGGTTCAAAAGTGTGTGCTTTTAATTGGGTTACTAGTATATAAACTACTCCTATATAGCCTTCTGATCCAGAATATCACCTATAATGCGAGGGGGCTGAATAAGGCACAACACCGTTTCATGTCACAGTCCATCTCATCCCTCCTTACATTTCCAACATTAACAACCAGTCATGCTCTCATATCACAGCAGATATTGTGTGTTGCGCTGCGTTTTTTTTGCAAATGGGAGTTTTTTATACAACATTGATATGTTGTATAAAAAACAGCCACTTACGGTAATATTTACTTTACGATGTAAACATGCTCAAAATGAGGCGTCACCATGAGATTGTGCTGAGGTTTTACCTGTTTGAAAAATGTTTTTATGTTTCATCTTAAGCTGCGCTTCTCCCCCGCGGGGTTGCACTTAAATGAAATAAACTAATAGGCTCCCACTCAAGCAGTTTCCCCTGTGATATTACTGTGATTGCAACTGGACTACATTTAAACTTATGCACTGACCCGAGCAGCAATGTCCTCCCGCACCGTCTCCCTCTCTTTTGCTGCAGCAGCGGTGTAAACCTGCTCAAACTCACCGTATGAGCGCATTCATATTTACAGTTGCAGTGGTAGCGTAGCCCTTCGCTTCCCCGTTGCCATGGTGACTCGTCGAATCAGGGCTCCATTGATGCTGTCTTTTTATACTTGTGGTGCACGCGCATAACTCCAGGTCAAACTATTCTGAGTTGATCAACCTAACGCAAATCTGCTGTTCTGGAACCGAAAACTCAGAGTTTCCTATCTCAGAGTAGATCAACTCAGAGTTCAGGGTTAGACTCAGAGTTTTTTGAACCTGCTTTGTGAAACAGGCCCCTGTTCAGATGGTGATCATCAGTAACTTTTCATTTGAGTCAAACAGAAACAAAAATCAGCTGTTCACAGACCAGATGACCTCCAGTATGATGGACAGAGGTCACTCTGTGTGTGTGTATGTGTGTGTGTGTGTGTGTGTGTGTGTGTGTGTGTGTGTGTGTGTGTGTGTGTGTGTGTGTGTGTTAGTGTGTGTGTGTGTGTGTGTGTGTGTGTGTGTGTGTGTGTGTGTATGTGTGTGTGTGTGTGTGTGTGTGTGCATGCGTGCGTGCGTACGTATGGGTGTGTGACTACACAAACATGTGCATGACCTGAAAGTCATAACACGGACCAGATGTTGAGAGAGCCTGGAGAGAGACAGGAATGTTAAGGAGACCCCTGACTATTGTTTGTGTTGTGTGTCATCATTGGACAAATAAACACACACACACACACACACACACACACACACACACACACACACACACACACACACACACACACACACACACACACACACACACACACAAACAAAACTCTCAGTCAGGACCCAATTGTTCATTCTTTTGGTATCTTAGCAACAGAGTTAAAGACACCAATCTGTTGTCTGTGTAGATGTAACCCTTTTGTCGTCTAAACTTAACCGTCACCTTTTATCATCTAAACTTAACCGTCACCTTTCGTCGACTAAACTTAACCGTCACCTTTTGTCGTCCAAACTTAACCGTCACCTTTTGTCGACTAAACTTAACCATCACCTTTTGTTGACTAAACTTAACGGTCACGGTCATATACCTGTGGCTGTTTCACAGCGTTAAAAAGAACGTCATATTTCATAAGATATCAGATGAACCCTAATGAGAACACGGTGATCCAGGAGGTTTAAATTAATATCAGGTTTTAGCTAGCTAACTTTATCAGTTTTGTAAGTGTTTTCTTTTCTCAGACGTGGAGGGATACAGAGTTGTAAGGAATTACATGCCATAGCTGTAATAGCAGGAAGTTAAAACATACCTCAGGCTGGTGACAGGGTCAAAGGGTCATGGAGGTTATAGATAAGTGGGAGATGAGGACTTCATGCTTTCTGACAGTAACACCTCCTGGTTTTATCTGTGTGTGAAGGAAACAGGACAGACGAACAAAAGTCTTTATGTGGCTGGAGTCTTTATGTGGATGGAGTCATGACAGAGATCATTTCCTGACTCTGCCATGTCAGCAGGACTTTTGGGGGACGTCAGAGTCAAGGTCAAACACAATGGCCCTCATTTATCAAACGAACGTACGGCAGAAAAACGTTCCTGGCAAACGTCGGCATTTATCAATTTGGACGTGAGCGTGAGCTTGAGCTTGAGCTACGATCAAATCTCACGTCTGGTCACGTCGGTTGCCAAAACTACCACTCGATAAATGTACAAGTGATTTGTGATGCCAAGCTATTGCTTATAAACGTGGTGGCCAGGTGACCATGGACACACACTGTAGTGTTCCTCATGTTTAAAACTACGTGGTCAGGTTCAGGCAACACAACCACTTGGTTAGGGTTAGGAAGAGATCATGGGTGGGGTTGAAATAAGTGCATTTGTAACGTAATTACAGTAATACACAGGACATGAATGGGACATGAACCGAGGTTTTCTGGGTGAAAGTCCTGTGTTTGTTTGACCCATGGACCACCCAACAGCCTGTCCTCATTTCCATTTTGTCACATCCCTCTGCGTTTGGCACCAACACATAAGGCTGCCTCACGCCAAACATGCATCTTAAATAATCCGTTCAGTGAAAACGGCTGAAATGCGCCAATGATCTGTGGTTGATTTGATACTAGAGACATGAAACCCGTCAGAGTTATTTAGAGGCCTATAAATGTGCTAACTCAAAAAACAGCCACACGATAAAATCATTACATTAATTAAAAGCAGGTTCAGGAATAAAAAAGGAAAAGAAAAAACAGCTGGAAGATAAAATGTTACATAACAGTCAGTTTAAACTGACTTCATGTAAAGTGTACAGTAACATCTTAAACGCACCATGTTGTCTCTCTCTCTATTCATGTTTGTGTATCTTTCTTTCACAAAATGATTCTTTGTGAGAAACTCCGAAGCCACAGGAAGAGCTCCAGTCTGGAAATGCTGCATTCAATTATAAGCTGGAACATGAGATTTTGTACTCCCCAATCATAAACTTTATAGTTAGGAGTCTTTATAAATGGAGATGAGCCACATTTCAGAACTTCTGCTTTACTTTCACACAAGCTGCAACAGATCTTCTAGAGTTCTAAGGTCCGGTGCACACAGGTATTTTTTTAGGGGAAAGATGCTCATTATCAGGTTCATACTTGTGTTTTGGAAGGACATGTTTCCAATCTTAAGGTGTAATTCTGGCCCAAAATCATCCCATGATCTACAAACCAAATAAATATGTCCTCATTTCAATTTTGTCACAGCCCTCTGCTATAAACAGAGCACTCTACACCATCATTGCAGCCTGGTCTCATGAGACCGCGTATGAATAACACAGCAATTTGTTAAGTCATCTTTTGGCGTTTCATTTCATGCCACATAGTCATGCCACGATTTCAACCGCAAAACCAAATCCTTTTCTCTGTTTTGGCCTTTCGTCTGCACGCAAACTGTTCTTTTAGGTCACTGAAAACAGATCTTTTGAAAACTTTTTCAGAAAATCAGTTTTAGGGGTGGTGAGAGCAGTTGCCCCATGTGAAGAGGGTGAAGGTCCTTGAGGAAGCAGTTGCAGGTTCGACTCCGACCTGCGGCCCTTTGCTGCATGTCTCCCCCCCTCTCTCTCACCCCATTTCCTGTCTGTCCTATATAATAAAAGGCTTGAAAACTGCCAAAAAATTATCTAAAAAAACAAAAACAAAATCAGTTTTCAGTGTGTTAATGTCATATCAACAGGGAAAACTGAGTAATGTCAGAGTTAGTGCTGTTATTTTTGTCTTGTCTTGTCTTGCAGACATGTCCAAAAGTGCTGTTTCCAACCACTAACAGGACTTTTTACATGTTGACACAGAAATGTAAAGGAACAGGGGCCAGAGATTTTTTTAAAGCGCGCTTGTGTGGATGGGATGGATGAGGACGAACCCTGAGTCTGTTTTTTTAGTTTGCAGCAGAGTTTGATTGATCGATGTTCAGACAACATTTACCAGAATTTCCGAACACGTTCTGTTCTCTGTAACTTCCATTGGTTCTCTGCAGAAATGGGACCCAAGCCTGAAGGTGATAGCAGAGGGCTACGCTGCTAAGTGCATCTGGAACCACAACCCAGAGCTGGAGGACACCGGAGAGAACCTGTTCGCCGGCACCGGGCCTCTGGACCTTCGAGAGGCTCTGGAGAAATGGTTTCTGGGTGAGCATGCATCCTTGTCCAACAGAAAGACTCACTTAAGATACTTGCGGATGAAGATAGAGGAGCATTTAGCAGCTAAAAGAGAAAGATATTCCCCTCCAGACCAAAATCAGAGCTAAAAGAGAGATTACTTGTATAATGTTTTGTTGTGATGTTTTCCTGCAGAACATCTTGACTATGACTACCACAACAACAGCTGTGATGAAGACAAGATGTGTGGACACTATACACAGGTCACATTAAATAAACACACACACGCATATTTATACACATATTTTGGTCTCTGGACTGGGCCTGAACTGTGTGTGTGTGTGTGTGTGTGTGTGTGTGTGTGTGTGTGTGTGTGTGTGTGTGTGTGTGTGTGTTACAGATGGTGTGGGCAGGCACACACAGAGTCGGCTGTGCCTTCCATCTCTGTAACAACATGGAGGGTCTGGACTGGGAGAGAGTCTCCTTCCTTGTCTGCAACTACTACCCAGCGTCAGTACTAATTACCTTTACTGTACTACTAGTACTACTACAGTACTAGTCTACTACTGTACTAATGCTGGTGTACTATAATTAACTTTACTATAACTACTACTACTGTGCTATAACTATTATAAATACAACTGTACTATAACTAACTGTATTATAACTACTACTGTACTTTAACTAACTGTATTATACCAACTACTGTTCTATAACTTACTGTACTATAACTAACTGTACTATAACTACTACTGTACTTTAACTACTACTGTTCTATAACTAACTGTACTATAACTACTACTGTACTTTAACTACTACTGTTCTAGAACTAACTGTACTATAAGTACTACTGCACTATAACTATTACTGTACTATAACTAACTGTACTATAACTACTACTGTACTATAACTAACTGTACTATAACTACTACTGTACTTTAACTACTACTGTTCTATAACTAACTGTACTATAACTACTACTGTACTTTAACTACTACTGTTCTATAACTAACTGTACTATGACTACTACTGTACTTTAACTACTACTGTACTATAACTAACTGTACTATAACTACTACTGTACTTTAACTACTACTGTTCTATAACTAACTGTACTATAACTAACTGTACTATAACTACTACTGTACTAAAACTAACTGTACTATAACTACTAATGTTCTATAACTACTACTGTACTATAACTAACTGTACTAAAACTACTACTGTACTATAACTACTACTGTACTATAATTAACTGGACGATAACTACTACTGTTCTATAACTAACTGTACTATAACTACTACTGTACTATAACTACTACTGTTCTATAACTAACTGTACTATAACTACTACTGTTCTATAACTAACTGTACTTTAACTACTACTGTACTATAACTACTACTGTTCTATAACTAACTGTACTATAACTACTACTGTTGTCATGAACGGTGCGGGGAATAACTCCTCGGGGCAGGACCCAAATGCAGACACGGACAATGAGTAAGATTTAAACAGATATTTAATCGACAAATACCAGGGAATGGGAAAACAGGTACAGGGTCCGGGTGAAGACGAGGGGGAAACCAAACGCGGGGATCAGGAGACGAACAGCGAACGGATGGTGGAAAACAGGAACTCGAGAAACTATAACAAAAAACACAAAGAAACGATTAACATAAAACAAAGCAACACGGAAAGGTAACACGATAGGTAGCAAACCAAACGAGAGACACGAACCACGAAATAGCAATAAGGTCTGGCACCCGACGTTGGTTACATCCGGCTCTTTATCTATAGCCTTAACGAGGAGACGAGCCACAGCTGGGCGGAACCACGCCTACCAGCTCCAACAGACAAACACACAGGGAAAGACACAAGCAGGGAGAAACAGACAGAGGTAGACAAACTGACACAAAAGGAAGAGGGAAGAGACTGACAAGACCGGAGTCCTGACAACTAACTGTACTATAACTACTACTGTTCTATAACTAACTGTACTATAACTACTAATGTACTACTTCTACTGAACTGTACTGCTACTACTACTTTAGTACCACTTTTGTGGTACCATTAGCACCACAACTACGGTATACAAATACTGATTCTAACACTACTACAGAAGACTACTACCACTATTATTACTTCAGTTAATACCCCAACAACTATTTTAGTACTACCACTGCTACACCACTACTAATTCCGCAATGAATACTGCTGCTACTATGACTACTACAACCACTGATATTATTACAAAGAATTGACCAATAATACTACTTTTACTACCACTGATTACTACGACTGCAACTACTTTCATTAATGAAGTAAAACTACTGTTTCTGCTACAACCCTTACTGCTACTACTGCTATTACTACTACTATACTATAGTGCTACTACCACCACATCTATTACTTCTACTGCAACTAATATTACCACTACAAGTAGTACCTCGCTTCTCTTCCTTTTGGCTAAGCTCAAGTGTAGTATCTGTTCTTATCAGTCTAATATCTGATATGTCCTCTATCAGGGGACCACTCCTGTAATTTCCCAGCTTCGGATCAATAAAGTATATTCTATTCTACTGCTTCCACTACTATTACGGCTATTACTCCTATTATTACCACTAATAATATAACTACTACTTCTGTTGTTGATAATACTACACAGCTGCCATCATTACTTTGTCTAACACCACATAACAGTATCAATGTTAATGCTGCTGGAACAGGAGCTCCCCCTAGTGGACAGTCATACTTTTTCCATGTAGGGTGTAACTGCAATGGTGAATACACTGATTATAAAAATGTGATGATTAAATTATAAATTATTCTTATATTTTAACTATTTGTGTCCTCAGAGGGAACTATGAAGACGAGAGGCCGTTTGTTGAAGGCGACTGGTGCTCCAGCTGTCCTGAAAACCTCCAGAAATGTGAAAACAACCTCTGTGGTAGGACACGCTGTCTTTACTCCTCAGTCCCCAGGATGGTCATCCTAGATATCTAAATGTAATTGTGGATATCTACTGTAGAATTGACAGCCTAATACACTATACATTTGTATTAGTAAAGATGTCTTTGTGGATATCTAAAATGATCAAGAATTCAGAAATGGTATTATGGAAAACAAAAATGTAATTACAGATAGGAGTGTGATTCTATTAAATGTTAAAACCTCTTGTCAAACCCTTCTGTAGTTTCCCTCACCTGGTATTTCAACAGCACAAACGCACATCAAAGTGAAGATCTGTGAGTTTTGGACTGTAGGTTGGACAAAATAAAACATTTAAAGATACAAAATTGTGCTCACTATTTCTCAAAATCTATTTAATGACATGGACCTAAAGTAACTTAGTCTCATAAAAAGTCATCCAGCACCTTCAATCACTGTCCCTGAAAACCTCAAATAAAGCCAGAAATCTTGGGGTTATTATGGATTCTGATTTACATTTCGACAGTCACATCAAATCAGTAACAAAATCAGCCTACTATCACCTTAAAAATGTAACAAGACTTAGAGGGCTCATGTCAGCTCAAGACTTAGAAAAACTTGTCCATGCCTTTATAACCAGTAGACTAGACTACTGTAACGGTCTCCTTGCAGGTCTTCCCAAAAAAACTGTCAGGCAGCTACAGCTTGTTCAGAACGCTGCTGCTAGAGTTCTAACAAAGACCAAAAAATGTGAGCACATTACACCAATTCTTAAATCATTACACTGGCTTCCTGTACGTCAGAGAATTGATTTCAAAATCCTCCCGCTCACATATAAATCACTACATGGTCTAGGGCCGAGGTATATCACTGATATGCTCCCACTACATAAGCCTTCTAGATCACTAAGATCCTCTGAGACCAATCTGTTAGTGGTTCGCAGAGTAAACTCAAATCAAGGGAAAGCATCTTTCAGTCATTATGCAACAAACAGCTGGAATAAACTTCCTGAAGATTTGAGACTTTCACCCACTCTGACCACTTTTAAAACTAGACTGAAAACTTTTATGTTCACCTTAGCTTTCTGCTAAATCTTGGCACTTTTAACGTCCGCACTGTTTTGATTATTGTCTATGTTTTTATTCTCTTTGTCTTTCTGTAATGCATTTGAATTCATGACATGTTGTGCTGTGAAGCACTTTGAGTCTGCCTTGTGTATGAAAAGTGCTATACAAATAAAGCTGCCTTGCCTTGCCTTGCCTCATGAGATAATCTGGGGTGAAGGGTGAAGAAAATAATTAACTTCTGTTGTGCGTTTTCTAGTTGCTGACACAGTGGAGGAAGAGGATGAGGACGATGAAGAGGAGGATGAAGAGGAGGATGAAGAGGAGGGGACAGTTGTTCCTCCTTCGGCAACGTCCGACACTTCCCTTCAGCCCGGAGAGGAGGAAGAGCAGGAGGAGGAGGTTATTCCTCCAGCAACTGACCTTTATGTCCAGCCTGCCACTACCGCAACTACCAGTTCTCCCAGTGTACCCACCACTACCCCCGCCAACGCCATACAGGACTCGGAGGACACCCAACCACCAGACACACCTGCCCCTGGCACCCAACCTCCACGGGCCCCCTCAGCAACACTGAGAGGGGAGGAGGAAGTAGAAGGAAAGATGGAGGAGAAAGAGGAGGAGAAAAAGGGAACTCCAGATAAGATGGAGGGAAAGGAGGAGAGAGACACAAAACGAAAAATATACCACATTAAGGAAGTTAGTTCTTCTGACGGTGCGGATTCAGTACCCTCACCTTCTCTCCTGTTAGCCTGTCTGAGTGGGATCCTGACACTGAGGCTGTGAGGAGGAGGAGGAGGAGGAAACACCTGACCTCACCTCAACACTCCTGCGTTGACTGCACATTACCCTGTTAACCCCCCCCCTGCAGAGTAATATAGGTCAATTAATAATTCACACTCATCAGAAAACAGCACCTGCATGTGATCTGACTGGGCCGAGGTCTGGGTGGAATAACATGTGCATAACCTGCTTCAACCTGCTACCAATACAGAAAAAAAACGTTACTGCCAGTGAGTTACCAGAAATAAATATGTTGTGTTCTCGTAAAGGAAAACACATTTACAGCGTCTGTTTGGAGAATTATTTTAAAGAAAAATGGGAGTTAATGAGGTGAAGCGTGTTGATGTCACTGACTGACTCACCTTCTCGTTCAGCCAGAGGATTTAGTTATGTTACTGAGATGGGGAAAAATTGTCTTCTGCTTCACCACAATCAACAAAAAACAGTAAAAACATTGGGACGCAATCAAATACAGTTCAATAGGCCTGGAACAAAAGTAAGCAATATAGAAACATAAGACAAATGTGTGAATTCGACGAGGGGTGGGGCAAAGGGGGTGACCCTGTACGATTAGCCCTGTGCACCTCCTGGGACCGTCCTGGATCCTGGCGTTCAGCAACATTTGACAGTTGTTATTTCTCACAGTACAACAGCTTTGTTGACATTTTTGGTCATCAGTCACTCATCAGTTACATGCAGTTTTAAAACCTGATTATATTTAGGTTAAAGGTTGAATATGTAGAATCTTTATTAAAAGCTATATTTAAAAACAAAACACAAAAAAACACACCCATGGGGCGTTTTTACGGGTAGAGAATGAAAGTATTACATCCATAAAAAAATATATTTGGTCTGAATTAATATTTTAAAACATTTTGACGGGTTTGACAATGACTTTCTGTCCCGTTCTGTTTCCATGGTAGCAGCCAATAGCATTGGGCGTTGCTGGTTGCCAGGGTTGTCTGTTGTTGGGTGCAGCTACTGTAGGCTGGCTCTGGGTGAAATGGAGTTTGCCAATCCTACAGCTGCTTCAGAGCCTCAGTGAAGGGGACGTTATTTGTCCCAGCAGCTGAGTGAGCGGAGACGGGCAAAAACAATATAGGTCAATATAGGCCAAGCATTCACTCCATGGACTGAGAGAAAGGAGATAAACACCATTCAAACACACGCCCAAATGGCTACGCTTCTCCTTGATTGCTAAAATCACTTTTATCTATACTTAGCTGGAACGGCTAACACTAACACCTAACGCTAACTGTCAGTCAAACTCCTCTGCAATACTTGTTTTTATGGTGTGATTTGCTGGCAACCTGGCAACCTGACTGCTAATGGACACTAGCCAACCAACCTGGCAACCCGACTGTGGAAATAATTTTTTGTTGTTGTGACTACGATCTTGAGACACTGGATGGCAGTGTTCTGCTCATTCTCCGTATTAATCCTTTAAGGTAATACTCCAGTTTCTCAAACGTCATGTTAACACCTGACCCGTGTTAAAATTTGAGTTGTCATGTTAACAGACCTAAATTACTCCCTAATTGACCGCAGTATTTGTGTATATTAAAAACGTTCCTGGAGTATGATCGAGGCACTGGTTTGCACCAAGCCCTCATCACAGCGATTTCCTGGTTGATCCAGTCAGGAAGTGCCAAAACCTGCAGTTCTCTGAGTGTCCACTAGGAGTAGGTTTCATAATAGAGCAGTTTCTCATTGACCCCCATCATTAAACCTGTTTAAGGCCTGGGACAAAAAAACATTCTAGTCTGTATGTTTAGGTCATATCTCCATGAAAACACTGAGGGGTAAATTTTTTTGTACCAGCCTAGTTTTTATTTTATTGGAGGTTAAAGTTTATGAATAATTGGGGGCGTGGCCTCTTGAGTGACAGCTAGCCCCTGGCCCTCACTTCTCCTCGGAGGTAAACGTCAGTCAGATGGACGTATCTCCCTCCCCCCCCAACGTCACATGCATGCCGTTTTTTGGTAAGAGGAAATGAGGCGGAGTCAAAGTCTGACAAGATGCCGACTCCCGTAGGCGAGTACGATTGGATTAAGTGGAGAGAATGGACCTCGAAGGAGAGGCTACATCTATTTTTTATACAGTCTATCGTCTGCACATGCTCTATAGGTTAAAACTGCCCCTACCAACTTGGCTGCAGTGGTTTTTAAAAATAGAAAAGATCAGGAAGCAATGGCACTGAAAACAACAGCAACAACACAAGCTTTGCCTTTAAACCCACTGAGGATTTCACCATGGCAACTAAGATTACTACCAAGAAGACCCGTTTCTGTCGTTGGCAGAGCGCCACCTACTGTCCAGAGGTAGAGTTACTTCATTGTTCTTCCCGTTCTCCCCCTCTAATGTATACGAAGAACTGCAATAACCTGATTATTCACTTAACTGGAGTTCCGATTATTCATACTCCAATTACTGCTGCGCATGTAAACACACTGACTGACCCCATTCTGAGTTCTGAAACCGTGCTATCTGTTTCACCTTGTTTCTAGTCTTTGTGCTAAGCTAGGCTAATCACAATGGGGGTTTTTTCTTAACAAATTAAAGCGTGAATTAAAAAAAACGTAAAACCGCTGCACCCCTAGAGCAAGTATACATTCTCTTCTTCTACAACTCTTGGAAAAATCTCCAGCATGTTCTCTTTCCCACGGCGTCACATACTGCCATTTTATCACTGCCTTCAGCGTTTGGTATCGACGCACAAAGCGCCTCCCCTTGATGACAAACGCAAACTCATCTGCAGTGATATTAGGTGCTCAGAGCCAGTGCTCCGGGTCAATTGTGTGTTAAGGCTCATTTGTGTTCTATGTTAGGTTCGCATATGGATACGGACTTCTGTTCGTACTCTGCGTACATTTTGCCTGTATTTCTCCAAGCATGCGGATATTGACCAAACGTTGCAGTACCACCTAAGAATTGTGGGGGCAGTGTTGGACATTTTGCTCAAAAAAGTGCCGTGAATATCAGGGGTGAGCAAGTCATCAAAGCCCCGACGGACATCCTGAAATACTAAAAGAGACGTTGATCGTCACTTAGTCTCATCTGTCAAACCAATGTGTGGAATTCTCCATCCACACTCTGGGACGTCTTTAGTGTCTTACAGACCACTGCTGTCTGCAACGCTGCCCGCCATTTTGCCTCCTTTTCAACAGACGCAGGATGGTTATCTCCTCCATCGTCTCAATCTTTGTTGTTGTCAAACTTCTTTGGAGTAACTTTTGAATCTGAGCGACACGCCCTCTAGAGGATGTTTTGATCAACGTCCACTATAACGGACGTATGAAAGCATGAGGACAGTGACGATTAGAACGTTGGTAACGTACGTAAGAGAAATGACCCTTAAGAAGGCAGGCTGGGGTGGATGGATGTGTCAAACAAACACCACACTTTCACTCAGAGACGGCGGTTTGTGTCCCCTTCTCATCCTGTCCCCTTCTCATCGATGTAGTTATGTTACCTCTAACTTTGACCCCACCTACGATCTTTCCCTCGCCCTAACCAAGTGATTTTGTTGCCTAAACATAACAACATACAGTAGTTTAGTATGAATTCACAACATTAATCACGTGTTCCCTGTGTTTAAAACAGCGAGTGTAAGTATAGTGTAGCGGCATTTGACGTGCAGGGGTGTTCAGACCCAAAGGATCCTGACAAAACGGCTGAATGTGACGAGTCAGGATGAGGACGAGTTGAAACTTTGAATAAATTAATTTAACCAAATGCCCAGAAAGACTTCCTTTAGCGTGAGTGCAGACTAAGGTGACTGTTCATGCACCTTTTACCAAAGTGGGTTTAAATGTTCACCATGAAGTGATGCTGTTTTGTTATTTATACAGAACATATAAATAACCATAAATAAGAATAAAAAAACTGATTATGCACAAAGTTTAGACGCAGGATGCTAAAAATAAGTATTGTTAAAATGTTTAATTTGGTGTTTCAGTTGTGTAAGCACTGTTTAAGTGCTGTAAAGAGAGTTCTTCACAGGTCCTCTCAGATCGCCCCCTCCTGTTTGTATCTGCAGGGCGACGACGGTTTAAACATACAGTATCATCTCATGTGTCTTTAGTTTAGTGAATGCAGGAGAAATAATTGCTGACTGCTCATTATTGTGTTTCACACTGACGACCCTGCTTCTTCTTCACAATATATATCTACTGTGCATCATATACTCTCAGAATGGAACTACAACTGGACACAGTCTGTGGTGATTTATCTCCGTTACACTGTCTCAGACAACAGGAAGTTATCATAACTATCTTCAATAACTTTAGTAAAGATTGCTGTAAATGTCTGTATATAAGATTAATAAAGAAGTAAACCCTGTTTTTCTTCTTTTTGAGAATGCAACATATGTGTGGTCATTTGTTATTTTTTCACATTTTGATTTATAGAACTGATTCCAAGTTGCCGTCTCAAAGATAGCTGTTTCCAGAGTGTTTCCAGATCTAACTTTCACTTTTTTAGAAGCTGCATCATCTGTAGTCATCGTTCTTTTTAAGGACTGCCCTAACATGGAGGTCTATGGGGACTGACTCATTTTAACATGGAGGTCTATGGGGACTGACTCATTTTAACATGGAGGTCTAGGGGGACTGACTCATTTTAACATGGAGGTCTATGGGGACTGATTCATTTTAACATGGAGGTCTATGGGGACTGACTCATTTTAACATGGAGGTCTATGGGGACTGACTCATTTTAACATGGAGGTCTATGGGGACTGACTCATTTTACCATGAAGGTCTATGGGGATTGGCTCATTAAAAAAGGGGCTCTATGGGGATTGACTCATTTTAACATGGAGGTCTATGGGGATTGATTCATTTTAACATGGGGGTCTATGGGGATTGATTCATTTTAACATGGAGGTCTATGGGGATTGACTCATTTTAACATGGAGGTCTATGGGGACTGATTCCTTTCAACATGGAGGTCTATGGGGACTGACTCATTTTAACATGGAGGTCTATGGGGATTGATTCATTTTAAAATTGAGATCTATGGCGATTGATTCATTTTAACATGAAGGTCTATGGGGATTGATTCATTTTAACATGGAGGTCTATGGGGATGGATTCATTTTAAAATTGAGATCTATGGCGATTGATTCATTTTAACATGAAGGTCTATGGGGATTGATTCATTTTAACATGGAGGTCTATGGGATTGACTCATTTTAACATGGAGGTCTGTGGGGATTGAATCATTGTACTATAGGGGTCTATGGGGATTGATTCATTTTAAAATTGAGATCTATGGGGAGTGACTCATTTTAACATGGGAGTCTATGGGGATTGGTTCATTTTTACATGGAGGTCTATGGAGACTGATTCATTTTAACATGGAGGTCTATGGGGATTGATTCATTTTAACATGGAGGTCTATGGGGATTGATTCGTGTTAACATGGAGGTCTATGGGGATTGATTCATTTTAACATGGAGGTCTATGGGGATTGATTCGTTTTAATGTGGGGGTCTATGGGGATTGACTCATTATAGCATGAATGAGTCCACAACACCCCTGTATTCCTCCTCCTTTCCCTCAGTGACACAGCCAACAATTGCAGAATTGTCCGCAAACTTCTGCAGGTGGCAGGACTCAGAGAGGAGCTAAAAGTCTGAGGTGTACAGGGTGAACAGAAAGGGGGAAAGAACAGTTCCCTGTGGAGCTCCAGTGCTGCTGACCACAGTGTCAGACACTCCGTCCTGCAGTCTGACATACTGTGGTCGACCCGTCAAGTAATCCGTAATCCAGGAAACCAGGGGAGGGTCCACCTACATCGCCGTCAGCTTACGTCCCAGCAGAGCAGGCCGGATGGTATTGAACGCACTGGAGAAGTCCATGAACAAGATTTTCACTGTGGTTCCCGCTCAGTCAAGGTGGGTGCAGGCACGGTTGAGCAGGAAGATGATAGTGTCCTCCATACCTAGTCTCGGCTGGTAGGCAAACTGTAGAGGGTCCAGTGATGAGCTGACCAAGGGCCGAAGAAGTGAAAGAACCAGCCTCTCCAGGGACTTCATCAGGTGCGACGTCAGCGCGACCGGTCTGTAGTCTTCGGAGGCGCTGGGACGCACCTTCTTTGGTACTGGTACCAGGCAGGATGTCTTCCACAGAACAGGGACCTTCTCAAGACTCAGGCTGAGGTTGTAGATGTACTGCAGGACTCCACACAGCTGGGTCGCACATGCCTTGAGGACCCTCGGGCTGACACCGTCGGGACCTGCTGCCTTGCCTGGGCGGAGTCTGCACAACTCCTTCCTCACCTGCTCTGCGGTGAAGATCTGTCTGCTGTGTGTGTTGGTGGAGGTTGAGAGAGGTAATGGCGGGGGGGAGGGGACAGGTAGGGCAAAATCAGGAAGGAATTGAGGGGGGGGGGGGTCAGCAGGGCTGGAGGTTTGGAGGTGGAAGGTTGTGGAGGAGTCGTGGGGGGTTGGTGGTCCAGAGCCCTTTCATCAAATCTGTTGAAGAACAGATTCAGCTCATTGGCACGTTCAGTACCACCTCCTACTGTCTGGCTACCAGATGGTTTGTAGCCAGTGATGCTCCTCATGCCGTTCCACACGTCCTTTAAATTGTTCTGCTGGAGTTTGTGCTCCAGCTTCCTCCTGTAGGTGTCTTTGCCCTGTTGAATCCTCTCCTTCAGCTCCCTCTGGACCTGCTTCATCTGCTCTCTGTCCCCTTCTCTGAAGGCCCTCTTCTTCGCATTCAGCAGGACCTTGATGTCTCTGGTGACCCACGCCTTGTTATTTGTGAAACAGCGTACAGTCACTGTAGGAACAACGCTGTCCACACAGAAATTGATATACCCTGTTATGCAGTCTGTGAGATCATCAAGGTCCTCTCCATGTGAATTACAGAGCAAATCCCAGTCAGTAAGTTCAAAGCAGCCCTGTAAAGCTTCATCAGTCTCCTGTGACCATCTCCTCACAGTCCTGGTGGTCACAGGAAGCCGCTGGACTTGGGGCTTATACAGGGGCTGCAGAATGGAGGAATGTAAACAACCAGAACGATCACGTGTGAAAAACTCCCTCGGTGACTCCTGCCCGAACAGTCTGAAAGCCGTCCACAGTTATGTTATAGTCTGGGATGTCCTCGTGGAGCCACGTCTCTGTGAAACACAGCACACTGCTCACACGATACATCCACTGAGTCTTCACCAGGCCCGCCAGCTCGTCCATCTTATTAGCCAGTGACCTCACGTTCCCCATGGTGATGGAAGGGAGAGATGGTTTATATCTCCTCTTCTTTTCCCGGTGTTTACGTCCAGCCTTACATCCCCTGTACTTTCTCCTCAGTTCTGTGGGGATTTCAGGCCTCTCCCGCATTAGCGCCATTGGTGCTAGCAACAAAAGCTGTTCACGAGTGTAAACAATGGAGCCGCCGCATTGTTGCGTCCATACGGCAAAAATAGTCCCAAGAATGAGACAAACGGACAAAAAACAGTGCATCCTTGCTCTTTTGTACATAAAAAGGGTTTTATGATAGGAGCAGACGGTTTGTGTTTTGATGGGAACAGTCAAAAACATCTGCAGTTTCTGTAAAGTTCATTAAAGTTCATAGTTTTATAGTAGTTTTTCAGCTTTTTACTGTAATTTATACTATTCTATATTAATGTTTCTTGACACAAAAACACAAAATCATCAAAAAACACATACAATAATAAGTAAATAATAGAGACACAAAATGACCACAGTGAGACATAAAATTCTAAATAAATAAAAAAGATACAAAATTCTAAATAAATAAAAAAGACACACAAGTATTAATAAATAAAAAAACAAAAGTATAAAGGAATAAAGAAAAAAGACCAAATTATGAATAAATAAAAACACACAAAATTACAAATAAATGAAAAACATTACATTACATACAACAATTATGAATACATTTAAAATAGCCATTTAGGACAGTCCTAAAATGGTTCAGGTCCTACTTGGAGGAGCGGAGTTATTTCTGTGACCATTGGTAGTTTGCAGAAGGAGTTCACATCCGCCATTGTTATCGCTGTCTACATCCCCCCGTCAGCTGATGCAGCGGTGGCCTGTGAAGTTATTAGCTCCGCCACCGCGAAACTGCAGTTTGAACATTCGGATGCGTTCATGGTTATTAAAGTTGATTTTAATCATGCCTCATTAAACAACGCCTTAAGTAATGTCCATCAGTATGTTGACTGCCCCACCAGAGACAATGAAACATTGGATTTATTATAAGCTAATGCCATGGACGCATATGATGCCACTGCCCTTCCCCCCCTTGGCAGATCAGACCACAACCTGATGACCCCAAAGTATGTCCCTCGTGAAAAGGCAGCCTGTGCACACCAGGACAGTGAGGAGGTGGACACATGGGGAAGACACTGATAAAATGACCGACTGCATTACAGATTTTATTAGATTCTGCGAGGACTCCACCATGCCAGCCCGGACCGTTTACTGCTTCTCCAATAAAAAGCCCTGGATAACCAGTGACCTGAAGGCACTCCTGAACAAGAAGAAGAAGGCTTTCAGGTCAGGAGACAGAGAGGAGCAGAGGAGAGTGCAGCATGAACTCTGGGAGCCTGGATACAGCTAACCAGTATAACCAGTTTTTCAACAGGTTTAGCTCACTTCCTGCTGCCCCTTCGACACCCTACAGGCCAGGTAAAGAGGCAGCTGGAAAGACTACATCAGCAAAAGGCTGCAGGACCTGATGGCATCTCACCCAGGATCCTGAAGACCTGCGCCAGCCAGCTGTCGCCTGTACTTGGACAACCTGAGCCTGAGAAAGTCCTGTTGCTTTGGAAGACCTCTCGCTTGGTCCCAGTCCCCAAGAAGTCGAGGCCATCTGACCAAGCAGAGTACAGACCAGTCGCCCTGACATCTCATGTGACGAAGGTCCTGGAGAGAATGGTCCTGGCCCATCTGAGGCCACAGGTGAGGACATTTCTGGACCCATTTAGGAGTCGATGACTGCTGAAACAAGCCAATATACATCTGGATGGTGGGGGAGGCACTGTGAGGATCACTTTCTTTGATTTCTCCAGTGCTTTCAACACCATTTAGCCTCTGCTCATGGGTGAGAAACTGCAGGTGGTGGGTGTTGACGACTCCATGATCTCCTGGATTACTGACTAACTTGACCGCAGCCCGGATAAAACCAATCAGTTTGGTTGAAGTGCTCTCTGCAGCGACCCTGTCTGGGTCCTCCGGCCAGAGAGTGAGACACCCGCTGCAGTGGACACAGTGAAGTGCTGCAGCACTGCACCACGGGCCTCTGGTGACCTCCGCACCACAACCTTCCTCCAAGCAGAGAGAGACAGTGTGTTTGTACTGTAAGTCATGAGAGTCAGAGGGAAAGACAGAGAAAAAGGTGGTTGAAGAAAGAAAAAGAGGAATGGACAGACAAAGAAAAGAAGCATTAAAAAAAATACAAAGAGGGAGAGAAAGAAAAGAGGAAGAGTCACTGAAGCCAGAGAGGATTGATAATGACGTGGCCTCTGGCTGCCCCGGCTCACTTCATCTCTCAATTTCTTTATTCTATTGCTTTCTCACTACTTTTTATCTGACTTTCTGCCCTTCATCCATCTTCCTCTTCTCCTTCTAATCGTCTCTGATTGGATCTAATATAGTGTTTAATCATATTTTTAACATCTGGTCAGGGACAACAGATGAAATGTGGATGACATTAACACTGCTGGACCACAGTGTCACTGGAACTGTCTTCAGTGATTTCATGGGACGAATTAATTAATTGATTGATTGTTTGCTTGTTTTTAAAAGTAGTAATTAAACTGTCCTTGTCACTGTGTGTCTGTCCAGGAGGCGTTTCAGTTGGTTTTTCAGTCGTCTGTCACCTGATGGAGCTCCTATTTTAAAGAGGCTAAAGGTCCTCGAGGCAGCGGCCGCAGGTTCAACTCCGACCTGAGGCCCTTTGCTGCATGTCTCCCCCTCTCTCTCTCACCCCATTTCCTGTCTGTCCTAGCTAATAAAGGCTTGAAAAACTGCCATAATCTTTAAAAAATAAAGAGACATAACATGGCCATAAATAGACACAAAAAGACCACAAAGAGATTAAAAAAAGACCACAAAGAGACACAAAAGGACCACTAAGAGACAGGAAATGACCACAAAGAGACACAAAATGACCACAAAGAGACACAAAACGACCACAAAGAGACACAAAAGGACCACAAAGAGACACAAAAAGACCACAAAGAGACACAAAATGACCACAAAGAAACACAAAAGGACCACTAACAGACACGAAACGACCACAAAGAGACACAGAATGAACACAGAGACACAAAACAACCACAAAGAGACACAAAAAGACCACAAAGAGACACAAAATGACCACAAAGAGACACAAAACGACCACAAAGAGACACAAAATTAACACAGAGACACAAAATGACCACAAAGAGACTTAATGACCATAAAGAGACACAAAACGACCACAGACACACAAAACGACGACAAAGAGACGTGTGATTCAGGTTCCATGAATGGGTCTGAGTTATATTAAAGCTATGGTCTACGATTCGGAATATTGGTAATTATCATTAACATCATTTATACGGCTATTATGGTCCATCGCCCTCGTCCCCTCCCACTCCCCCTCCCCCTCCCTCTCTTTAAACTCTGAGCAGCTAGTGATTAGCTTAGCAGCTCAGCAACCCGAGCTTCTGTTACCATGGAGAAGGAAAAGACCGATACCAGCAAGAGGCCTCTGCTCGCCCCAACGACGAAGGTTAGAGAAAATTGCAGTGGACGGAGGAAAAGGAAGAAACTAAGAGAAAATGTGAGCTTCATAGGAACCAAAGAGGAACCAAACAATTCATGTTCCAAAGTGAAGTCACGTCTTCACGCTTTCCCTCCACTTCTCAACTCTGAGTGCTGCTTCCTTGTCTTACGCTTAGACGGGAATGGAAAAAAAAGAACCCTCGATCTTGCTGGAACAACACGTTTCCAGGATCTATTACCAGTTTGAAGCTTTATACCAGTGATTTTGTCCCAGACTTTTGTCTCTGCACCAGTTGATGCAATCACGTCCACTTCTTTTATAAACTCCACAGATTATTTTCACATCGTTTTTTCTATCATATGATCATTGTTTATCATACTCTGGATTGTTTAATTTGTTTAATTATTTGTTTTTTTATTTTTGTTTAATGGAGATGTATATGTGTGTGCTGCAAATATGGGCACTTGTTTATAATAATAATAATTGTTATTTAGAGGGTTTTATTTTCTATTTTATTTTTATATTAAACTTATTGTGTACTATTGTTATCAAGTGGGTTTATTCAATGTCATTGTGCATTATATGAATTCCATTTGATTTGATTTCTATTATCTATTATCAAGTGTGTTTCCATTTTTATGACCTTCCATATTTGTTTTTTATGTTCATTCTATTTCTGTTTAATTGTAAAGCACTTTGCGTTGCATTTCTAGCATTAAAGTGAAATTCCAGTGTAAAATCACCCCATAGTTTTTTTTCGGCACTCATAAAATTCGGCACTCATAAAATAAAATTATCCATGGAAACAGTTTTTTTGGCGTATGTACTATTAACGGAGAAATTCTGGAGAGTCGCTCGGGGCAGTACGGTGAAGGCATTCAAACGTCTTTTTTAACTACTTATACTGCTCAAAATAACTCCAAACCTCTGCAGTAGCATGAGACAGAAAACCAAACACCAACAACGTAGTTAGTGAACCCAGAGTTTATTAAAAGAGTGTTTTAAAGACTTACCTACTGGCCCCTGTACCAGCTCCTCTCATAGTAAGGTCCATTCAAGTGGATTACCAAAGTCAATCCCAAAGGAAGGAGCCCATTGGTGCATTGTTTTCTGACAAACAATGAAGGTTTCACACTTAAAATGATCACACACACACACACACTCACACACACACAAACACACAAACAAACACACACACAAACACACACACAGATTAATATCAGTAAAGGCTGGGGGCAAATACGCAAGAGAACAGAAGAAGGATGGATCATAAAAAGAGAGAGAGAGAAAAAAACCCTGAATGGATGCTCAACTGACTCTGCTCTGAGCCAATCAAAGCGTCTGCCTCCTTTCCTCCTCGCATCCGGGCTCTGTGATTGGCCGGAGGGAGCAGAGAGCTACAGAAATACAGAGAGAGAGAGAGGGAGAGAGAGAGAGAGAGACAGGGGAATAAGAAAGAAGAAAGAACTGTCAGAGGAGGACGCCTCTGTTCTTCTCACCTCCATCTCTCTCTCTCTCTTTCTCTCTTTCAGTTTCTCAGCAGCCTCTCTGCCTCACTCTCCCATCTCCCTCTCTGCTGCTGCTGACATTCGCTCGCCCGTGCTGCTTTCAGATTCCTGGGGAGAGAGTTTTTTAATGTGATGGACCTGCTGCCCACCGACTGCTATTCCTCCTGCTGTTTACACTGCTGCATCATGGGAGCTGTAGTCTCCTCTGCGGTGCAGGAGGGCAGCTGATGAGCCAGGGATTGTGGGTCGTCAGAGTTGTTGGAGATGTGATCTGGCGTTCAAAGGAGGCTCGTCTCTCTTTTTCTCTTCTCTCGCTCTTTTTCTCTCACTCTTTTTGACCCTCGTTCTTCCCTCCTCTGCAGTGTCTGTCTCACCCTTCATCCCTCCAGTTTTTTATCCTCTCTCTCTCCTCCTAACTTGCACCGATCCAAAAGAAGAGTCAGGATGGGTTGTCGTTTCTCTCGGACCAAGGTGGGTGACCTCTTGCAGGTGTGTGTGTGTGTGTGTGTGTTGGTGTCTGTGTGTGTGAATGAGAGAGAGAGAGAGAGATGGAGAGATGGAGAGATGGAGAGAGAGCGAGAGGACTGATAGCGAGATGTGATGGATGCTGAGAAGGATTTTTGATGACATGACATCACTGATGACATGCATCACACACACACACACGTGTGTGCATCCTTGCTCATTTGCACATGAAATGTGATTGTGATAGGAGGAGATAGATTGTGTTTTGATGGGAACAGTCCGTAGAACCTGCAGTTTCTATAAAGTTCATTAAAGTTCATAGGTTATCATTTTTATAGTAGTTTTTAGTAGTTTTACTTTTTACTGTAATTTATACTATTCTATATTAATGTTTCTCAACACAAAGACACAACATTATCAAAAAAAAATTAATAAATAATAATAAATTATGAATAAATAAAAGATATGCAAAATTATAGAGGGATCAGATCAGATCTGCAGTCAACAAGGCAATTAAAGTAAATAATCTCACAATTAACCTAATTTTGACCTTTTTGACGTTATTATGAAAAATGCTGAGTGTAAAATGAACATACGCAAACTCATTTATAACAAAACTTCAAAACATTACATGTAAAATTAACTGAGTTTAGTCTCCCTCCAGTATGCACGCGATTGAATGGAAGCTGTTATTAGAAGTGAACCTTTTCTCCAACCTTCACAAACCTTTACCTCATGAAGAGAGCTGTGATTATCTCCCTCCATCACTGATGAATTCAGATACTTTACATTTACATTGTGGTCATTAGGTTGCCCTAGTTAGAGCAACTTACGTTATATTTCACAATAACAGCACATTGACTTAATTTACTGTGTGTCACCACGGCAGCCTTGATAGAGGCGTCTAACGTATGCTAGCTAAGCAGTGTTAGCTTAGCTGACATTACTTTTTCACTGAATTCCTGGTTGATCCAATCAGAAAGTGCCAAAACCATCAGTTCTCTGAGTGTCCACTAGGTGCTGGTTTCATAACAGAGCAGTTTCTCATTGAGCCCCATGTTAAACAGACCGTTTTCACAGCATCATTAAACCTGTTTAAGGCCTGGGAAAAAAAAAACATTCTAGTCTGTATGTTTAGGTCATATCTCGACATATCATGACAACACTGAGGAGGGTGAATTTTTTTGTACCAGGCTAGTTTTTATTTTATTGGAGGTTAAAGTTTATAAATAATTAGGGGCGTGTTCTATTAAGTGACAGCTTGCCGCTGGCTAGCGGCAAGAGAACAGACCCTTACCGAGACGCTATGTCCATTTTTTATTTAGTCTATGGTTTATACTCATGAATACATGATTGGGATGATTTTAACCAGGATTTTATGTTGCAATTAAAACCTGTATAGCTGTTCCACTCTCTTATCTCTCTTGGTACTGAGCTCCAACACTTAGGGCATACTCACACTGTCCTCCCGGACCGCGACCCGGACATTAGGGTACTTGTCCCCCCTCCCTCTCCCCCCGTGCCCCAGCCCCGTTTGTACTCACACTGCCAGGGCCGGCCAATGCTTCTTGCTGTCCATACGACATCACGCCGTAACATGCGTTGATCGCGTGTGTGTGGCTTTGTTTACAAATCTTTCCACAGACCTCGGAGTTTTTGTGCGTCTTGTCGACTGTTTTTGAATATTTTCATCCGACCAAATCTGCAGTAAACACTCCACCTCCGCATTACACCAACGTGAACCTTTTACCGCCATTGTTGTTGTCGTTAAATGTCCGCACATGGTCCGTCCTTCTATTTACATGTCCGAACAGGCGGACATAACGCTACTGCCGTAGGGCTCGTGCTCGTACACATGCGCACGCTCGTGCTCGTACATGTGCAAACGGCTCCGCTAAAGCCCACCTCTTTCAAGCGGGCCGTGGACGGTCCGCTGGCCGCAGTTGTGGCCGGAGCGGGTGCACTCACACTGCTTAAAGGTACTTGGCTTTAGCTGAAAAAACGGTTTTGGCCAAAAGGACAGTGTGAGTAGGCTCTTAGAGGCTCTAAAGCCACAGAGCAGGACTTCTTCCTCTAGCGGATTACACAGAAAACCGATCTCTATTAAGAGCAAAGGCAGAGAACGATTTCCTCTCTGTTATTCTCTGTGCCGGGCACAGGAACACATAATGCATTTGCACAATGTAAATCTTTGTTCTCTTTGAACTTATTATTTGCAAGCTGTCACTTTATCATGGAATGCTGCTGTGATGTATGCTGCTGCCTTCTTGGCCAGGTCCCCCTTGGGAAAGATATCCCGATCTCAATGTTTTTTTAAAAAACAAATAAAGGTTAAAGGTTGATAAAATCAATCAATAACAAATGCTCCGGAGAGCTCTGGATTCAATTCCACAAATTAGTCCGCCACTGGGAGTTTTTCTTGGAAAGTGTTTATCTGTTTGTGGTTACGTGGTTACTGAGCGCTCCTCCTCGTTTCTCTCTGCTCGTTGTAGCGTGAAGTCACAGCTCAGTAATTGATGTCTGTGGGTCTCTTTCCCTTTGCCATGATCGGTGACGAGAGTTCGTAGCTTTGAGGTTGTGTTTTCATTCAGCGCCACCTTCAACTGGATGAACGGCCCAGTTATCAAAAGGTTGAACTGGCTGTGGTTCGACGCACTCTTTAGAAATGCAGAACTGAACAATCTGCAGCGGGACGGATGTATTCTGGCACATGTTCATCTCTGAATGACCGGAACACACGATTATCCTGCTACGCATGTCAGAGGAGGTTTTCATCCTGAATGCATTGATGCTGTGCATTAACAAACACCTTTTATCAAATTACTTCCTGTAGCGCGCACGTTTGCACGCACGCACGCACGCACGCACGCACGCACGCACACTCACACTATCTTCAGGACCTCTGAAAGACCAACATAGGACAGAGAAAGGATGGAGATCATAATTGGATGTGATGGCTGCTGTGGTGACCCAATCTGTGAGATGGAGGAATACAAGCGTCATATAAACACACAACACAAGACATGAAACACAGTCACTACACATCTCAGTCTCCATAGAAGACATAACTTTATACAGAGGTGAGAGAGGAAGATAAATAGAGGCACACAAATTATTTCAGAAAGGTGCAAAATATTCCTAAATGTGTAACCTGATGTTCGTAAAGTAACCCAGACAAACTTTTAGCTCGCTGATTGTCCATCAAAATCACAGACTGTTTAAAAGAGGTGGACGTAACCACCGTGGCATCACCCACTGCTTTGTGGTTTAAAAGCCTTTTTGGTCGTGGCCATCCTGTTTTTTTGGAGCCAGAAGTGAACATATTTGGAGGAGAGGTGGGAGCTGTGTTTGCAGCTGACGCTATCGCTAGAGGGCTAGCTTAGTTAGCAAGGTGCATCCAGAATTCACATTAGCAAATTAGATAGGTTACTTATTTTGGCTAACAAAAGATTGTCTTAAAGCCAAATACTTACTGGAAAAAAATAAAAGTCAATGCAAAGACAAAACTAGACGCATTTTGCATCACTCCAGTTGAATATTTACTTGAGTGACGCACCGCTGAGACATTCTCAAATGAGAAGGGCTGAACGGGCTAGGCTGGTGGAAATTGCAGAGGAACTGGTAAAACTTAACCTAACCCCCATATTCAAGAAACAGCTGCTACTACATTCGGAACACGGCCTTTTAATGAAACACAAAGTTCAGAGACAGCTGAGGCAATCAAAACAAAGCTTTTTTGAGCAGGGAGATAAGGCAGGGAGACTCCTGGCACAGCAGACCCGTGCAGCTAGTGCTTCCAGACTAATCAATAAAATTCAACTTTGACGGTAGCCACACTTCTGATCCAGTGATGATCAATACGTCTTTTTCTGATTTCTATACCACTCTATATCAGCTGAATGCAGCCTAATTACTGCAGCAACCCCTTATCCCTTGGATTGTCGAACGTATCCTAAGATTGATATAAATATCTCTAGGGAACTCTGTAGACCCATCTCTCTGTTGGAATGACTCCTTTACTGAAGGCAGACTGCCAGCGACCTTGTATGAGGCATCTATTTCATTGCTCCTGAAGAAAGACAGGGATCCTTCCTCATGTGGCAGCTACAGACCAGCTTCACTTTTAATCGTAGATTGAAAGATCCTTGCTAAGGTCCTCGCCCTTCGCCTCCAAAGTGTTGGTGGAACCGGCATCCCAAAAATGATTCTTCATTTCTGGATTTACGTGAACTTTCAGTTTGATAATGAGAAGGCCTGAGTCTGCTCAGACAAAGGACTAGGCCCGAAAGCCTGGGAGCCTTTGTCCCTGAGTGCATGCTACCATGCACTCTCCCCCCACAGGTAACATCCAATTGTGAATTCTTCATGGGACCCCCAAACTGTTAGTTCCTTGGCTGACCTGACCTCTGTTGATGACATCATCTGTGTCTATAAAACTGTAGGACACCCACTTCCTCTCTCTCTCTCTTGGATTCCTCTCTCTTGGCCTCTCTTCCTTCAAATCTCCACACTGCTGGATCCAGGGACTAGCTGCCGTTGTCCCTAGGCCCTGAACCTGGCCTATGGAGTAGGATCACCAGGTTAACTAACCGGTTACCAACTCAACTGAGCAGAACAAAGAGCGATCTGAGTCCTCTTTTGGTCTAAGAGCAACAACCAAGACAAGAACCTTTCTTCAACCAACAAGTATCTCCCATCGTATCTCCCATCTCATGGACTAGTAACTAATCACCAACTGGGCATTACTACATGTTACACACACACACACACACACACACACACACACACACACACACACACACACACACACACACACACACACACACCAAACACACACACACACACATTTGCTGTTAGCTTTAGTTAGTTTATTGTGTGTTTTGTTTGTTGCATTTATTAATTTGTTAATAAATGTTTGTGTTTACCATATGTTTGTTTACTTAATATTACACAAAGATGAATGAGCCAGCCTCTACTAAGAAAAGAACTTTTAAATCCTTCAACTGATTAAACTATTACAGTTATCGGTGTTCAAACCTTAATTAGTAGTTTAATATATTTAATGAGACTTTTATATTAGTTGTCACTCCGTCTATGACAGTGGTGCCCTGAGGAACTCTGGTTTAACTAGAATAATTTTTATTATCATCTTTGATAATTATTTGTGATAGCTAATATTTATTTGATTAACGATAAGTTTATTGAGAATACTCAATCTCATAATCTGAACGTGAGTCAAGGCCCTACATTTAATTGGTTCTCTGTGAAGTTTTTAATAAATTAAAGTCATTCATTTTTTGTAATTTTTCTTTATTAATTTTTTTTTCAAATATTTCATTTGATAGTCACAAATAAATTAACCTAAAGTACCTACAAAAGTGTGATGTCATCAATCATTTTGCTAGACCAGACAGGCTTCATATTAGGGAGACATCCATTCTTCAATACTAGAAGGCTGCTCAACATCATATCACCTGGATCGGACACTCCGGAGGTTGTGGTGGCACTAGATGCAGAGAAAGTGTTACGCTGGGTGGAGTGGGGCTTTCTATTTTTCATTTCGGAGAAATTTGGCTTTGATTCTAATTTTATTTTTTGGGTTAAGCTTCTGTCTCTGTAAACACAGTCTCTGTTCAGCATGTTTCCCTCAAACGTGTGAACCGGTAGGGCTGCCCGCTCTCCCCCTTGTTGTTCAACATATCCATCGAGCTATTAGCCATCTGGCTTAGAACCCAGAATGAGTTTGAAGGCATCACTCGTTTTGGTCTAGTCCAAAAACTCTCCTTATATGCTGATGACCTCCTCTTATTTATTTCAAACCCCACATCCTCCCTCCCCCCAGTTTTATCAGTCTTGGATCAGTTTGGGCACTTATCGGGGTATAAGTTGAATATTCAGAAGAGTGAGTTATTTTTTGTCAACAACTTGGCGAGATCACTCCCACAATCCATATTTCCCTCAAAAACAGCTGATGAGGGGTTCAAGTATATGGGGGTGTTTATCACCAGCTCCCTCGGGGACCTTTTTCAAAAGAACTTCCAGCCACTATTGGATAAATGTCAGACTTGGCTAAATGGGCGGGCCTCCCCCTGCCCCTTGCAGGCCGGGTTAATCTTATTAAGATGGTCATTTTACCAAAGTTTTTGTATCTTTTTCAACATCTCCCAATTTGTCTTAATAAATCGTTTTTCACTAATCTGGACCAACAACTTAACGCCTTTATTTGGCAGGATAAACCAGCCTGTGTCAAAAAAACATATTCTTCAACTCCCTAAACCTGAAGGGGGACTCCCTAATTTCTGCCACTTCTTCTGGGCTTGCAACATTAATAAACTTTTATATTGGCTCCGCGGTGAAGTTAGAGACGTCTGCCCACCCTGGGCTCATACTGAGATAACGTCTTCCCCCTGCTCTTTGCACTCTATGATCTACTCACAGCTCCCCATAACTGCCCATACGGTCTCACCTAATCCGATTGTCGTCAATACCATTAAAATCTGGATCCAGTTCCGGAAGCAGTACGGCTTGCACAGGGCTTTGATCCTTGCCCCAGTTTTGAATAACCATGCGTTTCTCCCTTCCTGCAACGACCCTGCGTTTCGCATATGGTCAGATAAGGGCCTCAAAACGCTTAACGACCTGTATGATGAAGGTGTTTTCGTGTCCTTTGCATCTATATCGGACAAATACAGCCTGCCTAATAGCCACTTCTATCGAAACCTTCAAATGAGACATTTTATCCAAAAGCAATTTCCACATTTTCTGAACCGCCCCCCTGAAGCTAAGATGGACCAATTCCTGTCTTTCAACGTACAATACAAACGACAGATATCTGTCATTTATAATAAGATTGCTCTTCTGAGCCCAGTCCCCACTGCCTCACCTAAAAATGCATGGGAAAGGGATTTGGGGGTAGACATTACTGATGACCAGTGGAGGGACTGGTCCACTCATCTTCGATTTGTGCCAGGCACAGCCTATTACAGTGGAAGGTACTCCATAGAGCCCATTTTACCAACGCTAAACTTGCTGAGATATACCCAAGTCACAGTGATGCTTGTAACAGCAGTCCCCAGCCGACCACGCACACATGTTCTGGAAGTGCCCGAAGCTTGCTGAATTTTGGTCCGATATATTTCAAACCCTCATACACGCTCTTAACACAAATTTGGAACCCAATCCCCTGACTGCTCTTCTTGGGCTCCCTCCGTCTAAAAATCTGCCCATTATACACAACGTGTCGTGGCCTTTACCACCCTGCTCACTAGACATAACATTCTCTTTAAATGGAAACCCACTCATAACAGTTGATACGTGGAATTTTACAATTTTAAAGGTTAGAAAAGTAAAGGTTTTCACAGAGGGGATCTTTGACAGCATTCCACAAAACCTGGGACCCACTGCTGGCTCTTCTTGGTAATAGTCTTGCTGTTACTCCTGATGACGCTGAGGACACTTCCTAGTGCCTGGATGGGGTTGTTGGGAAGGATAGCGGGATTCATGTTGGGGTTTTTCTGGTTTTGTCTTTTTTTTCACCTTAGCAAGACACACTGTACAATTATTATACTTTGTCTTGTGTACCTTGTGTCACACACAGACTGTTTACCTTTAACGTGATTCTACATTGCTATGCAAAGTCTGTTTGAGATCAACAAACCCTAACCACAATGTTTGAGCAGACTAACCCTGAATGACACATCTCCATTCACAGAGACTGCACTCTGTGAATTTAAAATGTTAAAAAGCGTAGCTGAACTACTTGTCTTCACCATGAGGTCTGATAGATCTGGTCTGTCCATAGACTTGTTCAGTCAGTCTGAGGTTGACACACTGAACTGATTCACACCACTGTCAAAGTGAAAGTTGATTTTAATATCGTAGTGCCTGACATTCTGGTATCGTTTCATAGAGCTTGCTGCATCTTGACACTGTTATTTGATTTTGCATCCTGACTGTGATTTTGTGCTGAGAACGAGGAGTAGTGTCGCATTTTGCAGAGTTTTGCACTTTGAGTGAAAATTGAGTCAAAGCTTGAAACTGAGAGAGAACGAGAGAGAGAGAGAGAGAGAGAGAGAGAGAGAGAGAGAGAGAGAGAGAGAGAGAGAGAGAGAGAGAGAGAGAGTCAGTCTGTGTTACTGTCAGAGTGCAGTGAAGCACAACACACTACTCCAGGGTACAGCACATCACTCTCACTCCGATTTCTCTGTGTAAGTGTGTGCGTGTGTTACTGCATGCAATAATAATGCAATTGTGCAACATTATACTGATATGACATTATATTAATATTGCATTTATCTGATGCCACACAATAGTTCATTCTCATTTCAACACTTGTAAATAATGTTGTGTAATATAATTGCACATATTGATATTTTCATTTACAGTATATATTCCTTGCTTCTATTTACATATGCAAGTTGATATTTACTGCAACAGAACAACATATTCTCATCCACAGGTTTGTACGATATCTGATGATATATGGCGTGGAGCGCGACAGTTACGTTAAGGTACCACAATGAGTTTTTAGGATTAGAATAAAAGGTTGTTGTTTGGCTTAGTATTTCCAGGACACAAACTCTTTTGCTGTGCACTACGTCATCTCATTGTAAAAAATTTAATAGACACAAAATGAATGAGGAATAAACACAAATTACAGTGAGTTACTTTTTGTCATTATATGTCCGAACAGTGAATGAAGACAGCCTGAACAGAATCATACCTATGTTAACATATTCTTATTGTATTTTAATTATTATTTATATTCAGTGTTATCGTTCATTGTTATAATTTCTCTTCATATATGTTTTTCTCTTTAACAACGGAGCAGTTGTAACAAACCCCCTGAATGAATGAATGAATGATATCATTATTTCGAACGATTAAAAACAGATGATAATGAAAAAACAAAAGAAAAAAAATCTGTACATATAGAAATAAAATAAAAAAGAAATAAAAAGACAATCTCAATATAGTATACATTTGACCTGTTGGAAAAGGAAGAGGAAGAAGCTTGGCTCTTCAAGTCCTACCCAAATTCATCATCAATAACAAATTAAAAATTCAATAAAATAAACTAAATGGCCTGGTCAGATGCATACATGAACTGATGAAGCCTCTTGGATGAGAGGTGAAACGTCTTCCTAGACAAATAACCAAGTCCAGTTGCTTTTGACTGAAATTGCTTTGAGGATAACGATGACCTGGACAAATGAGAACATTCACAGGCAAACTAAATGGGCAATACAAAAAAAGAATACCCTAAACGAGCTATTATGAAAACAAAACAAAACAAACAGGTACCATTAACATCCGGGGGATTTACATTCTCCTTTCTCATTTATGTACATTTCAAAGATATATATTTTGTAAATTTTTAAAAATTGCATTATATTCATACTTTGTTTAATCGTTTCGTCAAAACCACCCAACAAATGGAAATACACATACTTTTTAAATTGGTCTGTGCATAATGCTGTTCCAAGTTTAGTTTTCCTCTAAAGTTATACCCCACCCCCTTCTATCTTTGATAAGTTTTTGAGTGTTTACAGGTAGCAGACTATTTTTTCCTTTATAAATTATTATATATCTTAAAATCTACCAGATTCTAAAACTTGATGTGTCATTTTAAAGTGAAATGTCGGTGTAAAATCATCATGGTCTTTTTCGGCACTTATAAACATCAAATAGGCCATCGAGACAGTATTTTGGTGTAACAACTATTAACGGAGAAATCTCAGAGAGACGCTAACAGTCGGACGTGGCTAACACTGATTAGCTCGGGGCAGTACGTGAAGGCATTCAAACGTCTTTTTTAACCACTAATACTGCTGAAAATAACAGCAAACCTCTGCAGTAGCATGAGAAGAGTCCCTACACAGAAAACAAAGCACCAACAACGTGAATTCAGAGTGTTTTAAAGACTTACCTACTGGCCCCTGTACCAGCTCCTCTCATAGTAAAGTCAATTCAAGTGGATAAGCAAAGTCAATCCCAAAGGAAGGAGTCCATTGGTGCTTTGTTTTCTATGTAGGGACTCTTCTCATGCTGCTGCAGAGGTTTGCTGTTATTTTCAGCAGTATTAGTGGTTAAACAAGACGTATTATTGCCTTCACCGTGCTGCCCTGAGCCAATCACTGACTCTCCTGGATTTCTCCGTTAATAGTTATTGCACGAAGAAAACTGTCCCGATGGCTTATTTAATGAGTGTAAGTGCTGAAAAAGACCATGTGATGATTTTGCGCCCGAATTACATTTTAAAAACAGTATATTGGTGTATTCATAATATCCTACATTGCTTAATTTACGAATGGCTCTTTTTTGTAGCGGATCAATAAAATATTTTTATTCTATTCATGACATTGTGTGACGCAGGTTTCCACATATATGATGTGGTGTGTTTATGCACATCTTCCTGTATCTGTGTGTGCTGGTTTTTCTGTGTTAATGTCAGTTTGCGGTCTCGGATCGTGTGTGTGTGTATGTGTGTGTGTGTGTGTGTGTGGCCCCAGGGCCGTGCACTGACAGTGTAAATACTCCAGTACAGGTCCAGGGGTTACAGTGGTTAGGGCTGCTGAGTCCTGACCTACATCACGCTGCTGTTAAGAGTGCGTCTCTTTAACTCTCACATGGTGACGCTCCATCACAAACCAGCTCTATTAGAGTTCTGTCGTCACTTCAACTCAGCGGACAGAATAACAGAAAGTCCTTCAGGGCGTGAGCTGTCCTTTTCTGTCCTGAGCTGATAGAACGGTGACACACTTCATTTTTATCGTTTTAGACCTTCTCTATTTTCCCTGAGCGCTCTGATGTAAATTTACAGTGCCCCTCAGTGTGAGAGAGATAATACGTTTTATCATCATTATGGATTATCTGTTAAATTCATGTTTTTAAAAAATTAGATTTATTAGATATTATTGGTTATTAATGCAGTTTTTCAGTCATAAGTGAAATCCAAATTGCTTTAACCAGTGTAAACATGTAATAATGGAGTTACAAGAGTGACATCAAATAAAAACAAAAATAAATACTTTAATAATAAATCTGTCAAATTAAAAGAATAAGTATAAATGTGTGAGTATAAAAATGAATAAATAAAATAAAAACTGTCAATATATAAAGAAAAATTAAAAAAAAGAATAAATTAGTTAATCATAAAATATGTAAATATAAAGAGAAATGAATAAAATAATGTATAAATGTGTAAATATAAAGAGAAATGAATAAAATAATAAATAAATGTGACAATATAAGACAAATAACAAAATATAAAATAATAGTTATAAGCATTTATTTCTATAAATATTTTCACTATAATTTTATGATGTCATATTTTGATATATTCAAAAATATATTTATTTATTGCACATTTTTCCATATTTTTTGAAATCATTTTTTATGTAATTTAAGTACTTTTCCCTCTTTAGTTCCTTTATTCTTTTCACTATTGCTTTTGCTTTTCCTTATTGGACTAAGCTGTCAATCAACTGGCTTCAATGAAAAAAAAGAAAGAAGAATAAACAACTGATATTGTATGAAAAAACATGAATAAATAAAATTATACAGGACTTAATACAGTAATGTATATGCAAAAATATATATAAATATTAAAAAATATGAAAATATTAACACATATGAATGAACAAATAAGTGTAAAAAAAATAAATTAAGACGCTAATAATTATTCTTTCATATTATATTCCTCTTTACATTTATTTTTCTTTATATTTCCACATTTGTTTGATCATTCTTTTATTTATTCCTATTTCTTTTCCCTATTCATTTTCTTATTATTTTACAGATCTGTCTTTTTCAATGGCACTCCATTCATTACATACTTGTTACCAGAAGAAAATGTGTATAAAATATAATATAATATAATTTTGCTCAATGAGGTTGTATACAAATTATAAATATGAGAAATGAAGAGAAATATGAGGGATGAAGTGTAAATAAAGTGTAAAGTGGCACAAAATGCAAATACTGGAGTACTGTACAAGAACGTCAAACTTGACTAACACTTTGTTTATAACTTCAAAGTTTCCAATCTCAAACTGCAGAATGTAATTTGGTTATCTGACCGCACAATATATTGAGGACGTCAAGTTAATATTATGCAATTTTAAAACACTGCACATCAATCATCTCCCACTTTTTCATGGTTTCTACTAATTAACCTAATTAAATAATCCTTAATTTCAGCTGCTGTTCAGACGGAGCAGAAACCTGCAGAGAGTTCTTTTCACGATCTCTAACTTGTACTAAATGGCTCCATCTTTTTTTTCTTCTGTTTATATAAAGAGAGTGTGATTCATGCCGGGTTATGTAACACAATTGTAGTCAGGCATCCCAAAAAGTTAGCATCCAAAGAACTGCCTGACCTGGTATCGGAGGCAAAACTCCCACCTTGCTGCTGTGAATTTATGCTGCTTTTATCCTTCATCAATAGGCAGCACATGAATGATGCACAGTAAAAGCAGAAGCACTATCTATATCTAAAATGTCTCAGATAAGACAAACAACCAGCTCTTAATGTGCATCGTTATTATGTGCACAATGAAAACTTAACATTATGTCCTTGAGCTCTGATACGCAGGGTTTCCTCTTGACAGGCCAAGACTCATGAACATTCTCGTCACCAACACCGAGAGGAGCTGCACTTTGTGGATGAGTATGGTCAGCCAATCACGATGCAAGTGGAGACAAGAAGGGGGCACGGTCACAGGAGGCGGCGGTCTCATCGCGGGGTCGAGTGCAATGTCCCGACAGAAAGACACTGGGAGGCCCTGAGAGCCATGGGACTGATGGAGGGAGAGGGAGGACGGGAAGATGGCTACAGTGCAGGGTAGGTACTGTCGGAAGGCTGCGTGACCGGGGACAAGGCTTTCGGGTAAATAGTTAGGACCATAGACTTTATAAAAAAAATTGACAGCTTTGATAGCGCCCGAGAAGTGAAGCCAAAGTATCTGGCTGCAGTAAAGGTCATAGGCCAAACAAAAGTAAAGTTTCAGTTTCTGTCGATTTATGTAGAAAGTGTTCCTTTCTCTTGTACGTTTGGTTTTAATTAGATATTTGATGCTATTAAAATGTGGTAAAACGTCATGATTGACTCGTGATTGGTCAGGCGGGTGTATGGACATTACTTCGATTACATGACTCTGCTGCCAATCACTACCGTGCAGACATTGGGTTGCAAAATTACAAAATAGCGGCGTCTTTATCCAGGATATCCAGGATTTTTTGGCAGTTTTTCAAGCCTTTTTATAATATAGGACAGACAGGAAATGGTGTGAGAGAAAGAGGGGGAGACATGCAGCAATGGGCCACAGGTCCGAGTCAAACCAGCGAACGTTGCCTGGAGGACCTTCAGCCTCCTTACATGGGGCAACTGCTCTAACCACTCAGAAACCGGCCGCCCCTGTATCCGGGATATTTTGGCTTTACTTTTGTAAAGCGGTAAGAAAGTTTGGACACGCCGTCCATCTTTAGTTGCAGTCTGTGGTCGGAATAATGTTACTGGGGTTGTCCTGGGTAAAGGCAGGAAAACAGACACATCAAAAAGCTTCAGAGGTTTTAGTGATGCTTATTTGATGCTCTTATTTGTGTTAGTACTTTAGAAAAATGTTACAATAAAATTGTGTCCTTCCCAATACCGATTCTAATAGCTGAACTTGCCTACGGACCGACCAAATGGCAGACAGGGCACTTTCCTGCTATGTGTGTGTTTTATGGACCCATTGTTTGTTTTGCTTAAAGCAATTCTTTCTGCTATTTTGACACTTTTCTTTTATAATCTTAAAATGCTCCTAATAAGCATATGGCACACTAAAATGTAAAACAAATCCACCAGGTGTTGAAACTCATCAATATTCAATTCTCATATATTTCTGATTAAAGTCTGACTGTTATGACCGGACAACAATAACGTTCAAAACCTGTTGCTGTTCCACCACAACTTGATGTATGAAAAGAAAAAGAAAAGAAACACAGCTCTGGCTGGTGAACAGAGTTGAATGAGGGGCGCAGCTGTGCTCACCGGTCTGATGCCGGTTCCAGCTGTGATAGCGTCCTCGCTTGGCGTTCAAACAACCCGTCCTGAGCAGACCAGCCCAAGCGTACTGACTGAGTCAGTAGTTCATGGGTGAGAGAGAGAGGGGAGGATTCGTGGAAGCAGGTGATGATGAAGTGTCCCTAGCGCCCTATAAACTCAAACTAACTGACCGTCTGCGAAGAGAAAACGCTTCGGAGAAGCTATGGGTTCAGCAGCTACCAGCGGAGTGTGGCACTCGGAAGTCAGTCTGGTGGGTGGCGGTTCAATCTCTCCTGCGGCATCTTCCAGGTAGACTAGCTGAACAATCACTGCACGCGCCAACTGACTGTGCCGGAGGTGACGTAACAGTAACCATGGTGATAGCTGCACATCACGTCCACATGACCAGCTCCAAACAAACAAAGAAATAAATGGAAAAAGACCTAACCCTCATGCTGCATTCAAGAGCCATGAGAAGTCCATAGTTTCAGACCTCCAACTAGGCAAAGAGCACACGAATGCCTGTCAAAGTGGAACCTCCTACTCGCAAATTCGCCCCAAATTCAAGAGTAGGAGGTTCTCACTTTGGACTTCCCATGGCACTACGCAGCATTTCTCTCTCACGGCACATGTTGGGGGAGGAGGGAGCATCAGAGGTCAGGCAGGGGGAAGAGGGTGGGACTTTGGTGGGAAGCGCTGAGTTCTCTAAGGTAAGAAATGCTTTAACTGACACTGACCTGGCCCACATATCTTTAAAACCCTCCCCCTTTGGGTTCAGTGTTTCCATTAAAACAGCAACTGCAATAGAGAGTACCAAAGTGGATAAGACAAAATGCAACAGAGGAACAGAGAAGACATGCCCTTTAAGCAGATCAGCGGCATCATTAGGCCTGGGCGCCATAGACACAACATACCTCCAATAAAGAAGTTGTTGGCAGAGGGCAAGCAATGGCTGCAATCTGCCATAAAATTGAAAGAAAATTAAGCAAATATGCAAAGTTGAATCCGGAAGTAGTATAACATTTCCACAGTAAATTGATGCAGGCAAATTGGTAAATGCAGACAAATGCTAGAAATGTAATTGTTTGACATGCCGAGGATTCACCGCTTCATATACACCTCAGTTTGGGGATGGTCTTAAATGTGTGGATTGAAGTGAAAGGTATAAAGAGAAGACCTCTACTTGACTGATTCAAATGGAGGGACAACACTTCTTAATTAAGGGCTCAGTTTGCAAGGTCAGCATGATGTTGCATTGAGCGTCGTCATAAATATTAACGAGTGGAAGGGTGTTCTGCTGAGACAGCTGTCAGTGCAACACATGCTATAATTATACATGTAGATGAGGATTTTACATATCATGGATGGTACCGTTCCCATTCATGCACAGAGGGCTGGAGTTAAGAAGATAAACTTTACAGAGTCCAAGACCAGGTCCAGTTATCCATCTATCTTCTAACATCAAAATAATCAATGCAGAGAATCCCCAATCAGCAGCTGGGGACAACTTGACCAAGACAAGTGAAAGACTTCAAAGAGTGTTCTTAAAACCTGACTCAAGTACTACAGCCCTGCACGCAAATCTGAACAATAAATTCAACCCTTCTGATGGCCGGGGATATTCAACCAAACCCTGGGCCTCACCCTCACCTGAGTGCTAGCGCCGGCGGGCATCCTCCCCTGGCGGCTGGATCATATCCTACTTTGGTTATGGCCGCATCGGCGGGCATGGATGATGGATGGACGACTGCCGGAGGAAGACGCCAACAAATGCGGGGAGACGCGAGCGATTCATGTGCTGCCATCGTGGAATCTTTTCCCGTGTGGATCGACCTCGTTGACAAGTCGCCTTCCCAACGCGTACTGATGCCTCATCCATGTGGGCCTACTATTGCAACTGGGCCTACGATTGCAACAGGATCAACGAGGGTAGCGACTGGAGAGGTTCGTTGCCTGTGCACCGGCGGAGAACTGGGAGAATCTGCTCCAAACTTGAACAATGTGGATTCGGATAAGAACTTAAGGTCAACGCTCGCTGCCAAGGAATCAACTTTGATAACAGATGAACAATTCATGGACACAGTCTTCGCAAAAACAGGTCTACAGATTATTCATCTCAATGTAAGAAGCCTTTTCAATAAGCTAGATGAAATCAGGCTACTGGTATGCAAAAGTAAGATCGCAGTGTTGAGTTTATTGAAACATGGCTAGATAGCTCCATAAATGATGCCGAGATAGAAATTGAAAATTACACGGTTGTCAGAAAGGACAGAAACCGGAGAGGGGGAGGGGTTTGTGTTTACGTTCAAGCAGACATAGGCTTCAATGTTAGAACCGAGTTGGATCATGTTGATATAGAGGCCATATGGCTAGACATTTTATTACCTCAATCCAAACCCATTTGGCCTGCTACAGGCCACCGGATCAACAAAACTTTTATGAACTTTTGGAAGAAACTTCAAAATCTGTAGACTTTGTTAAATCCGAGGTGATTATGATTGGTGATTTTAACACAGACGTCTTGAAGAAGGATGCCTTCATATGTAAAGCTCTGAGGTCTTTTACTAGCTTATTTGATTCACGCCGGTTGATCACACAATTCACAAGGGTCAGTACTGATACCCAAACCATCATTGATTTAATACTTGTATCGGACCAATCAAAAATACTGAAAAGTGGTGTAATAGAATATGGACTTAGCGATCATTCAATAATTTTTTGTACACGTAAAATCAAGAAAGCACAGTTCAATTGTCATAATACGATTAAAACAAGATCTTTAAAAAACTACAGCAAGGAGGCTTTGTGTACGCTATTAAGTGATACAGATTGGTCTCCTGTTTACAATTGTGCAGAAGTGGATAAAACTTGGTTATACTTCAAATCATTGTTCTTGGCAGCAGTAGACACACTAGCCCCAGTAAAAAACATCCGGATAAAAGCCAGAACAAAGCCCTGGATAAATGCAGACATTTTAAGAGCCATAAAAAGGAGAAACGATCTTTTTAATTCTTTGAAAAAGATTAAAAATGAGAATTTGCTAATGGAGTATAAAAAACACAGGAATGAGGTAAACCAATTGATTAGGAAGGCTAAGGCATGATTTTTTAATGATAGAATAGCAGAAAATAGGAACGACCCCAGGAAGCTATGGAAGACCCTGAAAATGTTAGGGTACAGCAAATAAGTCAAAACCAGATCATTTAACCTCAACCTGAATATAGAAGGCACAGTTATATCTGATAGACAAAAAGTGGCAAACAGTTTAGATAATTATTTTACAACCATTGCCAACACATTGGTATGAAAGTTGTCGAATCAAGTAGGGCTCTATGGTGACAGTCATGTTCAACAGTTTTATCAGCAGAAGGGAGTCCAGATAAATACTTTTTCCTTGACGAAAGTACCCAGCGATGTGATTCTCAAAAAACTCAAAAGTCTAAATCCTAATAAAGCAACAGGTTTGGATAATATTCCCACAAGGTTCATTCAAGATGCTGCAGAAGTTATTGCTCCATGCATAACCCACATAACCAACATGTCCATTGAACAAAGCAAATTTCCAACTGAATTTAAAAGGGCAAGGGTAACCCCTTTACACAAAAAGGGAAGCAAGGTAGAGCAGGGAAACTGTCGCCCAGTATCTATTTTATGTTGCCTCTCAAAAATAATGGAAAGGGTTGTCTATGAGCAAATAGAAGGCTATTTATCCACACATAATCTTCTGTATGAGTTTCAGTCTGATTTTAGAAAGTCTCACTCCACTGATACGTGCCTGCTTTACTTGACTGATTACATCAAGAAGGAAGTGGATGAAGGGAAATACTGTGGTATGGTTATGTTAGATCTCCAAAAAGCCTTCGACACAGTCAATCATTCTATTCTATTAGCTAAACTTAAGGCCTTGGGCTTCAACAACACAGCACTTCAGTGGGTTCAGTCCTACTTGGAGGGCAGAGAACAAGTAGTAGATGTGAACGGGACTATATCAGATCCACTCCCACTGTCAGGTGGAGTTCCACAAGGGAGCATCCTAGGGCCTCTATTTTTTCTGCTCTATATTAATGACATGGAGTCAGCGTGTAACTGCAACCTATATCTTTATGCGGATGATTCAGCCCTCCTATGGGTGGGTGAATCTGAGATTATAGCTCAAAACACTGTAACTTATCTAGGATGCATTCTTGATAATAAACTTACTGGGGAGAGCATGGCGGTGAAAGTTATTACCAAGATAAATCAGAAAACAAAATTTCTGCCAAGAATTTCCCATCTTATTGATAGAAAAGCCTTAGAGACACTGACTGGGGCCCTAGTTCAAGGCCACTTTGACTATGCCTGCACCTCATGGTTTACTAACCTTCCAAAAAAACTCAAAACTAATTTACAAACATCCCAAAACAAACTAGTAAGGCTGATTCTCACGCTTCAACCTCTCACTCATCTCACTCCTGCTAATTTTAGTAGACTTAAGTGGCTGAAAGTAGAGAACAGGGTAAATTATATTGTAACTGTGTATGGTGCATAAAATTATAAAAAATGAGGTACCTAAATATCTATATAATTATTTTTTCTAGAATACTGAACACACACAGCTACTCCACAAGGAGAAGTGCTACTGATTTAGTGGTATTTAGATTTAAAAGTTGCTGGGGAAAGGACTCTTTTTTATATTCAGCAGCAGTTTTATGGAATGGGTTACCTACCAATCTGAAGACAATGGGTTCTCTAGTGAGTTTCAAAACCGCCTTAAAAAATTGGTTGAGTATCAGACAGTCATAAGATGGTGGTATTTATTGGTATCTTTTTAACTTATGTATGTGTATGTGTGTATATGTGTATGTGTGTATGTTTGTATGTTTTTGATTGAATTGTGTTGTTTTATTTCCTTCCTACACTATCATATACATTGCATTTGACACACACGCACACTCTCACACATCACTCTCACACACACACTTACAAATGCATACACTACGAAAGGACCACAATGGAAATAAGCCCTTGGGCTTTTTTGTGTTATCCTTTTGTCCTGATGCACTTTTGTATTCCTACCCTCGTGCATATGACAAAAAAGAATTTCAATCAATCAATCAAATAGTCCTACATACTCTACTTTGTGACGTCATTGCTTTTTGTACACAGGCCTTACTATGGTCACATGGCTGTGTCGCCGGACCTGTACTCTGCCAATAGTCACATGATGATGTCACCTGATGTCTATCGACCCAATGACTACCTGCCTAGATCATCCAATGACCAGCACCCAGGTGACAACTACCTGCCTAGCGTCTCCTACAGCTTAGATCACCTGGACAGACTGGACTACCAGGTGATTTTATTCTATCACACTGCATACTATGATATGCTATACAATGAATCAATTTGGACTAATCTCTATTCTGTTCTCGTTTCTATTTCAGGGTCCAGAAATGTTGCCCTATCAGCCAAACTCAGAGAGCTGTCTGATTGGCTGCTACAACACAGAAGAGATGGAGCCAAATAGTTTTCCCAGACAGGTAGCTTATTTCACTTATTTGCGTCACTATTAATTAGCTTCACCTCTGCATCTTCTTTCCCCTCACATTACCTTTTGCACTTCCTCTCCCAAATGTAATTCTGGCGCAAAATAATCATATGGTCTTTTTCGCACTTACATACATCAAAGAAGCCAATGAGACACTTCTTTTCGTGTAACAACTATTAACAGAGAAATCTGGGACTCATTAAGAAGACATTAAACGTCTTTTTTAACCACTAATAGGGCTCAAAATAATACCAAACCTCTGCAGTAGCATGAGAAAAGTCCCTACACATAAAATAAAGCACCAACAACGTAGTTAGCCAAACCAGAGTTTATTAAAAGAGTGTTTTAAAGACTTACCAACTGGCCCCAGTAGCAGCTCCTCTCGTAGTATAGTCCATTCAAGTTGATTACCAAATGCAATCCAAAAGAAGGAGCCCATTGGTGCTCCTGGTAGATTTATCATGAATGCTGATTTGGTGCCTTCTTTGTATGCGCCTAAAAATAGACTAGATGTTTTCTAACTTTCTCTTTAGTCCGACTATCAGCCTCCTTGGCGGTCTGATCGTCTTCTTGGATACCTACCTCTCAGTGAACTTGACAGCGGGCTGGGATGTGGCCCAGACAGCCCACACAACGGGATGGCGCTCTCCGAAGCTGAGACGGACGCCATGTCATCCCTGCCAGGTCACACCCCTTCCTCGCAAGGCTCCTCCTCTTCCTCCGAGTCCCTGATCTCCTCTGAACCCAGCGACTCTGGGTTCCACAGCGTCAGCACCGGCGAACACAGACGGCTGCATAAGATCCATGGAAGCCACGCCCACCGTCAAACGCACCATCTCCGGTCAGGCCAATCCCCTCGAGAGCAGAGAGGACGCTGGGATTTGGAGTCCATCCCTGAGACAACTCCGGTGACTCACTCTGGGGCACAACGGGCGTCCCGCTGCACTGTGGGTAACAGCACCACCACAACAGTTCACTTCCACAGAGCTGAGAGGAGTCCCACCTTACCTCGCCACCGCTCGCCACCTTCTCCTTCCATTGGTTAGTACAGCTCTAGAAATCATTCCCTTAAAGTATCCAGCTAATGTTATGAACTGCAGATTCTGAAGACAAGAAAATCCGACTACAATGCATACTTTTATTTTAGAATTTAAGTGATCTTTAAATATTTGTGTGTCTGTACATACTTAGAGTATAGACGAATTCGGTGAAGTACCGGATGTGAACAAGCTGCTATTGCCGCGGTGGCGTCTCCCTCCAGTATGCGTGCGATTGAATGGCCGCTGTCATAAGAAGTGTAACTTGTCTACTTTTACCTGTTCTTTTTATGCAGCATTGCTTTTGACAACAATGTCTAGGAAGTCGGAAAGAACCTCTGCAATTCTCTGCTGCTCCAACAGCAGTGGGAAACTTCAACTTTGGAAAAAAAATGAATGCAAACTACACAAACCTTTACCTCATAAAGAGTCATTGTGATTATTTACCTTCATCACTGATGAACTCAGCTACTTGATGTTTACATTGTGCTCATTAGGTTGCACTAGTTAGAGAAACTTACGTTACATTTGACAACAACACCACATTGAGTTTATTTACTGTGTGCAACCATGGCAGCCTTGATAGAGGCGTCTAACGTGAGCTAGCTAAGCAGTGTTAGCTTAGGTGACATTACTTTTTCACTGTGCTAAGCTAGCTAAGCATTATGCTGTTCATCAGTGTTGGGAAAGTTAATTTTCTACTTGAACTAGTTCAAAGTTCAGTTCATACATTTTAAAATGAAAAAGTTTAGTTCATAGTTCATACTTCAAAATGATTATATGAACTAGTTTATATTTCTTTTTTTCAGCTTTTGCAAGCTATTATTTTTCAAAAGTATTGCAACAGTCTATATAGAACCATCCATCCCTCCATCCATCCATCTTCAAGCGCTTTTCCCAATCAGGGTCATAGGGGGCTGGAGCTGATCCCAGCTGACATGGGCGTGAGGCGGGGTACACCCTGGACAGGGCGCCAGTCTATCACAGGGCACATAGAGACAAACAGAGACAGACAAACATTCACACTCACATTCACACCTACGGGCAATTTAGTTATTAATTAACCTAACACGGGGAGAACATGCAGACTCCACATAGAAGGGCCCCAGACAGGATTCGAACTAGGAACCCTCTTGCTGTGAGGTTGCCCCTATATAGAACCACACTAAACACTAAAACTATGCGTCAGATTTCATCTTCATATCCAATTTTGATCCTTATCCAAACAGGGTTTACATTAGAATGTAGGGAACAGCATTTCCACATTGTTGCTTTAACACTTTGCTGCTGTCCATTCAGTCCACACACAAACAGCTGCAGCTTTCAAACCTACAGTATATTCTCGAAACCATGAGGAAAAACTTACCTTGAAATGCCAGGCATTTCAGTTCAATGTGCCGTTTCAGGTTTGCTGTCGATGTGAATTAAGGGCAATTTTTTTGTGTGTTTGTGCCCTACTGAACAAACTTAAACTGAGAGAGTGTGTCATTCAAAGATACCAGAATGAACGCGTTCACAGTAACATTCCTCAGGCAGAATACACTACACATTTAGCCAAAATATGAACAAGTTGTATTGTATCTATTGTTCAATGAACATGCTCAGGCACAATACTATAATAGTTCAAGAACCATCAGCTCAGGTGAGATGACAAACTGGATGCCTTGATCTCATGGGGAGTAACATGAATGCTGTATTTATTGGAGAAGAAAATTCCAATAAATCTAATTAACCTGGGCAATTGTGTAAAACAACAATGTCTTTGTGGTCTTCTTTAACACCAATGACCTACTGGTCCATTGTTGAGACCACTGCGATGAAACTGGCAGAAACATGGTCCATGCAAGTATGTGAATGCAAGCGACAAAGACAACATCCCCAGTGAACGTACACATGCATGCGCTTTTACGCAGTGGTGGAGGTTACAAACGTCTGTCTTCAAGGGGGAAATATAGAGGTAATCAGACCATTTCCATGGCCACAGTAGTAAACAAATACGGTGCCTGTGGAGAAACTAAAGGAAAAAAAGAGGTGGCGTGTCATAAATATGCCGACACAAACAGATATGTTCAGATAGAGCTTCATCAAACTGGTCATTCATGGATATTTTGAGTAGAAGTGATCCCAGACAGGGGTAAGCTTTCTTTTGTTGTTTCATGCTACAGCACGCCTTGTCTGGCTCACCGGATGTACATTGCTGGCTGGGAGAAAGCCTGACATCTGGCGTGTGGCCGGAAGCATGGATCCACGGCCAGATGTCAGACCCCTTCTGCTATCTCTGCTATGTATTTTGCAAGGGCACAGTTTGCTGAGCTCTGCCCAAGATGAACTTTTTAAAGAAAAACAAAGAAGGCAGAGCGCTCTTTTCCCCTCTCCCAGATTGGTAGGCTGGACCATACTCCGCCAACTCAGCTCTATGGAGATATGGCCGGCAATGACAACAAGAGTATAGAACGTCTACTTGCATTGATCATGTTTCTGTCCTTAGGTGTTAGTGCCCAATGCATTTCAACTAGACACTATTTTTCAAGGCACTGAATTCAGCTCAGATGTCTTCTTTTTGTGTGCAGGTTGTCGTACCGAGCCCTGCCAGCGGAGAGCGTTGTGGTTGGAGCAGCAGCGGGGAGGGGGCGGGATGATAGAGGATCCAGGGCGGAGTCGAACAATATCAGATTTGAGTGAAGGACAGCGCCCCCGTCGGGCCAGTCACCCCAACACAGCAGACCCAGACACTCTGAGAAACAGCCACCAGAACAGCCAACCAGGAACAGCCAGCAACACGCTGGGGCCGAGGAGCAGGGCCAGTTATCCCAGTAACCGTCACCCCACTAGTCACCTCAGCATAGACAGCACCAGTCTGACCAATCATCAGAACACATTGAGAAACAGCCAAAGCATGAGCCAGAGCAGGGAGGACTCCCTCTCTAAGAGTCCTGGGTCAGGCTCCAGTGGAGCATCGGACTGGCGTGGCTTTCAGACTCTCGGGAATCGCCCCAGCATCCCTAAAGGTACCTCAGTTCCCTTCTACAGCACACTGGGCGCCCCACAACGTAACCCTCACTCTCCACCCTCTCCCCGCTCCAGACTGTCCAATCAGAAGTCAGTGAGGAACCAGCTGCTCAGAGCCCGAGCCTACCGATTGGCCAGAGAACGCAGTGAAGTCACAACAGATGAAGAGGTGCGAGGACACGGGGAGAGAGAAGGCGAGGAAGAAGGGGAGGATGGACGATGGGCAGGGCGATACTGGAATCGGACCGAAAGGAGACGCCACCTGGCGTTGTCACGGCAACACAGAGAGAGGAGAGGAGGCGGGGACGAGCAGGCCGGGGGACTTCAGGGGTCGTTGTCCTCTCAGACGGTGCTGGAGCTGAGCCACATGAAGCAGAATCGACTGAGGAACAGCAAGCTGCTTGATGATTGGACGACCGTGGAGGAGCTGCTGACTCATGGAACACGAGTGGAGAGCGACAGCAAGCTCTGTCCCAGCCCTCTGTTATCGGTTACTACTGTCTAATTGGAAAAGACTCTGACGCACAGTTCCACTGTTAGTTACTGCTTATTGATCCAACACTCAGGTCCAGATTCATTAAAGGTTTGTGTTGTGAAAAGTGTAAACATCTGCACTAAAATGATCAAACCAGAGAGACAAGCTTGTGTTTAAGGAAAAGTTGTGCTGACAAGGGTCCTGCATCTATCAGTTACATATAAAGCACATTATTTTGAACCATGTTTACATTTGAGGCTGCATTCACAGCAAATTGGCCATTGTGGCTATTAGCACAGGGTTGGGCGGGCGTTGTGGGAGTGTCACTAAACTGGCGAATCATTGTTTCCAGTGTTTTCCCCGAGGTACAAGCATTTATGCTAAGTGCTTTGATGGACGGTTGTCTGCATCAACAGATGGTCTCCACTGGTGCACAAGGCCAAATTAAGTGATTACACAAGAAGTATAACAGCACACCAGTTACATGATTAGCCACCTCAACGTGACAGGTTGCGCGTAAAAGTTGATTCTGTTTCAAGTTTCACTGCGTGGGCCACTACATTTCTTTCTTTAGGCATACTCTGAAGTCCCCACTGCCACAGCCCCAAACGCACACTGAAATAAATGGGAGGACATATGTTTTCATTGCAACGCCTGATTTGTTGTGAATGCAATCTTAAAGAAAGATCCGGAGACAGAAAGACAGTTATTCAAAGGCAACCAATCTTGTTCTGATTTTAATGCCACAGCAGTTAAAGGCAGATGTTCATAAAGGCAGATTGCACAGCCTTCAATATCTCAAAAACGATGTTTATTTGCCCAGTGTTCCCTGGTCAACTCACTTGCTAATTAGCTCATTGGCTCATGTAATTATGTAATGTAATCAGGTGTTTTCAGACCAAACAGTTCTGGGGACTCCCTAGGAGCAACCCCTAGAACTGCATACCTACAAGGGCTATTTCTGTTCGCACTGACACCAGCAACAGGAACACTGAAGTGGTGAAAGCCGACCGGTCCCTCCACCTCACTCCCCGCTGCTGGCGAAAGCAATGTGCTTTGAGTGTACGGATAAAGCATTTATTTATTAAACTAAACCAATTTAGCAGCTCATGTGATCGACAAATAATCGATGTACACTTACGTCAGGACAAGTCGCTATACACTAGGGTCCCTACAAAAAAACAAGGAACACCTTACTGGCTCGGCCGCCTTCATTTTTCCTGCCGTAGAGAATCTTTTTAGTCCTTTTTTTGTAAATGTGAAGCGTTTTTTTTCCCCCTATTTGATTCAAACCTGAATTGAATTAGATGCATATTTGAGTGATATAAACACATAAAAAATAAATAATTATCAGCTTTTTTTAGACAAAATAACAAATATTAACAGAATAAAATAAATATCTTTCCCGCTTAACTTAAAACTGTATAAATGAATATAAAACCACCCAAAGCAGAACATAGTACACAATTAATGCAACAAGAAAAGTGCAAACAAACTCTGAGTAAAACTTGTAAACAAAAGACACTTGTGCCTCAAAGGCCGTGACTGTAGCCCACACGAGCTGTTTGTCTTTCAGTGCCAGAGTAAAACACTAAGCAAGACATTTCATCATTGAGAGTGACAATGAGCTCTCCTTTAATTCATTATTATTATTGTTATTCATCTACGTATTAGTGTGATGTATTATTTATCTACTTAATGTACTCATCTAGCAATTGTACTTGCTTATTACACAGAAAATAATATTGTTATATATTTCTCCATACAATTAAGACATTCATTGTCCTTTCCCATATTAACCTTAACCAGAGTGTTAAAATCATTATTTCCATACCATATCTGCCTCTGGCGTTACCTGGTGGACAGTAAATCGGTCTCGGGTTCCCCTAGTTTTGTTGTCCCTTTTGGAAGCCGGTCGCTTTAGGTCAGTCAGTCCACCATGGGCTATGGAAAAGATCACAGCGCTTCATAGATGTTATCGTGCACTTTTTCCACCCATGTTTTTCCTTCTAATCATTCCTCTCAGTATTTTTGCAATCTTATCTGTTCTTTTCTTGGAGGAGTAGTTGCATTGCTGCTAGAATATGTGCCGCCCGAGACCTGTAATGTACTATCGGCATCACTGTCGTCCATGCTGCTTTGTTGTCTACCGGTAACTTCTTTGCAAGCAACAATACCTCGACCATTGAGATGAGCGGGATTCTGGCTTGTCATACTCGTTTGTGAGTTTGCTGTCAAGCACATTGGTCACAGAGCAGGAGAAGCTGAGAATAAGTTTACCGTAAATGTTCTTATAAGGCGCCATTTATTCATTCATTCTATTGACATTTTACTTACTATTTATGATTCTCACAGTAATACGGGACAAAGTGCGTCCCTTTTCAGCTAAATACAGGATGCATACTTTGGTTTCTGAATACAGGAGGATTCCGTTTTTCAAGGGACAGTCGGCAACCCTACTATATACTTATATCAAAGTTCCTTGTGTTCTGGGAGTCTGTGGTAGGAGCACAAAAAAGCAAACTGAGAATTACGATCAGCACAAATCATTCAAGAAACAACATACTTTGTTAGAGTTGGTTTTTCAGATATGGCTGTTGAGAATTGCACATATATGGGCAGGTTGGTAAGAGCCTGAGAGAATCACCCATATAGTTCATGTGAAGCTGGAGAACCCAAACAATGAGCTAAAAGATGCTAAAAGTCACGCAAGACTGCAGAGTTGGTATTTGGCAATACTGTTGTTTAGTGTCCTTTTCATGTTGCTTAGCGACAGTCTATGCAATGTTAAAATAAAAATATATCAAATACTCTACTTGGAGTTAAATTGGACTTGCACAGAAATCTTGGTGAATCTGGATCTCAGTCATTATTTTTTAAGAATATCTGAAAAGAAGTTTGGAATTCAGAGACAAGTGTCCCTTCAATATGGAAGTAAATCTGTGTCATCAGATTTTGAAATTCAAAAGCTATTGCATTTCTAGCACTGATATTTATGCATTGAAAATATGTATCTAAATGTTTTGACTTTGAAATAAACTCTTTATTTTTCAATGTTCATAAAATAAAAAATAAACATTAAAACAATTCAAGTCTAAAAAAAATTACATTTAAAAATTATAAATCAAAAAGTTAAAAAAAAAATGTAACATTTAATTTTTTTTAACCTTGAATTTATGAACATTGAAAATAAAGAGTTAGATTCAGAGTTGAAATATTCAGACACATATTTTCAATGCATAAATATTTAGTGCTAGAAATTCAATAGTTTTTTTATTCAAAAATCAGATGACTCAGATTTACTTTCATACTTTAAATGGGTCAGTTATTATAAGATCAAATGTGGCCAAAGCTACTACTGGCGCTCAGGAGGACAAACTGCCCACAAGCTATCCCCACAAAAGGTTGAAATGAACAGAAATGTATGGCAATCTTATCAACCCTGGAGAAACGGGCTGACTCTGAACACTACTGTCTGACAAGAACCTCTGATCCAACACCTGCTCTAGACGTGCTTTGAGTTTCCACAGGTTTGTACAAATAACAAGACATTAAAGAGCAATATGAGCTTCAGACTCGCAGCGTTAACAGACCTACTGGTCGGACGCTTTGCACGTCAGATCGCCTGTGACCGGTCGGAAATATCACACGATCGATTGTGTTGCCTTGTGGAAAAGTGTCTCCATCTCCTTTTGTGGTTTTACTCCCTTTGATTCTGTCTCTGTGCCATAAAATGTCAAGGTCGACTCTCTGAAATGACACAACTGCTGGGAGGCTCGGCTCGCTGTAAGCTTGTTCAAGGATGCCTGCACCTTTATGAATCCTCTAAGACGCTGTTTCACCTCTTTTAGTAACCACTTTCACCGGTTTCTCCTGGGTGGTTTACCATTTTAATCTCACACAGACTTGGGAGACCTTACTGATCCAGGACTATGTGCAACTGGGTTTATATTATATTTGGTAGAAGTAGAAGTATTTGAATATGGCTGTATGAAGAGGATGTATACATCTGTTTTATGTCATAAAACAGAAACCACTATAAATTATCTTTAAAGGAATAGTTATCTGTTTTCCTGCTGAGAGTGACTCTAACTTCTGTACGTTAAATATGAAGCTACAGCCAAGAGGCGGTTAGGTTACTGAAGCATAACAACTGGAAGCAGGAAGTGTAGCTAGAACAGGTAGAAATCATTCAGCAGGTACCTCCCAGTAAAACATAAGAGAGAATCCACCATCTTTTATGTGGCTGTCCAACTGAAGAAATAAACTCCCCGGTGCGCGCTATATTGACTGTGAAAGCCCATTTCTCCTGCTCGCAGAACTGCGCCTACATGGACCAGTTTTGCATTGCATGCAAGCGGTGAATTACAAAAGAATTCATAGCTTTTTTAGTTTAATAAATAAAGAAAATAAACTCACAAAATGTCACAAAATGAAATACTTACAAACAACTGTGCACCTTCTGAATACGTTTCTCCTTCATGAAACACACTCTAAAGACCTTTACGCTTTGGAGGGCGCGGTAAATAAACAACATGAAAAAGCAAAATGCTCACCTGCAAATATTCATACCACTGATTTGCTCGGCTCGACACATTGACTCCACAGTTACGTAGTCTAGGGATTTCATTAGGGACTTTAAGCAGGGGCGGTTTCTTGACAATGTAGCCCAACAGTCAACTACGAGAAAACTGATTTTCCGTATACCGACTACAGCAGCAACTTGTTGGAATGTTTGTATGTGCAATTGACATAGTGGCCAAACGGAGGAATTACAACTTCTGTGTCAGTCACGTGATGCCATGAGGCCTAAAAATACTTTTTTCCATTGACTTTATTGGAGAAAGAGGTGTCTGTTAATCTGCTGACATTTTTTTTTGTAAATTGGGCATCCTCTGAAGAGTGTGAATGTGATTAGGAAGACTGCTTTTACTTTTGGGTCGTTGTTAGTTCTGTACGCTTCCATCCACACGACTAAGGGCCCGTCTGCATGGAGGCGCGTTTTCCTGCAACCGCACAACTTTAGTATAGTTTTGGCCAACCATCCACGGCACTGAAAACGGGATCTTTAGAAACCGGGTCCCAGAGTGGGAAGATTTGAAAACGCCCCCCATGGCGTTGTGGTCTGGACGGTGAAAGCTCATACCTTGTGAAAGGATGGCGTCACCTCCGACCTCTAACCCTGCGGCATCACATAACAACAACAGTGCTGCTGCGTGAGAGGAGAGAGACGGACCCATAGACTGTTTACTGAACTGGATGGGAATGAATTAGGCCGAGCACAGATTTCTCCCTTTTCCCTGATGCTCTGAATAAGGAGCTAAACTGCTCTCTAGTCTCTGTTTCTAAATCAAGTTCTAAGAAGGTGTGAAAAGTCTGTAAATGTAGTGAGGAAGTGGCGCATGTGAGTGCTTTGGGACGGGGAAGGGGCTCACAGCAGCACCCTCTGCTCGTTGAGGACACTAACTGCAGAGTGATTAGTGCATCAGAGTCCAAAACAGCACAAAAGTCTCCACTAACACCAGAAACAGGGACACATTTGTCTCTAGGATGGAGGAGGATTTGGGAAGTCTTCAGATTTGGAGAGAAACTCTTCGGTGTTTGTATTCTCCACAGCAGCTCTTTCGTCTCTTCTTCTCCTTGTTGGTGTATTTCTGTGGCAGTTACAGCTCCACATCCAGACCTGGCATGTGTATTACATCGTTTTTAGTCGGTTCACTGGTTTCCTGTGGACGCAGAGATTTACGAGTCGGGCGTGTAGACGGAAAACTTTTTAAGAACGACAGAGGAAAAAAAAAAAAAGAGGTTGTTTTCGATCGTGTGGCCTTACCCTAAAATTATCAATACAACCATTGATGGGGAAGTCCTATGGCTTTAGCTTCTATCCATTTGTCATAGCCCATTGGGAACCTTTTTTGCGTAATGCCTGTGTCTCGGACGCCATGCCCGCCACACCTTCAGAATCAATCTTATTGTGTCTTGTGATACAATATATCTCTCTGTATTTTGCACGCAGGTGTAACCATCGATACCCTGGCATCTGTCCATTACCAGCTATTTCAGTTTGCATGAATGCGGCCACCTCTTCCAAGTTTGTGTGGCTTGTCTTTCTTAACAGACACAATTTTAAGCACAATCTCTTCAAAGTCTAATACTTATCACACTGTTTATACACTAAAAGACCAAGCATTTCCTTGTTATTAAACAGATTTTAAAATACAGTTTCACCAACTCATCTACACCAGGCATTTTGCAGATGCATAAAAGCCAGTAGTTTAATTTTTTCTTAACATTTCGCCTTTATTTTCAAAATGCAAAATAAAAATCAAAGAAATCTTCCCTCTCATTTTTTTAATGCCTGGCCTTAATAGTCTTCTGTACTTTCTCCATGTAAGTCAATGAGAAAAAGTCTTTTTGGGTTCCATGGCCCCACGTTACCGACAGGAAAGTAATAATAATTCCATCGCTTGGACACTACTTACGTCTTCTCATCTAACCCTTAGTAAGAAAGCAAATTGCCGATTTAGCAGAAATGTAGAACTATTCCTTTAATGTGTTTTCAGTTCCTGACATTTGTGAAAAATACCTGAAGTAGAACAGAACATGAACGAGACTTTGCAAATTTCCCTACGTTTAGTGTTTAGTTAAAAATCAGATCATCTCATCTCATCTCATCTTAAACTGCTTATCCAGGGTCGGGTCGCGAGGGCAGCAACTTTAGTAGGGGACCCCAAACTTCCCTTTCCCGGGTCACATTACAGTTTTTCTCGATTGCTAAGACACATTTCTTGAAAGCTTCTCTCCTTTTCTCTAAACTTTGAACACAAACCCCAATTTTCAAGCTACATTCACAAAACCTCAGACTCTTCTTGCAAAACCAAACTTTCATCTCAAAACAGCTCAATCTGTGCCCAAAACTTTGACTTTGTTGTCAAATCATGCCTCAAGTCAATCAAAATTAAAAACACTACTGAGCAGCCACTAAACACTACATAGAAAAATAGACACAATGCTCAGGACATGAAGCTGAATGCATGCTGCAAAACAAAAAACTTGCATTTAGCACTTTACACAAAGGAAAAAAACAGAAATCTTGTGCATTAACATGTAGCACTTGTACAGTACAAAAAACAAAGATCTTTTGAAATTTACAGTACACATAGCATTTGTACAAAACAAACAGAAACCGTATGCATTTGCCACTTGTGTACAGTTTGGCATTGTCCTCACGGACCATATCAAGAATTAGGGTCTCTTGGTGTGGGGAGAACATACCTGTCCTCACACCCTTATGTGACAGTCTTTCAATTCTACAAAAAGAGAACGTGCAGTTACAAAAAATATACATGGAATACTAGGCCTACAGACAGTTAGACTAACCCTCCATTACAATACTACAGTACATTGGCACAGTGATGTACTGAAACATATATTTACTTACAGTATACTGTGGTACAGTATATACTGTAATATGTCATACAGTAATTTGCTCTCAACATGTACATACTTTACTATAATGTCAAAAAAGATAATTACCTGTTCTCTTCTCTAAATCTTCGGATTATGGTGGACACAGTGAATCTAGCTGTGTTTGGTTGTACACTTTGTCCGGCCTCCCTCATGCTCATACCATGGACAAGAACATGGTCAATCACAGTAGCTCTGATTTCGTCAGATATTACTGTTCTTTGTCTTCGCTGACCACCTTGACCACCTCGACCACCTCGACCTCCTCTCACACAAACTCTTCCTCTCAGATTTCTATCCATTGTAGTGCCTCACAAATCAGTGCTCTCTGAACTGGCTTTATATATTCCCTCACATCATTAGCCACAAGTGTTATCAATTTTGAGTTGTTGTGTTCAAGTAGTGACAACTGTGCTTTAATTGTGTTTGACTTTTGCCACCTGTGCTTACCATTATGCAGCACATGTGCATCACAATGAAAATGTGTTGGGAAGTTGTGTCTAAACAGGTGAAAAGTGCTCATGGTTTTGCCAAAAGAGTGATTGATTCAATCAGTGTGTTCAGGCAACAGAGAAATTGGTTCAGACAACAGGGTTTAGTGTTTTAGCAATTGAGAAAAACTGTAAACAGCTCTAACTGGGGGATCCTGAGGCGTTCCCAGGCCGGTGTGGAGATATAATCTCTCCACCTAGTCCTGGGTCTTCCCCGAGGCCTCCTCCTGGAACATGCCTGGAACACCTCCCTATGGAGGTGCCCAGGGGGCATCCTTACTAGATGCCCAAACCACCTCGACTGAGTCCTTTCAACGCAAAGGAGCAGCGGCTCTACTCCGAGTTCCTCACCGATCAGATCAGCAGCAGCAAATTCAACCAAAAGTTTTTTATCTTTGAATAAATAAGACTTTTATAATCTGTCAGATCATCAGTGATCAAAATCACATCAGATTATTTTACCATCAGTCTCATTACAGTAACCGGTGACAAATAGCAATATCTGTCACATACATGTTGTCAAGTATGATGGGAGGTTGAATTCATCTGAGAAATGTTAATCAGGGTTAAATGTCATGATGTAATAATGTGTTATATAATGAAACTGTTCGATGCAATTTTGTCAACAATAAGAAAATGTCCATTTATTTTCATATTGGTTCAGAGGAAATGAAGACAGCTGTCAGGTCAAGAAGTTGGACTTGTCAAATGAACCTATTTAAGCGTTTCTTTTTCTAAACAATGTGCGTGTGGTCATGAAAGAGAGAGAAAAGAAAATTTGATACTAACTTCTTAGTAGTGTTTATCCAAAGATATTGTGCAACTTTAGTTTGAGGACAATCTAGAACAATTCTCATTGTATTAAATTTTATTTGATTAGTTTTTCATATACTTTATTTTGCCTTCTGTAGATTACTTCTGCTTTTCACAAACATCCTCCTACGCTATAGTGTTTGTATGTAGATGTTAGTGTAAATCAGCTTTTAGCATAAGCAAGCTTTATCATTACAGTCTAAAATTAGCATGCTAACTCCTGATTAGCAATGACCGCCACAGTCATAGTCCCGATTTTTTTCACAGAACAGGCTTTTATTTTGATAACCTTACTTCAGAGAAAGAGCAGCCTGGTTTACAGAAAAAAAATGTTGGTATTGTATGATTTTGTATACCACAGAAATGCTGATTTGAAGCATTTTTGGCACCATCTAGCATCTGTTTGAGACGCACCAGTCTTTCATCCAGAAGATATGGTTGTTTGGTTGGTAGAGTTGTTGTTGTTTCCAGCGGCCTCTGTGGCAGTAAGATGTAACTGCAGGCGAGCCTGTTCTTTCGGAGTGTGGATGTGTGTTGACATTTTTTTTTTGTTACTCTTTTGTAATCTTTATTCACACACATTCACCTCTCTGCTTTTTGCAGACAGGCAGAAAAGAAAAAGTACAACAGTTGTATGTGCATCAGCGCGTCTGCCTTAAAGTGAAAAAGAAAAAGGAAAAAAACCCCAAATACAGCCTGCCTAATAGCCACTTTTTTCGGTACCTTCAAATGAGACATTTTGTCCAAAAGCAATTTCCACATTTTCCGAACCGCCCCCCTGAAGCTGAGATGGACCAATTCCTGTCTCATAACGTACAACACAAATGACTGATATCTGTCATTTATAATAAGATTGCTCTTCTGAGCAGAGTCCCCACTGTATCACCTAAAAATGCATGGGGAAATGATTTGGGGGTAGACATTACTCACCAGTCACAATAGTTGCTACGTGAAATTTTACAGTGTCTCCTGTTAGAGAAGTTAAGGTTTTCACATAGAGGATCTTTGACAGCATTCCACTAAACCTGGGACCCACTGCTGGCTCTTATTAGTAATAGTCTGACTGTTGACTACTCTGAGAATGGTTGCTAATACTTGAAAGGAGACCCCCCCCTTTTTTTTATTTTTCTTGAATTACTTTATTCTTTACTATTATTTACATTTCTTTACTCTATTTTGTCTCATTATAACTTAATTATCTACTTATGTTATATCTTATTTAATTACTTAGTTATTTATTGTGACTATGTCTGACACATGTTGTTGGGAGGGATGGTGGGATTCATGTTGTTTTTTTTTCTTTTTTTCACTTTAAAGCAGAAGTATGCAACTGTTGGACTTTTATTTGCCTGTATGCAAAAATTAATTCAAGAATTTGAAAAATAAATAAAAAAGTGATTCAAGAAAAAGGAAAAGGGGGTGGGGGTGGAGTCCTCAGAATCATCAGGAATAACAGTGAGACTGTTACTAATAAGAGCCAGCAGTGGGTCCCAGGTTTGGTGGAATGCTGTCAAAGATCTTCTCTGTGAAAACCTTAACATTGTAAAATGTCACGTATCCAACTATTATGGGTCAGTGGAGAAACATGTTTCCATTTAAGGAGAATGTTACGTTTGGCGAGCAGGGTGGTAAAGGCGTCTTTTCGTGGTGGTTTTGCATCTGTTTTTAGTCATTTTGCATCTTTTTTTGGTCATGGAAATGGACCATTAATTTGTGTAGGGTCTGAGCCGTCACATTAGGAGCTAAATCCTCGCTCTGTCTGAAGTCAAGGACCTGGACGCAAAGGAGGCAGCAAATTACCTTTTTACTGTCCAGTGTAAAAACACTTATTGATCCCCTGTCCCTGTTAAATAAAAGTCAGATATGGAAGAACGTCTGCACCGATCACTCGGACTGCAGTGTTTCTAGCTCCACCCAGTATCTGTAAAAACGGGACGGGATGGAGCGGCATGATCGGTACATTCCACAACTTATGACAATGGAAACGCAAAAATGACCGTAACTAATGTTTGACAAACTGAACTGAGCGGAGCCGAGTTCGATGGAAATGAGGCTCGAGTTTCATCTGTCCGCCTGAGGCCAACCGAAGAGAATTCTTAAAAAGAAGAAAAATTTTTTTTACGAAGTTTAATAATTGATTGATTCCTCAGACATTTCTTTCAGGTTTTTGTGAATCTGGTCCTGAATCCTTTTACGTTTCTTTCAGGGCTGTGTGCAATTATCAGAGGTGTAGTGGCCTGCAGTTTGTTGTCAGTCAGCATCCTTCTGTACTACGTCTTGTGCTCAGGTTTGTTTTTGTGTGTGTGTGTGTGTGTGTGTGTGTGTGTGTGTGTGTGTGTGTGTGTGATTAGACCGGAAGGGTTGTGCAGTGGTTTGACAGGAAAACATGGGTTTGTGTTTCTGTGCAGCCTGTGACCTTACAAATGTACATGAAATCTGAGTTGCACAGTTCCAATTTAGTTTGTTTTCACACAGAGAAAAAAATCCAACCAAACTAAAATGCACCACAACAAAACCACGTAAGAACGTTCACTCAGCTTATTGAGATTTATTTTTGAGGACTTATTTCTCTGTAATTTTACTGAAAACATTTGTAATTTGGTTCCACATACAGGGAAAATACATATGTCATTGGAAGAAAAGCTCCATTTAAAACCATGTAAATAACCATTAGTTAGGAACAATTTATTCTCCACAGAGGTTCAATAATATGAGACATTTGTTAAATCCTGATTTGTTATTATCTGACAACTCTGAGAGTCTGCACTCTCTGCATCCCGGGTCAGGATCAGATTTGGGGTCGGGGTCCTTGACTAGTTCTGGGATTAGGTTTATCAAAGACGCAACGTCAACAGTATCGAAATCTGCACACTTCTTCACACAGCTGTGAGGTCAGGACGGTCACAAACACAAAAAACCTCTTGGTGAAAGTGGTGCTGTTGCAACCAACTCTGGTCTCCCCTGATCTGTCTAGTGTTTGTAATATTTACACTTTAAAAAATGATAAGCTTCAAAGGACGCAACTTTTAAAATACTTAATAAACGTCAATTTAATTCAATTCAATTTTATTTATAGTGTCGAATCATAACAAAAGTTATCTCAGGACACTTTACAGAGTAGGTAAAGACCACACTCAATGACTTATTTATGATAAACATAGACCCAACAATTCCTCTGTAGAGTACGGTGGCAACGAAAACCTTCCCTATAACAGACAGGAACGTCGGACAGACCCAGCTCTGTGGAGGACGGCCATCTGTCTTGACCGGTTGGGGAGGAAGAAAAGCAGAGAGAAAGAGAGAAAAGACACACAGATGGACAGAGAGACAGACAGATACACTTCCAGAGATGCAAGCAAAGCCTAACAGTAACTATAATAATATCTATAGTAATGTGAATATGGCGTATATGTTAAGACAGTTAATACAACAGAATAGTAGAAACAAGCATATTACAATGATAATATTTATGGTGGCAAACATGATCAATGATGAGTAGTGGCAATAGCAGCTACGATACAGCGAGACATGCCACTGGTGGTGTTTTTATGGCTACAAATTTTATAGTTTATTAAACTAGTGATAGCATATATTAGTAACAGTGATAAGAAGAAGCTGAATTAGTAACATGCATTGATGAGACATGAATGATACAGACAGAGAGGAGAGAAGCTCAGAGTATCAGGAAAAGTATTATCCCCCGGCAGACTAGGCCTATAGCAGCATAATTAAGCAGAAGAAAATCTTATCGTGAGTCCTAGCTGTAAGCTTTATCAAAAAGGAAAGTTTTGAGTTTACTCTTAAATATGGGGACAGTGTCTGCCTCCCTAAAAACATTCGGGAGTTTGTTCCACAGGAGAGGAGCTTGGTAGCTGGAACGACAAGTAGCCCTGCATTCTCAGAGCGCAGAGATCAAGTCCGGTGATACGGTACTATGAGCTCTTTAAGATACGACGGAGCCTGACCAATAAGAGCTTTGTAGGTAAGGAGAAGGATTTTAAATTCTATTCTAGATTTTACAGGTAGCCAGTGCAGAGAAGCTAATACAGGAGAAATATGTTCTCTTCTATTTGTTTTAGTTAGTTTTGTTTCTAATAGTTTTGTCATTAAAGAAGGTCATGAAGTCGTTACTACTGAGGGGTATAGGAATACATGGCTCAATAGAGCTGTGGCTCTCTGTCAGCCTGGCTACAGTGCTGAAAGAAATCTAGGATTGTTCTTATTCTCCTCTATTAAAGACGAGTAATAGGCTGCTCTCGCATTGTAGAGGGCCTTCCTATATGTTTTAAGACTTTCTTGCCAAACTAAGTTAGATTCCTCCAGTTTAGTGGAGCGCCATTTAATTCACGGGTTTGTGAGTTATACCACGGAGCTAACTTCCTCTGTTTCATTATCTTCTTTTTTAAAGGAGCAACAGAGTCGAGTGTTGTTCGTAGAGAGCCTGCAACGCTTTCAACAAGGTGATCAATTTCAGAGAAACTAACGTTAGTGCAGGAACCTTGAATATTAGGCTAAGGCATTAAAGTAAATGCAGATGGAATCGCTTCCTTAAATTTAGTTATAGCACTATCAGATAAACATCTAGTGTAGACACTTTTAACCCAGTTAAAGGTGAGTAGTCCTGTAATATGAATTCAAAAGTTATTAAAATAGGATTCTGTGAAAAGACTATTAAGTCAATAATTTCCACACCATAAGCCAAAACAAGGTCGAGGGTGTGATTAAAACAGTGAGTAGGTTTATGTACACTCTAAAACCAATCGAATCTAATAGAGAGATAAACGCAATACTAAGACTATTATTATCAACGTCCACGTGAATATTAAAATCTCCTACAATGATTACTTTGTCAGATTTAAGGACTAAATTTGACAGAAACTCTGAGAATTCAGACAGAAATTCAGAGTACGGACCAGGAGCACAGTACACTATAACAAATATAATTGGCTGCAGTTTTCCAGGTTGAATATGAAAGACTAAGAACAAGACTTTCAAATGAATTATAATTTAGTTTAGGTTTAGGGTTTATTAATAGGCCTAAGTCATAAATAGCTGCAACGCCTCCTCCTCGACCACTGCCTCGAGGAATATAAGTATTAATATGACTGGGAGGAGTGGATTCGTTTGGGCTAACATATTCTTCAGGACACAGCCATGTTTCGGTCAGACAGAGTAAATCAATATGGTTATCTGATATCAGATCGTTTACTAATACAGCTTTAGATGACAGAGATCTGATGTTTAAAAGTCCACATTATATTTTCTGATAGTTGCATAGTCGCAGATTTTGCATTGATTTGTATCAAGTTTTTCTGTATAGCTCCTCTTCTGTTCATTTTTGATCTGTTTAATTTAAATGATCGTGGGGCAGACAGTGTTTGTATACTAAACTGAGCTGGAAAATGCTCCACAGGGAGCGCAGAGAGGTGTGTAAGACTGCCACTCTGCTTCCTGGGCACCTGTGATAAGGGCAGCGCAGAGGTGTATTAAACTGAATGTACTTTGGTCAGACAGTCTTTCCTGTTAGCAGCAGCTCATAAACTGTGTCATAAATATAAAGCTGTTCACTTGTTGTTTCCTCACAAAGTTACCATGAACGCTGACTGACAGTCACTCTTGAGCTTGGACGCAACACTTTCCACAGCCATGTTGGTCTCTGTGACCGTTGCTATAGCAACTGGTGTTTGTACGACAGCTGATCTCGCAGCTCTTGGCCTCGTCACCATGGTGATGTTTTGTGGAGGATGATGGGACTTATTTACAGCTATGACTCGTCAGCTGTGCAGAGAAACACAGCGACTTAAAAAGCACTTGGTGCCTGATCAACTGATTCCACCTCCGTACAAACAAAAAAATGTATATATTTGATTATTAATCCATTTTTCGTGATGCAATAAAACAGTGAAGTCCACACAGAATCCTTCCACATCTGACCTGAGGATTCTGACAGTAAACTGCGTCATGGCTCCAACATGAGCTGGAGCAGGGCGCCCTCCGCTGGTGACTGAGTACAACTACAACGGCACAGAAACCTGCAGGGATAATACAGAAAAACTGCAGCTTCAAGATAAACATTTAATCAGGGAAAACAGTCACAGTTTGATGCAACCACAATATTTCTTAACACATTTGAATTCAAAATAAAAAACATTTAAAATGTCTAAAAATAAATGCAAAACCATCACAAAATGATGCAAAAGGACTACAAGTAGATGCAATTCCACCACAAAAAGATGCAAAATGACTAAAATAGATGCAAAAAACACCAATAAAAGATGCAAAATGTTTAAAAATAGATGCAAAGCTACTAGAAATAGTGTTTCTTTAAAGAACTGTAATGTTCTGCTGTGTTTTAACTTAATGCTCTCAGTTATTTCCTGTTTTATTTTGTATTCTCACTGTCTCTCGTTTCAGGTTCCTGCCCTCATGTCTGTCCTGTTGTACATCTTGATAGAAACAATATAGAAAAATATATACACAATAGACATTTTTATATCAGTTTTATCGCCCGACCCGACCGGCCTGGCTCCTTCTCACGGATGCAGTGTTACAGCACTCAGTCTCAGCTGTTAGACGGATAAACATGAAGAAAATAATGAAAAAGTAGTCTGGAATTTGTAACAATTTTATTCCATAAAATATACTTGAAAATATACTTGTATATCGCTCTCTGAAGCAGTTATGCAAAAATCCACATTGTAAAATATTGGGCTGCATTTCCACTGTGAAATCTAAATGAAGAAACAGACGTTTGTTGTAAACTGGAGTTTGAATTGTGTTTCAGTGGAAATGCATCCGAACACAAACATAATACAGCACTTTAAAAATAATGAACAATAAGAGATTTGTTCACGTGAACAGGTGATTGTGGTTGAGTTTGTTTCATTGAGACCAATTCAAAACTCTGTATCTGAAGAAATGAGTTCATTTATTTTTCAAATATGAGAAGACAAAAAAACTGCCTTAAAAAAACCTTAAAAAACAATGAACACTTCTGAAGTGAGGATGTAAACCTTTAGTCAGAGTCACAAACGTGCAGCATTGAAGTGAAAGAAACAGCTCAGGGGATGCACTGCACATCATTTATCATTCCCAAAACTACCAGGAAATTATTTGGGGGGTTCGTGCAACAGCCACTTCCGATCTGCACCAACAGATCTGTTCTGAAGCGGAGAACTCGTTGCAGAGTCGTAGACTGGAAGAAAAAACTAAGTTTAAATTAATATGAATAAATATGCAGTATAAATGTAAATTAAAATCGAAAACATTTACAACAAATGCAACACGTGGCTTTAGGGCCTGTGTTTTTAATCACCCTTCGTGTTGTAAGCTTGTTGTCAGCTGTGTAGTCAACCCTGTGTTGGTGTTAACGGAATATTAAGCTAGCTAGTGTCTCTGTGTCACTGACACTGATCGCTGGTACTGTCCCTATCGGGACACATCCGGTCGGACGCAGTTTCCAGTTTTTTCTCAGTGCTTTTTGAAAAAAAAACACATATTTGTTAGGGGTGGAACGGTTCACAAAATCCACTGTACGGTTCATATCACGGTTTTCGGGTTACGTTTTTTCGGTTCGGTTCGGTTGTTTTTTTCTATTTCTTTTAGATTCTTAAAATACCATGTATCAGATTTGTAGCCTAATAATTAAAAAAAAAATGTAATCAGATAAGGACATGTCATGCAATCAATCAAAAACTGAAATAATAAGGCAGCTTGCTTAGGGATTAATAATCTTAAATAAAAATGAAGTGAGATTTTGAAACAGTAGGAGACACATTGCTACATTTACGCATTTATATATTTATTTGGCAAAAAGGTAAACAATTGTTTGCCTTCTAGGTAAGAATATAAACACTTATACATTATCAAATCTTTTAAAAAAATGAAGAGAATAGGTTTTCTTTCACTAAAATACGCACAAACAGCAATCACTGAACTGACTGAAATAGGCTACATCAGGGTTATATAATTAATGTGGAATTGAGGTCGGTTGACGAAAATGATCCAAAATGAGGGGCTGTAAAAATATGAGCATCATATTAATCGATATTGTAAAACAATGCAGTGACATAGGAGTACATACAGTATATTGCCTTTATTTTATCATTATTAATATTAGTCATAGACCACAAAGTGCAATAAGCTTGTCAAAAACAATCCTTGTTAAATGAACAAACCTGTGAACCAGAGGTTTTCACTCAATTATTGTACTAAAGTACAAGTTTGAGCCTCCTGTCCTTTACTTGAGTATTTTATTTACATGCTACTTTATTCTTCTGCTCCACTACAAATCAGTGGAAATATTCTACTATTTACTCCACTACATTTATCTGATTACTTCTGTAACTAGTTACTTTACCAGGCTGACAAGCACTTATGAAACATTAGTTTATTCATCAAAAACTGGACTGACACAAATGAACGTAACATAAATGCATATCAACTTCTCCTCTTTACACGCAGGTATGGCTGCAGAGTAAACACAGGCTTCACAGAGACAGAAACAAAAACTTCTCTGGTGAACTGACGGTTTTCTGTGTCAAATTTTCTTTTTTTCAGAGTAAAGAGAGACATTGATGTGGTGATTTAACCACAGATTTAACCAGACTGAAACGATTGAGAACAACGACAGAGCGGAGCCTAGTGAGCTGTTTCCAAGAGGATTCAGAAACCCACGAAGAAGAGCGTGCGTAGCGGGAGCGTGCGTAGCGTTGTGGCCGTGTGCCTACAGGGCGGGCATGGAGCAAGTCTCCCAGCGCCGGGACTTGAGACGTAGCGCTGAGATGAATATGAGAAAGGACAGCGGTCATGAAGGCTTACCTCCTAAACCGAACGGTACACACGTGTACCGAACCGTGACATGCGTACCGAAAGGGACGGATTTTTTCGGTAAACCGTTCCACCCCTAATAAGTGTACATGAGCATTTATACATCTCATTAGTAATCAAAAGTAACTTTGATGAGAGAAAGCAGTAAGAAGTTTCCGGGCCACGACGGCGGTTTACATAGAAAACATAAATTAGGAAGACTTTGCGGCATATTTTGGAGTTGATGAAGCATGTCATTTTATTGTGAAGGACTGAAGTTTGGTCCTGGATGTGTTGACCAAGCTCCCACCACAGCGACTTCCTAGATGATCAAATAAGGAAGTGGCAAAAATTCAGTTCTCTGAGTGTCCACTAGGGGCATTTTTCATAACAGAGCAGTTTCGCATTGACCCCCATGTTAAGCAGGCTGTTTTCACAGCATCATTAAACCTGTTTAAGGCCTGGGACAAAAAACATTCTAGTCTGTATGTTTAGGTCATATCTCCATGACAACACTGAGGGGGGTGAATTTTCTTGGACCAGGCTAGTTTTTATTTTATTGGAGTTAAAGTGTATGAATAATTAGGGACATGGCCTCTTGAGTGACAGCTAGCCCCTGGCCCTCACTTCTCCTCGGAGGTAAACGTCAGCCAGATGGACCTATCTCCCTCCCCCCAACGTCACATACATGCCCTTTTTTGGTAAGAGGAGGAGTCAAAGTCTGACAAGATGGAGACTCCTGTAGACGAGGATGATTGGATCAGTAGAGCAGACCTAAACGGAGGACCTACATCAATTTTTATACAGTCTGTGGTGTTGACAGGACTGATGTTAATGTGGACTTGTTTACAGCAAGAAGATATAAAGGGCGGTCCCAGTAGGGCCAAGTGAAGTGTAGCAGACAGCTAATTCACCTGTTAGCGTCCTTTTGACAACGCTTGTAAACAAAAAGATAAATCAGGATGTTAAAACGATATTTAGTTTCAAAGATAAGAAGTTAGACTTCAGTTTTAATTCATTAAATTCACTCAAAACATTACATCATCATTATTATATTTGTAGATTAAACAATTGACATTAACACTTGAACTTGTTAATGTCTTAATAGAAGCAGAACACACAGGAGCGGAATAAGGTTTCAGCCGTTTGATCTTTCTGCCAGAAGATAAATAAATATGGACACATGCCGTTACCTTCTAATGTAGCAGCGTTGATTAATATGATCAAACCTCACAAACAACAATAGGTAAATTCTTTAGTCAGTGACGCATAAGAATGCAGAGAAGCAGAAAAGGCGTTGTGTTAAGGCTGAATATAACATGAATATATGTGTATAAAGTTGTTCTGGTTTGGTGCTTCCAGCTGGTTTGTGCTCGTGTAGTAAATGTTATTAAGACTGTAGAGGTGATGTGTTAGTTTCCTCCAGTCAGCAGCCTTGATATGATGAAATCTGAAGACGTGCATCGTGTCAAGCTGCATCCACACGACAGCGTTTCAAAACAGAAAAAAAATATCTCTGTCCACACAAGCCTTTTAGCTCTGTGTCAAAAGGAATCTGCGTCCATATTGAAACGTATGAAAACACAATCATGTATGTATGTAGTCGAAGAAACAGAAAATGGTGAAAATAGCAGAGATTTATATTCTTAAACTGTTCCTGAAAGTAACACACGAGTATAAGGCGGTAACGGCGGTGGGAGTGGACATGTTGGAGCGATGTCAATTATAACTGCAACTATGAATATGTAGTCTTAAAAAAAAATCGTTCTTTCTCAAGTGGATGGCAAAGTCCACAACACAACTAAAACAACAGTGACAAAGGATATCACCGGATCACTTTCTGAGCGATTGAAACACTGGATCAGAATCCATCTGAATTCACAGGACGTCACCTTTTCAAACTTTATATTATACAGTATTGTCCCGAACATAAGACAACCCTGAATATAAGACGACCCGCCTTTTTATGAAATAGTCCTGTTCAGGAACCCATTAAACAAATAAAATGATCAGTCTGTTTTACAGTTTTTTTTGATTGCTTTGACGCAGTAGTCGACTCAAAATACACATTTTTCAAAACTGTTAACGCAGAGGCCTAAACAGTGGCACCAACGGTCAAAATGACTCATTTTGCCTGCAAAAGGCTCTACCTCCGCCAAAACATTTAAAATATGGACCAAAAGCAAATTTTGCCCTCAAACAACACAACTTGCACACAAGTGCATAAGCGCTTCCAGTCAGTCATTAGACAAGGGGCATCAAAATACAAAATTCAGCTCTCAATTAGAATCAGTGCTGCATTACTGGTCAGCAGCTCACATATCAGTGCCAATTTGCTTTCTTGCAAAAAATAGATCCAGAATCATATACAATGATTTTTCAAATTTTATTGAATGCCGTATTCATTCTTTTTTTGAGATTGTGGCTAAGAAATGAAATATTCCAACAGAAACCACATATATAGTATAAAAATCCATCACTGTGTAAGACATAAGGAAAATGAAAATAAAAATTCTGTACAATAAAGAAAAAAATATCTTCTAGTCAATTCTCTCTTGACGAATGGGCCACATGGCCTCAACTACACCACACTCAATATTTTCTCTTGCACCTAGGGAAAAATCTTCTTGCATGCCTGATCCAGCCTTGGCATGTCTCTGCATCTATATCTTGGGCAGCAGCGGTCATTGCATCGATCAAGGGCATCTGGTCATAGGGGCGATGATCGTAAACCTTCCATCTCCATGCACTGAAGAATTCCTCTATAGGATTTAAAAATGGAGAGTATGGAGGAAGCTAAAGCAATGGAGTTTGGACTGCTTGAATGACATCTGCGTTAACTGATTTGCAAAAGGGTGCGGGAAGTGTGTCAAAACAATGACAATGGATTAACTCATTTGCAAGAGGTGTCTTTTGCTCTGCTGAGAGAGTGATGATGAAGACTGAAAGGTTACCAGTTTCTTCAACCAGGTCAAAGCAATAAAAAAAAACTGTAAAATAACCGTTGGTCAACCAAAACAAAACCAAGTGACACCTCCTGCATCTGATAGAGCAGCTTTGTAAATCTGTGACAGCAAGCCTGCCGTGTTAATCACCATTCTATTAAAATGGCATCAGAACACCTCCTCACAATTGAGCCTCTTTTTTTCAGGGCAGCACTGTCTCTCCATAGGTATGTTTCCATTAGGGTAAAATGTGGCCGCTTGGAAAGTTTCAGGGCACGCCCTCTAAAATGGCCGTTCACTTGCCGTGTTTCCATTACAAAAAAAGGCCCCAGAGGGATTTAGGAGACTCTGGAGGTGACGTATCACTCTGAATGGGTTTCGATAGCCAGTGATCAGCTGATCAGTGAGAAATACAGAATAGTTGCAGTTTGATTTAAGGTGGCCCAACATCAACTCATGTTCAAGTGACATGAAAGAAACACTCCTTAAAAATTCTGGGCACTGTGGTCACAGACAGGCTGTCACCCCGCTTGCAGTACGGGGTGTGTGTGTGTGTGTGTAAATGGGAGAGAGAGAGAGAGAGAGATGTTCCGTGAGAAACAGCAGCAAACAACATGAGCTCCTGAGGATTATCTCTTCTTTTTGTCTTGAAATGAGATAAACTTTCAACTTTTTCTCAAATTGTGAAGAGGAAACACTTCTAGAGGAATTACCTCCCAGAAAGAAGAAAAACTGAACGGGAAAACACCAAAGAAAACTTGAAAAACCCATCTGAACAGAGGAGAGCATCAGAGACACTGACAGTTGGCCAAAGTGTCCAGAAGACAACAAACAGGAAGAGGAACACAGCCAGAGCAGGAAGTGAGTGAGGGCACCAGACACAACACAGCCTGCACCAGGACATAGAAGAACAAAAAATACCTAAAAACTAATTTTAGTTAGTTTGGAGCTAACAACTAGCTAAAAGCTAACAAACAAGTTTGAAAAGCCTTAGCAACGGTTACTAAGGAATTGGAACAACAACAGACATGCAGCCTCAGCAGAGTCCTGGAGCCTCAGACACAGCTCACATAGAAGCAGTTCCTCTGATATACTCACAAGAGCTCAAAAATGAAAGTGCCAGGAAGGCATACAAACAGAAGACATTAAAGGAAAGACCAGAGACACTCTTCTCTGACTCCTTCAAGAATGGAGACACCAGCAACCTGATCTTCTTCACAGAGCAGCCACTGGCATGGCACTCTGCTATAAAGAGCCACTACCCCTCTGTGAAGAAGGAGGGAATCTGTAATGGCTGGAAGCTGAAGGTCAAAGAAGCAGAAGACCCAGACTCCCCCATGACATCAGTCAACATATACAAAAATGGGACTGTCATGGTGCAGGGAAACCTCTGGCAGTTTGAGCTGGACTTTGCCCATATAAAGGAAAGAGCCCAGCAGGAGAAGACCCCCCTGCCTGAAGACATCCATACCCTACCAGACACAGACACCACCCCCACCTGCCCTGCTGCTGACCAGAAGAGTGTGCCCCCCATCTCTGAACAGGCCCAGGACCCCCAGCTGACCTCCTTCATCACTGACATGAAGGTGAAGTTCAGTGAGCTGGAGAGAGAACTGGTCCAGCTGAGAGAACTAACCAGCCATCAGCTGAGCCAGGAGGAGGCCTACAACCTCAACACGGAGCTGAGCAGACTGAGACAGGACAGAGAACTGAACCAGACCGCGCTAAACACCCTGAGGTCTGAGATCAGAGAAATACAGCAGCACCAGGCAAACCACGTGGCAGCACTGAGCGCCCTGACAGAGGAGGTGAAGGAGCTGAGACAGGAAAGAGAGAGCCACAGGAGAGAACTGGAATCTCTGTCCCAGAAACACCAGGAGACAGACAGAGTCACCCCAGACCTCACAGGACAGCAGGACTCACAGCAAGACCACAACCAGAACCCTGGGAGCCCCACCCAGAGACAACAGGACAGAGAGACCCCACCCACTCAGAGACAACAGGACAGCGAGGCTCCACCCACCCAGAGACACCTGGACAGAGAGACCCCACCCACCCAGAGACACCAGGACAGAGAGACCCCACTCACCCAGAGGCACCAGGACAGAGAGACTCCACCCACCCAGAGACACCAGGACAGAGATACTCTATCCACCAAGCAGCCCCCCCCCCCCCGCCAACTGATGGAAATCACCCGTCCACCCAGACAGCCAGACATAGCCATTCTAATTGACTCCAATGGAAAATTCTTAAATGAGAAGAAACTTTTCCCCAACCACCAAGTGGCCAAACTCTGGTGCCCAACCAGCCAACATGCCATGGAGATGCTGTCAGAGGAGTGTCTGGGTTCTCCCAGTCACATCATCATCCACATCGGCACCAATGAGCTGAGGACGCAGCAGGAGAGAGTGTCAGAGTCACTCAAAGGAGTAATAGAGAAAGCCTCCAACACGTTTCCCAACAGTAGAGTGGTGATATCAACCCTGCTGCCCAGGAAAGACTTCCACCCTGATACCATCCACAGGATCAACAGCAACGTCTCCAGAGACTGCGTCCTGAGGCCGAATGTACAGCTTGCCCACCACCCCACCCTGGACATCAGTTGCCTTCATGACCACGTCCATCTGTTAAAAAACACAGTCCCAATCTTCGCCCGTACACTGAAGGACGTCGCTCTCAACTGAGACCAGTCCGCCCCCCACACAAGGAACAGGTCGGTCCACAGCACCCCAAGACTGCCAACCAGACCATCCAGACCGTCCAGACCACCCACACAGAGACCTCACCATTTTCATACCCCTACACGACGACCCCACCAGGAGAGCTACGGACCCCCTCACACCAGACCAGGGCCCCTGGCATTCATTCAACAAACCAAACAAGGAAGAATTGGCTATTCAAAACGGGGACATATGGAAGAAACATTTTGAAAATCTATACAGTGCAATCACACTGGATTCAGACCAAAATCATCTGCTCAACAAATTAGAAAACCTGGAATCAATCATTAAAGACAACCAAAATCCTTTAGATTATGAGATGAATGAAGGGGAACTGCTGGCTAAGATCCAGAACCTGAAGCCCAGGAAAGCAAGTGGCCCGGATGGCATCTTAAATGAAATGCTCCAGTTTAGCAGCCAGAAAATCAAGACTGCCATGTTAAAATTATTCAATCTCATCCTCAACATTGGACATTTTCCTGACACCTGGAGCCAAGGGCTCATCACTCCAATATTCAAAAGTGGAGACAAATATGATCCAAACAATTACAGAGGCATATGTGTCAGCAGCAACCTGGGGAAGTTATTCTGCAGCATCTTAAACAGTCGACTGCAAAACTTCCTCAGGGAGCACAAAGTCCTGAACAAGAGTCAGATTGGTTTTACACCACAACACAGAACCACTGACCACATCTACACCCTGCACAGCCTCATCCAGAAACACGTCCACCACAACAACAACAACACCATCTTCTCTTGTTTTGTAGATTTCAAGAAAGCATTTGACTCAATTTGGCATCATGGTCTGTTTCTGAAATTACTAGAAAAAGGTATTGGAGGAAAAACCTACGACATTATCAAGACAATGTATATAAATAATAAATGTGCTGTCAAAATTGGAACTAGGGAAACAGACTTCGTCCCACAACATGGAGGAGTGAAGCAGGGCTGCAGTCTGAGCCCCACCCTGTTTAACATTTACATCGACGAACTGGCCAAATCCCTGGAAGAGTCAGAGATCCCTGGTCTCACCCTCTCCGACACAGAAGTCAAATGTTTAATGTTTGCAGATGACCTAATACTGCTCGCTCCATCAGAGGAGGCTCTACAAAAGCAACTAGATCACCTGCAAAAGTTCTGTCAGACCTGGGCCCTGACCGTAAACCTGGAGAAGACAAAAGTCATGGTCTTTCAGAAACGACGCAAGAGTCAGAAACATCCCCACAGGTTCCACCTGGACCTTACAGACATAGAATACACACATAGCTACACATATCTAGGACTAAATATCACATCGACGGGAAATTTCAATCTGGCCATTAAAGATCTCAGAGACAAAGGCAGAAGAGCTTTCTGGACTATAAAAAAGTCTTCAAACATCGACATCCCTGTCAAAATCTGGATCAAAATATTTCAATCCATAATTGAACCAATCATATTGTATGGTAGTGAAGTGTGGGGCCCGCTCATGAACCAAGACTTCCAAAAATGGGACAAACACCCAATCGAAAGCTTGCACACTGAGATCTGGAAAAGCATCCTCAAAGTTCACAGGAACACGCCCAACAACGGATGCAGAGCTGAACTGGGCCAATTCCCCCTTTTAATTCGGATCCAAAAAAGAGCAATAAAGTTCTACCAACACCTCAGAGCCAGTGAGCCCAGCTCCTACCACTACAAAGCCCTACAATGCCAAGAGGAGAGCAAAGGAGGGAGTCCCCTCAGCCAGCTGGTCCACAGGCTGAACTCCAACAGCACCGGGCACCAAGACCGCCCTCACACCATCCAGCCCCACCAAATTATAGCAAAAGAAAAAGACAATTACATCGACTATTAGACATCCACAACCAAAACCCAAAGCAAACTTCAATGCTATTTGGCCCTAAACAGACAATACTCCATGGCAGATTATCTGAGCTCTGTAACTGAGCCCAGACTGAGGAAAACGTTGACCATGTACAGACTCAGCGACCACAGTCTGGCTTTAGAGAGCGGCAGACACAGACAGACCTGGCTATCCAGAGAGGAACGGCTGTGTCGCTTCTGTCCACACAGACAGGTGGAGACAGAGCAACACTTCCTGTTGTACTACGACACATACACTGATCTCAGAACCCTGATATACACTAAAATCACAGGTTCAACCCCAAACTTCCCCAAACTATCCGACCAAGAAAAGCTACAACATTTACTGGGAGAAAAAAGTGGCACTGCTGTAGATGCAGCGAGATATGTGAACGCCTGCCACAGGAGAAGAGACGACCTGCACAACAACACCTGACATGATTTCCTCCACATGAGTTGACCTGCACACTGATATGCTGCTTATTATTGTTATTGATATCATCATTATTATTATTATTGTTGTTATTGTTATCATCATTATTATTATTGTTGTTATTATTATCATCATCATCATTATTGTTACTTTTTTTCTGTAATTCTGTACGCTTTGGCAATATTGTGAACCACAGTCATGCCAATAAAGCTTGTTGAAATTGAAATTGAAATTCACACAAATTCACATCGTTATCGTTATAGTTACAGTTCTTTGTGTGGACGGCCGCTAAAACACAACCCCGGAGTTTTCAAACTAAAACATGCTCAGCAGCGTTTCCATACGTCTCCGTTTAAAGGCTCAGAAATGAAGTAGTGTGGATGCCAGGCGAGAACGCAGAGGACAGAAACACAGTGGTGTGGATGCAGTCTGATTCCCTTTGTGTTAAGTCAATTCTGTGCTAATGACTCTGTCTCATCCCTGTCTATCAGGATAAAAAAAATAAAGCATTTTACATTTTTCCCGCTGATGTGAACTCTTATCTATTTTTATCCCTTATCCAGTCATCCTCTCCACTCAGCAGATGGGTCCTCCACAGTGACCAGATCCAAAACACAGATTTTAAGCAGTTCTTCCCTTTTTTTGGCATGTTTACACTTTTCTTTTGTTATATTAAAATGCTCCTAATTGGGCATATGGCACACTAAAATATAAAATAAATCCACCAGGTGTTGAAACTCATCAATATTCAACTAATCATATATTTCTAATAAAAGTCTGACAAATTTTGTTTTATTTTTATTAGGACAGAATTAAATGATTGGTCGAGCTTCCTGCCTGTCCTCGTCACAGCGTCCCTTCCAGTTTCCTCCCGCTGTCACCGCTTAAATGGCGCCTCTCTGCAGAGCGACAGGGCGGTCTGTGAGAGAGAGAGCGACAGGGCGGTCTGTGAGAGAGAGAGCGACAGGGCGGTCTGTGAGAGAGAGCGACAGGGCGGTCTGTGAGAGAGAGCGACAGGGCGGTCTGTGAGAGAGAGCGACAGGGCGGTCTGTGAGAGAGAGCGACAGAGCGGTCTGTGAGAGAGAGCGACAGAACGGTCTGTGAGAGAGCGAGGAACAGCGCAGAACTGATGGTTGAAGAGGCGAGACACCAGTCAACATGGACTCTGCTTTCCGGGTTTGGAGGAGGCTGATGCAGCTTCATCTGGAGCTAAAAAGAGATGAGATGGTGGAGGAGTTTCTGCTGGACAGGAACTTTTGCTTTGACTGATCCTAGAACGCAGCATTACAGTGATAACGCAGCATCCAGATGCTATCACTTACCACTTACTATAGTTCTGATTAGCGTTAGTATCAGTGTTAGTGTAAACAAACCAGCCGTTTCACTTGAGCTGCTCACTTTCTCAGCGCACATGTCGGGGGAGGAGGGAGCGTCAGAGGTCAGTAGGGGGAGGAGGGTGGAGTTTGGCGTTGATCATGGCCACATTTTTACTAAGTGCTGTGAGACATGCCAGAAAGGGAAGAATTGCTTTGACCACTGAAAAGCAGCAGAAAATATGAACCTATTGAGTGATCACGAATGCCTGTTGATTAATATATACTGGCAACAGCCAAAGCTTCCGTTTAAAGTCCCCACTTTCACCACATGAAAACATCCAAGATGCTAATTTATGGTGTTTTTTATAAAAAGTGCAATAAAAACATTTTCATAGAAAAGTGCTTAAGAGTCCTGGAGGTGGAGCCTCAGATTCTTTCAGTAACTGAGACGGTTGTCTCATTAGTGAGTTGATTATTGCAGTATGATCTAGCAGCTGATGGTTTCTGAGCAGAGTCTTGCGTCTTCTTTGATTTGGTTTCTGTTTAGTTTGTCTCGAGGACTCAAATGAACACAGGAGTGACTTGCTACAGGCCTGTCGATGCTGACCCAGGTGGTACTTATGCTCCTAGAAGTCATATATATCAAATATATAACAGGCAGGAAGAATATAATATAATATAATGTCATATTTTAACTTCTTGCTCGCAATTTTAACTTATTTTATCATAAAGTTGCAAAAAAATTCCTTGTGATAAAATATAATTTTCACGACTTTATTCCTGAAATATTCTGACTTTTTCTTGTAAAATTAAGACATTTTTCTCACCACATTACAGCTTTTTTAAAATATAATATTTCATCTCAGATGTTTTTTCTTCAGCACTCATGATGCAGCGTAGTGATTGTACTCTGCAGTGTGTGTGTGTGTGTGTGTGTGTGTGTGTGTGTGTGTGTGTGTGTGTGTGTGTGTGTGTGTGTGTGTGTGTGTGTGTGTGTGTGTGTGTGTGTGTGTGTGTGTGTGTGTGTGTGTGTGTTGTTCTAACCCTCCCCCTCGCTCTCCTGCAGGTTGTGCTTGACCAGAAACTCTTTGATGGTTTGCTGATTGTCTAGCCCCACCCTCTGCTCCTCCAGGTGCTGCAGAAGCTCCTCCCACTGCCGCTTGTCTTTTCCTGTCTGCCACGACAACCGCACCACCGCCTGTAACAGTGGCAGTAGGAGGGGGTGTGGCCTGTCGAGGCGCTGCGGTGACGCATCTTGCGTCTGTGTGTGAGGCTTATCTTGGAGTGGAAGGGGCCTGTCCTCTGTGTTAGTGTGGGCGGGGGTCAGGACGCGGAGGGCGTCGTCACAGTGATCCCGGGACTCCTCCAGCTGGTCCACTTCCTGGAAACAGCACGACAGCCCCACCAGGGTAAAGAACCAATGGGAGGATGGCAGAGGAGGGGCCTGAGCCTGGTTGTCATAGTAACTTGCCCAACCCAGTTTTTGTTGCAGTCTCTTGGCGTTGAGCAGTGGACCCAAAGCCTCCTGGTAACGTCCCACCCTCAACGAAACAACACGAAAACACCTGAAATCACTGAAGCTCCACAAACACTTTAAAGACTCATTTATTTATCCAACGTGTTCACAGAGACGGAGAGAAGAACAGAATAAAAGGAGACAAAAGGAAGACCAATTTAAAAGAAAACCTAAAAAGCAACATTACTGTTATTTTTAAGAAATAATTTTCAGCTGAAATTACAAGTCAAATGGTCTTCTGTAAGAATATGACGATTATTAATGAGTGAGTTTCTTATTGGACACAACCTGTCAGCCTACTTTCTCTGTAAAATATTCAGGTTGAGCACGTCCTCATAGAACTGGGGTTACATCCAGGAAACTACTCCGTGTCCCTAGCAGACTGAGACAGTGACCAGGAAGACGTTGTGAACTCCTACAGCCCAGTTTAAACTGGTTCGGTCCAGATTAGAAACGTTCCATTCACTAGTTCACTTTTTTGACACAGACTTGAGCAGAAAAGGCTGGATCATTCTCTCCAACATGTCTCAAAATATTGCAACTTTTTTGTCACAATCTTCCAACTATATTTCTCTAAATATTGTGACTGGAACATATTGACAGTGCTTTGCAAACTGGATATCCATCTACAACTGCCTTCTCATTTTGGACACACACTAAATGCTCCACGCTCAACATTAAAGGAGCTTTTTGTTGGTGGATATAAAGCTGAATGTGACATTTTTACAGCTTTTTGTCTCAACACTTCAGCTGAGTCAAGACGACTCTCTCACACTAGACAAACATGTTAAGTGACCTAATGAGGTTGGTTTTCACAGGACAATAATGCAGCAATCTGGCCACCACAGATAACAGACCTTCCACGGTTCTTATGGTTATGAAACTGTGAAGTAATGTAACCACTGTAATGGCAAAATTTGTTAATCCTGACATTCCGACATCAACTATTACCTTCCATTTTAAATGAATGTCAGTGATTCAAACTAACCAGCTGCTTTGGTCAAAATGTTTTAATTATCCTCACTCATTGGCTAAAGTTCAAGCTCTCTGCCCAATCGAGGGTCATCAGAGCATCACAAAACAAGTTCCACTTGTATGATTTCATCTTTATCTCACCCTTGATTAAAGATGGATATCTGTAGGACTTTATTGACATTACTGATTACAGATATGTGAAAGATGAACGGAAAAATAGACAGTCTTTGTTTTATAGATGCATTCATAATAATTCAAAATATAGAGGCTGTGGACGAGGATCTAGGAAGAGAAGTCAAAGACGCATTTACGCAAACATTTGTGTAGAGCAGAAGAAGTCAGCTAGCAGAAACATTGGAGTGTGAGACAATTTTGAAGGTATTTAATTTATAATGTTATAAAATGATTAAAAGTAGAAACTCACATTTAGGAATGTGTCGCAGGAATTTTTGTTATTACCTGATGAGAAGCTGTCCGGTGTGCAGGTCCGTCAGGTAGAAGAACTGTCGGACACACAGCGCCCCCCGCAGGGCAGACAGGGAACACAGGTGAGACAGATATTGCTCAAATGCTCGGCTCCGCTTGGCGATCGTCTCCGCCACAAAGTTCCTGCGCAGCTTCTTCCCTGCAGAGATCAAAAGAGTTAGTGGTAAGGTTTCCGTGTTTGTAACATGACGACTTTTTTTATTGTAATGTAGGTACTCTAGGTTAATGGGATCAAAAGTATGACTATCAAATGAAATATTTGATAAAGAAGAAATGAATAAAGAAAACTTAATAAAAATGTATAACTTTAATTTATAAAAAAAACCTCAGAGAACCAATTAAATATAGGGCCTTGACTCACGTTCAGATTATGATATTATTAAACTAAATAAATGTATCATTAATCAAGTAAATATCACCAATAATTATCAAAGATTATGATAAAATGACTCCAGTTAAACCAGAGTTCCTCAGGGGCACCACCTTCGAGTTATGAAGGAAGTTATAACTAATATAAAAGTCTCATGGAAAATAATAAACTATTAATTAAGGGCTGAAACCAATTAAATGCAATAGTTTACTCAGTTGAAGGATTTAAAAGTTATTTTCTTAGAAGCGGCTGGCACATTCATCTTTGTGTAATATTAAATAAACAGACATATAGTATAATAACACAAACATTTATTAACAAATGAATAAATGCAACAAACAAAACACACAATAAACTAACTAAAGCTAAACAACAAGTGTTTGTGTGTGCGTGTGCGTGAGTATGTGTATGTGTGTCAAAGAGGAGGGAAAGAGGAGGGGTGTGAGGGCTTGGACCCCTGCAGAAAAGGTGTAACTTTTCAGGCACACAAGAAGCAAGCAGGCTGCTAACAGTAGTCTAAATTCACGTTATGTGTGTGTGCCCTTTTCAGATACAGTTATAGTTAACAGAGTGTTAGGGCGCACTCACACTGTTCTTCCGGACCGCGACCCAGGCTTTAGGGTACTACTTAGGGTCCCCCCTCCCTCTCCCCCCCGCGCCCCAGCCCCGTTTGTACTCACACTGCCAGGGCGGCCAATGCTTCTTGCTGTCCATACGCCATCACACCGTAACACGTCACACGCATTGATCGCGTGTGTGTGGCTTCGTTTACAAATCTTTCCACAGACCTCGGAGTTTTTGTGCGTCTTGTCGACTGTTTTCCGACCAAATCTGCAGTAAACACTCCACCTCCGCATCACATCAACGTGAACCTTTCACCGCCATCGTTGTTGTTGTTAAATGTCCGCGCATGGTCCGTCCTTCTATTTTCTATGTCCGAACAGGCGGACATAACGCTACTGCCGTAGGGCTCGTGCTCGTACACGTGCGCACGCTCGTGCTCGTACATGTGCAAACGGCTCCGCTAAAGCCCACCTCTTTCAAGGTCGCAGTTATGCGCGGAACGGGTGCATTCACACTGCTTAAAGGTACTAGGCTTTAGCTGAAAAAACGGTTTTGGCCCCGGCCAGAAGGACAGTGTGAGTACGCCCTTAGTGCGTGCAATACCCAGGAGAAGACCAGCTCACTGTGTTGTTTAGAGGTGTTCTCTGTGACAAGTTATTAGTAGGGAAAACTGCAGGTACTCGCGTCTCTGCCGGTTTGTTGTTTGGTCAGACGGCTCTGCTCTGTGCAGGCCACTGAGGGCGCACTCACACTGTCCTTCCGCACCGGGCCAAAACAGGTTTTACGGGTAAAGCCTAGCTCGTTTGACCAGTGTGAGTGCAACCGCTCTGCGCCTAGCTGCGGCCAGCTGGCCGTCCACGGCCCGTTTGAGAGAGGTGGGCTTTTGAAAAGCGTGTTTGCACATGTACAAGCACTAGCGTGCGCACGTGTGCGAGTACGAGCATGACGCCTTGTCAGTTTATGTGCGCCTGTTCGGACATAGAAACGAAAAAAGACGGACCATGCGTGGACATTTAACAACAACAACAATGGTGGCAAAAGGTTCACGTTGGTGTGATGTGGAGGTGGAGTGTTTACTGTAGATTTGGGCGGGTGAAAATATTAAAAAACAGTCGGACAAGACGCGCAAAAACTCTGAGGTCTATGTAAAGATTTGTAAACAAAGCGACGCATCGCAATGACGTCAATCAATGCGTGTGACGTGTGGACAGTGTAACGTGATGGACAGGCAAGAAGCATTTGCGCGAGGCCCAGGTAGTGTGAGTACAAACGGGCTGGCCAGCGGGGGGAGAGGGAGGGGGGGACAAGTACCCTAAAGCCCGGGGCGCGGTGCGGAAGGACTGTGTGAGTGCGCCCTGAGGCTCCAGGATTCAGGAAGGTTGGGGCAGCATGTCCAAAAGAGGCTGAAGATGAGATCCAACAGAAGAGCGTCGAGTTGAGGGAAGAAGAGAGCCCAAGAAGAGAGAGAGGAAGTGGCTGTTTATCATGATGACTTTTTCTTCGTAAACATGACAACTTTTTTCTTCGTAACATGACGACTTTTTTCTTCGTAACATGACGACTTTTTTCTTCGTAACATGACGACTTTTTTCTTTGTTACATGACAACTTTTTTCTTCGTTACATGACAACTTCTTTTATTGTAACATGACAACTTTTTTCTTCGTTACATGGCGACTTTTTTCTTTTTTAACATGACGACTTTTTCCTTTGTTACATGACGACTTCTTTCGTCGTAACATGACGACTTATTTCTTCACTACATGACGACTTTTTTCTTCACTACGTGACGACTTATTTCTTCACTACGTGACGACTTATTTCTTCACTACATGACGACTTATTTCTTCACTACATGACGACTTCTTTCGTCGTTACATGACAACTTTTTTCGTCGTTACATGATGACTTTTTTCTTCGTTACATGAAGATTTTTCTTTGTAAGATGACGACTTTTTTCTTCGTTACATGACGACTTTCTTGGTAACAGGACAACTTTTTTCTTCGTTACATGACGACTTTCTTAGTAACAAGACGACTTTTTTCTTCGTTACATGACGACTTCTTTCGTCATTACATGACCACTTTTCCTTTTTAACATGACGACTTTTGTATTTGTTACATGACGACTTCTTTTGTCGTTACATGATGACTTTTCCTTTTTAACATGACGACTTTTGTATTTGTTACATGGCGACTTTCTTCATTACATGACAACTTTTTTCTTTGTTACCCCACGACTTTTTTCTTCGTAACATGACGACTTTTTTGTTTGTTACATGATGAGTGTTTTCTTCCTAACATGACGACTTTTTTCTTCGTTACATGACGACTTTTTTTCTTCGTAACAGAACGACTTTTTTTCTTCGTAACAGGACGACTTTTGTCTTCGTTACAGGACAACTTTTTTCTTCGTTACATGACGACTTTTTTCGACGTAACATGACGACTTTTCCTTTTAACACGACAACTTTTTGATTTGTTACATGGCGACTTTTTTCTTCGTAACATGACAACTTATTTCTTCATTACATGACGACTTTTTTCGACGTAACATGACGACTTTTTTCTTAATAACATGACTACAGTCATTTTTTGTGACTTTGCTCATTTACTTTCCTCCCTTTCTTTCCTCTTGTCCATCAGTGTATCAGAGTACCAACAGACTACCATCAGACTAATGATACTGCTGCAGTATGTTGTCATTTAAGCCTCCTTGTCGCCTATCTGAGCGTTGAGGAGCACATAAACATCCATGTCTTCCTGTTAACATAGATGACATAACTTCTACTTACGTGGGAAGCAGACGTGCTCCATCTGGTCTCCATGGTTACGGCGCAGCGTGGCGTGGAGCCGCTGAAAGTCCGAGTATCGGCGGGTAATGATGGCTGGAGTCTTGTCGCTGCCTCCAGACTGGATAACATGGATGGTGTACAGCTGGAGAGACAGATGGACAGAAGAGCTGAATCTCTTCGGTGTGATGAAACTATTTAGTTGAAGAGTTTCTGCGTATTCAGGTAGAAGAAGCACTTTACATATTTACACTCTGTTATATTATAGCCTGGCATCACTACACTAATTGATGTCAATCAAACAATCAGACCAACGAAACATGACCTACAACCAATCTGTTATTCACAGGAAGAAGACATTAAGGGCGCACTCACACTGTCCTTCCGCACCGTGCCCCGTGCTTTTGGGTACTTGTCTCCCCTCCCTCTCCCCCCTCCTTCCATTTTCTATGTCCGAACAGGCGCACATACCGCTACCGCCGTAGGGCTCGTGCTCGAGCTCGTACACATGCGCACGCTCGTGCTCGTACATGTGCAAACGGGCTCTACAAAAGCCCACCTCTCTCATGCGGGCCGTGGACGGCCCGCTGTTCGCAGTTATGCGCGGAGTGGGTGCACTCACACTGCTCAAACGCACTAGGCTTTAGCTGAAAAAAACGGTTTTGGCCCGGTGCGGAAGTACAGTGTGAGTGCGCCCTAAAAGTACTGAAAGGAACATTAAAGCAGTTTCAATAGAGGTCAGGTGTTTTAGAGTACAGATCCATTATGGGTGTTTTTGACCTCCAGCTGCCCCCCCCCCCCCCCCCTGCTGTTTGAACTCACCACATATTTAGAGGAGCCGTCCTGCACCACGCTGGCATCGGTCACCTCAAACAGCAAGTTGTCCGTCAACTGCCTCCCAACCGAGGAGGAGCTTCCTCTGGCGATTCCACGTAGGCTCCTCCAGCTCTCCTGAAGCTGCCGGGTAAGCAGGAGTGACGAGGAGTGGCTCACTGGAGACACACCCACAGGACTGTTGTCTATACGACACGACATCACAACATAAAACCAGGTTTAAAATAAAAAAACATGCATTTCTTGGTGACATGTTTTCCCCCAAAAGAACTCAATAAGAAGCAGAATCAATGAGCAGAACTGGAATCAGAACGATACACAGGTGTTAAAGATTGATCACAGGATTGCGTGAAATAGTGATACTGTACACTGAACCTCATGCCATATATATGTTTTATGCATCCAAGTAGACGAGCATAGGAGTGTTGTAAATGAGCAGAGATTCCTCACCAGTGCTGCTGAGCCCCTCCTCCATCGACTCTCCCAGGAAGTCGGAGTCACTGTCGAGCCCTGACCCCTCGCCCTCCGCTCCGTCCTCTGCTCCTCCCCCGCCGCCGTCGAAGCACAGAGTACCCCCGAGCCTGTCGGTCACGCACTCCTCCTCCTCCTCCAGCTCCGCCTCCCACTGGTCCTCTTTAAACTCCTCCTCTTCCTGTCCTCCTCCGGATTCCTGCTCGGGTCCCGTCCCCTGACCATCTTTAAACAACGAGCGCTTCAGACGGTCGAGCAGCCGGGATGCCATGACGCCGCCTGGCGTGGGGCGGGGTCTATAGAGATAACGGGGGAACACATTTAAAGTTATTGGCTCATGAATCATCCAACAGTTCTTGCTTTTAGGGATTTCCTTTTTTGGAGTAAGGAATAACTTTGGATATGTTTGACAGCTGTGAGACCTTATGGACACACGTGTGTGCATTTGCATGCACAACAGGTGGACTGCAGATACAGTTCAAACATGGTCAAGACAAAGAAGTGCCCCTCTTCTCATATCTCAGTCTGTACATTTCCTCGTCTCCTCTCCCCGGTCTAAGTCCAGAGCAGTTAAATTCTCTGTTCGGACAATACGACGTCCCGGCAGAGCAACAAGTGGTGAGCGCAGCATCTGTAACATAGTAATTTGTTACGGAGAGGGTGTTGTTTCAAAATGTAAGGTAATGTGATGTAATGTATGCAAATGGTAAAAAATTGTGTATCAGTGTCTTTCAAAGAACAAGATGACGTCCTCAAATGTGTCAAAGATATTCAGTTTACTGTCAGGAGAAAAAAACAGAAAATATTCATATTTGACAGCTGACATTGAGACATTTTTTTTAAACTTAAAAAATTACTCAAAGCGACTAATCGATTATTAAAGTAGTTGGCGCTAAATTAAATAGTTGACAACTAAATTGATTCATCTTTGCAGCTCTATTCTCACCTCCGCACACCCAACAATCACCATGTCCAACAAAACTGTCTCACTCATTAGGGCTGGGTAAAAAAATCGACTCAATCCATTTTGGATGGATTTCATCAATTCACAGGGCATGATGATCAATCCCCCTGTGCGTGATGAAGCAGCGGTGCGTTCAAAAGTAGCATACAAAAAATGGCAGACGCAGGTAAAACTTCGCTAGGCAAGCTGTCACAACTGAAGTATGACGTCTGGAACCATTTCAGATTTAAAACAACAAAAAACAAGCTGAAAAAAAACAAAGTGGTTTGCAAGATCTGCCAAGCAGAGGTCAGTTATTATAGAAATACTACAAACCTCAGAAACCACTTGACAAGGTATCATAGTACGCTAACAAGCCGCTTGCGGCAAAACAAAAGAATCTGAGGGAAGCTGCTTCAACTGTCAGCGCATAAGCTCACAGTAGACAATGCGAATAGGTGGAACAGTGCACTGGACATGCTGAAGCGCTTTTTAGAGTAACAGCCAGCTATCTCTGCCACTCTCCTTTCGTAAGACGTGAGCAGGAATGAAAAGGTCTGTGCACCCTGACAGAGGAGGATGTAACGATTGCTGAAGATTTGGTGCAGGTCTTGATACCAATGAAAGAAGCTACACTGGCAATGTCAGAGGACAAGCAATCAACTCTGTCCGTCATTGCCTCACTTCCTGCTGCAGGAGGCCTCGAAGACTCCACCATGGTGAGGGACTTAAAGGCTGCTGCAAAGAATAACTTGAGGACAAGGTTTGCCAAGCTCTCTCTCTCTCAAGACAGTGGTGGGCCAAATCAAAACATTACAAAAGCAAAGTTTGGTATTTTATATGTGCATTTTCTTCTCATTTTACTGATTAGTTGTAGCAGTTAATATTTATAATCCATGAACCTTTTTGTTTGTATGTGTGAAATTATATATTTGTATCCATGTCATGTTTATCCTCATACTGTGATAACAAAAATAATTTGTGAAATGTCTTTAAGATATGATGTGCAGAGGGACACATTGTATTCAGCATCAACGCTGGATCCTCGCTTTAAGGCCCTACTATCCCTGTCTGCTGAAAAACACCTTCTCCAGACTGAAGACTGAGGCTGCCACTGCTGCAAGTATAATAATATAAATAATTAAAAAACTGGTCAATTTAATAAAAAATATTTTCATTGACAATTAAAAGATTCTCTATTGAATTAAAAAGTATATTACATAATTTAAAAGAGTTCAATCCCTCATCCATGCCTTCATCTCCTGCCGCCTTGACTACTGCAACTCCCTCCTCACTGGCATCTCCTCCTGTTCCCTCCACAAACTCTGCTGCGCGCCTCCTGACTCACACCCGGTCCCATGAACACATCACTCCCGTTCTCCGCACTCTCCACTGGCTCCCCATCAAACAACGCGTCACCTTTAAAATACCATCTCACACCTTCAAAGCTCTCCACCACCCCTAACCACCCTCTACCCTGTCTTCTCTCCTCGCCTTTCCCCTGTCTGCTCTCCACAACCGCACCCTCCCTTTCTCCCCATCACACCCGCCGCCACCTACATTCTCCAATCCCTCCTCGCCACCATGCCCCTACTTGTAACTAGGGCTGCAGCTATCGAATCTTTTTGTTATTGAGTATTCTGCCCATTATTCCATTGATTAATTGGTAAAACAAATATATATATATATATATATAAGTAAAATTAGCATTATTTTGCAAAAAAACATTATGTCCGGGGTAGGCCTATTATAACCTAATAGGCGTGTGTGCGAGCGTGTGTGTGTTTTTGAGTGTGCATGTGTGCGTGAGGTGGAGAGAGACGAGATGTGCGTGCTGAAGGCAATTTACCATTTAAAATTCAAAGTGGTGATAAAATTGTTGTTGTCACATGTTTATTCAAACAGGTTTAAAGAAAAATAGATTCATTTAGAAAATGAATTAGAGATAGATATTATTAGGAAGAACTCGCTCTCTTCCTGTTTACTGTGCCAACAAGCAACGAACAAAACACCACCGACACATTTACTCAAACAAAACTCTAAAGACTGATCAGGTGACGTTATGTTTAACATTGTAATGAAAAACTAAACCTGGAGACATTCATGAGGACAGCTAACGTTATGCATTCTCTTCCTTTTTCTCCGTCACTACGGCAACTGCCCTCCTTAAACCAGAACAGGTGCTCGGTGAAGTGGCGTTACCAACAGGCTGCTTTGGGCTCAGACGCTGAATCATCGATGTCCTGCTGTTGAGGTAGAACAGTTCTAGTTAAGAGTGGACACATTGCAACATTTTGGCTTCTTTTTTTTACAATGATCCCAAACTTATTCTCTGCCTTTCCGTATGTAGTGGTGTGCATTCACAAAAACGGTCCGTGTGGACCAATGATCCCTGAGCTGAACAGGCCGTGAGATAGGAATTAAACGAATCATAGAGGCAGAGATTTTGCTTCGATGCATTTTTGTGATCGAGTAACTCGTGTTACTCAAGTAATTGTTGCAGCCCTAATTGTAACTGTCTCTCTGTACCTGCTCTGTTTCTGTCTGTACTGTTATCATTATTGTCTATTATTATTATTATTATTATCATCATCATCTTTGCCACATTCCATTATCTGAAATTTAAATATTATTCTGAAATCCATTTATTCAATTTAATCCATGGGACACGTACATGCGTATAGCTGTGTCCAACTACAGATAAAAACAAGCATCCAAACATCCATTCATTTACACATTCCCAACCTCATAAACCCTTCTGACATTCATGCCAAATTTCAGCCTCCATGGGCGAGAACTCTGTTCGCCAAAGAGTGGGGAGTTTTAGTGGACCAGCGAGCTATAGCGCTGCTACATTAGAAACAAACTCAGCGGCAGGCAAAATTGGCTCGAGTTACAGAGCTGGAAGCCTCTCTGAATGGAAATCATGTCACACATTAATTATGCAGCAGCTTGCTAGGTCAGCCTGCAGCCAGGAAAAACAAAAACATACGGCGAGGCTTCAGTCTACCACGGGATCTTCCAGTCATAGATTCAGCATGTTTAACACAGCAGGCGTCTCAGGTAGAGAAGACAAAGAACTGTGCGAAAAAATCTGGACCACTGACGGGGAAGGCGCAGTTAAACAGGGTTAAAAAATAAAAAGTTTAAATACTAGTTAAAGGGGCTTGCTGGTATGTTTTGATCCACTGCTGAAGATCTATATTTTTTGTCTGTCTCCTAAGCATTACATTTCAAAACAAAAGTAGGAAAATTAATTTGTGGATATATTAAACCTTAAATTAGTGGCTGCAAGACTGCTCAGTGCAAGACAATCAATATTGCATTCATTACATTAGGGTTTTATTTAAAAATCATTATAGTCAACTATAAATGTATGCATGCTGTATATAATGTCCACCTGCCTCATGTATGTAAAGCAACCTGTAACAATAATCATCTCAATTATCATCGCAGCCATTGTACTACCGTTTTAGAGTTGTAACACCTGTCAGTTGCCAGGTTGAAACAGGAAACCATTTTGAGAAAGTGAAAACTTTTTAAATTCCACCAAATTTTACATATAAAATGTAGGGACAGAAAATAGCAACACGTGCACCCAAAAAGAAATACATTTACATTTGTCAGTGATATTTAAATATTGCTGTTACAGTCAGATATTGCTGCATGGGCATCGGCGCGTTTACGCCCGTGCACACAGGAGACTGCCAACTTTTTAAAAGTTTAAAATTAATATTGAGAGCAACGAAAAACTGGTGCCAAACATATCATGTGTGTTCACATACTTAGCTATTTAAACTGATTCATGGTCAAAAACAACAACAGAAAAGGAAGAGAAGAATTCGAAATCTACGAGGCGTCCCTGAACGTAGAGGAATGACCAGTTTAATATTAGCTGATTAACACCCACATTATAAAATCAATAACTTTAACTACATCAGCAATAAAAACTAATTTTGAATAAAGATGCTGTGGATATAACGGCTAAAATCAGCTCTATGTACAGCGGTGCAAAGTTAGCAAACAAGCTAACGATTTTACCCTCTTTATAAATATGAGTTGTTGACATCAAACGTTGCCGACGTTAGCTGAAGTTAGCACCCGGGGGTTGGGGCACCTCATCCCCGTGGAGTTGAAGCTAAAACACTCGCGGCTCCCGTTCATCCACCTACACACGGTGAATATAAAGTTTGAACTTCATTAAAACTAACCAGCAGTTTTAAAGCTGTACAGTTTATGTTAATTGTGTGAATGTGTTGTTGTGCTAACGACTAAGAAAACGTAAACCGTTAAGCTCACATCACCGCAGAAGTTAGCAAACAAGCTAACAAGTTTGTCAACAGTAGTTAGTGATTTAATTATGGATTACTCACCCCGGGATTGAAGCCGAATGTCCCCGCCGCTGTTAGTCCATGTCAGCGGGGTGAAGGTAACGTTTGAAGTTCCGGTTGAGGACCTCCGGGGGCTGCACTACCGTCCTGTGGGTGTTAAGTGGGGTCCACACCGCAGCACACTGTGTCCGGAATTCCTACACTATCCCCTGCAGCTGCAGCCCGCGGGAGGAGCCGGTGGATGTCGGATAGTGACCATAAAAGGTCATGCAGGGCTCCGTGCCGGACGGAAGGGGGCGGTGGTGAGGACAACAACAATATTGGAGGTTTAAAACTCCAATGTTTTGCTGACAAAATGCAGGAAATAAGCAGGTGTGGAGGACCTTTTTTTAACATTAACTTTATTTGAAAACATGTTATATTGCCAAATGTTCATTCATTCATCTTCAACCGCTTATCCCGGGGTCGGGGTCGCGGGGGGGCCGGAGCCGATCCCAGCTGACATTGGGCGTGAGGCGGGGTCCACGCTGGACAGGACGCCAGTCTATCGCAGGGCACATAGAGACGAACAGAGACAGACAACCATTCACACCTAAGGGCAATTAAAACTTAGAGTAATCAATTAACCTAACACGTGCATGTCTTTGGACTGTGGGAGGAAACCGGAGTACCCGGAGAAAACCCACGCTGACACGGGGAGAACATGCAATTTTGTATAAATCAGTGTAAACAGTGTAGGAAGAACTTGAGAACTCAGTAAAAGTAGTACTATTACACTGTAAAATACTCTGTTACAAGAAAAAGTCCTGCATTAAAAATGTTACTTAAGTAAAAGTACAATAGCATCAACATAAAACATGTACTTAAACAATAAAGTATTAAGCATTGCGTTTAATGCAGAATATTCTATTATTAGATTATAATTATTCAAGATTCAAGAAAACTGTATTTATCCCCATAATTAAAGGTGAGACATGTAGAGCAGACATTGCACAATGACAAAAAAGAAAAGAATGACTACGAATGAATGGACAAATAAGTTATGAACAGAACAGAATAAAAAACAACAAATATGTACAAAAACAAGGTGCAAATGAGCAATGAGGTTGATTGACTCTGATTGATTGATTGATTGATAAGCGATTTATTATAGATTCATGTAAATATTACTTTAATGTTACTAACTATACTTCAAAAAAGAGCAATAAGAATAGTTCACAAAGCTGAATATAAAAGACCACACAAATTATTTTTTTTAAAAGTCAAAAACAATCAAATTCATCGATATTGTGGAATTAAAAACGACACAAATAATGTTCAAAGCAAAAAATAGTGTATTACCTGGTAATTTACAAAGATTATTCTTCAATGGAGAAGGGGGATATAATCTGAGAGGGAAAAGATTTGAAAATTGTTATTGTACGTACAACAATGAAAAGTGTTGGTATTTCAATCTGAGGAGTACGACTGTGAAGGATTTTGAGTGTGAAGTTGAGGCAATGTCCAAGATTCAGTTTGAAAAGATGTATAACAGAGGAATTTTCATAAAGTACACAGAGGAAGGAGGAAGACATAATCACAAAAGTGTCTAAGCAAAATGTCGAAACTGCATATTATGAAATAGATTTAAAAGGATTTTAATCTGCGATAAAGTTTGAAAATGGAGAAGGGGTAGTATTACATAAGTTTTTCTTCTTACTAAACCTTTTCGGACTTGTTAGACTGTTTAAATATTTTGTTGGTTATTTTGTGTTTCATTACTGGCAAAAAAACAGCAACAACAACAAAATGTTATTCTGATTTTGTTATTATTCTTGTTTTTTTTCCTTCTTTTTTTTCCTTTACATTATTTCTATTTATGTTGTTATTCCTTTCAAATGTTCGAAATAAAAAACAAAACTAAAACTGATGTTGCAGTTGATAAAATGTAGGCTATTCTTTTCTATTTTATCATCTGCTGCGTAGCTTAATCTATAATAAAATCATGTTATTGTTTTGATAACATTTTGTATTAATAATCCGAATCTCAAAAGTTAAGTTAAAGTGCAAACGTCCTGTCTTTCCCCACAGTCCCTGAATGCAGCATTAAATTATTGGAGGGCGTGGCCGACCTGACACAACCAGGAAGGTGTTGCGGGCAGCAGTTAAAGAGCCTCCGCCCTGCAGGAAAAACAGCAGCGAAGACACACGGTCGACTCTCCGCTCACCTGAACAGGTAAGAAAACCACCAGCACTGGGAACGGACCAGTAACGTGTGTGTACGTGTGTGTGTGTGTGTGTGTGTGTGTGTGTGTGTGTGTGTGTGTGTGTGTGTGTGTGTGTGTGTGTGTGTGTGTGTGTGTGTGTGTGTGTGTGTGTGTGTGTGTGTGTGTGTGTGTGTGTGTGTGTGTGTGTGTGTGTGTGTGTGTGTGTGTGTGTGTGTGTGTGTGTGTGTGTGTGTGTGTGTGTGTGTGTGTGTGTGTGTGTGTGTGTGTGTGTGTGTGTGTGTGTGTGTGTGTGTGTGTGTGTGTGTGTGTGTGTGTGTGTGTGTGTGTGTGTGTGTGTGTGTGTGTGTGTGTGTGTGTGTGTGTGTGTGTGTGTGTCCCAGGTTACAGTGTGAGTCACATTATGTTTTACTTTGTGATTGTTATTCTCCTTTAATTCACATTTTACACATTCAACACATTACATTCGCTTGTTGTCTGTTTCTTCTAAAAATCTGACATATTTTTCTGCCAGGTTTGTAAGTTGCAACTTATGATTGATATAATTAATCAATGAATTGTCAGGGTGTTTTCTCCATTATTTGATGAACCGCTTGGTCTATAAAACATCAAACTAGTTTAAAAGTTACTATCTCCTGTAGCCCAAGGTGATGTCACCAGACTGATATTAGATTTATTAAAAAATAAACAAAAAAGCAACAAATCATCTGAATAGTTGAAGTGAATAGTGAATATTTGAGTTTCAGCAGTATTTTAATAATAATAATATGAAAAATCTCAGAATATCAAATGTATTAAAATTCTCCCAAATCTACCAGATATTGTAATTGTATGTATTTTCACTCTGGGCCAAGTAAATCTTTCAGATCATTGGGATACAAAATATAAATATGTTTGACTCTTCTGTAGAGTTTGATCAGATATCTTTATAATTATTGAAGATGCTATAGTATTTATTTAAGAGGAGAAATGTGTGAATAGAGTGTTTTAAAGGCTTACCTACTGGCCCCTGTACCAGCTCCTGTCATAGTAAAGTCCATTCAAGTGGATTACCAAAGTCAGTCCAAAAGGGCCGAGCCCACTGGTGCTTTGCTTTCTGTGGAGGGACTCTTCTCATGCTGCTGCAGATGGGATTGGGAAGATTTTGCGCCAGAGTTGAGGACAAAACGAGATATTTTTACGACATTTTAAACCCAAACAACGAATTCATTAATCGAGAAAATAATTGACAATAATTATTATTGTTAGTTGCATCCAGTGTTCTAAATTTACTGTTTTTGGTCACCAATCTATCAGAATTTCCATTATCATTTTTTTTCCTGTGAAAAAAAACAAGACATATAAGTGCCACATGCATTTGATCATTTTATTAACATTGTTGGCATTCAAAACACATCAAGTACAATACATACAACAAAACATACACAGCAAGTGCAACCATTTCATTTCAAGCTTGGGATCCATCCATCCAGCTATCCAACCATTCATCCAGCCATCCATCCATCTCAGGGGTATGGAACCCTGCTCCTGGAGGTCCACTGTCCAGCAGGTTTCTCTCTCCTCTAACACACCTGAGTCTAATGCTCTGATGTTATCAAGCAGCTGAAGCTTGTCGGGGGTTTAAAAATCGTTAGACTCAGGTGTGTTAGAGCAGGGAGAAACCTAAAACCTGCAGGGCAGTGGCCCTCCAGGAGCAGGGTCCCCCACCCCTGATCTATGTCTTTCTATCTATCTATAATTCTATCTATCCATCTATCTACAATACATACAACAAAATATACACAGAAAGTGCAAACATTTAATTTCAAGCTTGGATCCATCGATACACATACACTCAACAAAAATATAAATGCAACACTTTTGTTTTTGCTCCCATTTTTTATGAGATGGACTTAAAGATCTAAAATTCATTCCAGATACACAATATTACCATTTCTCTCAACAATTGTTCACAAATCTGTCTAAATGTGTGATAGTGAGCACTTCTGCTTTGCTGAGATAATCCATCCCACCTCACAGGTGTGCCACATCCAGATGCTGATCTGACATCATGATTAGTGCACAGGTGTGCCTTAGACTGTCCACAATAAAAGGCCACCCTGAAATGTGCAGTTTTGTCTCACAGTAAAATGCCACAGATGCCACAAGCATTGAGGGAGCGTGCAATTGGCATGCTGACAGCAGGAATGTCAACCAGATCTGTTGCTTGTGCAGTGAATGTTCATTTCTCCACCATAAGCCGTCTCCAAAGGCTCTTCAGAGAATATGGCAGTACATCCAACCGGCCTCACAACTGCAGACCACGTGTAACCACACCAGCCCAGGACCTCCACATCCAGCAGGTTCACCTCCAAGATTGTCTGAGACCAGCCACTGAGACAGCTGCTGAAACAATTGGTTTGCATACACAAACAATTTCTGCACAAACTGTCAGAAACCATCTCAGGGAAGCTCAACTGCATGCTCGTCGTCCTCATCAGGGTCTTGACCTGACTCCAGCTCGTCGCCGTAACAGACTTGAGTGGGCAAATGCTCACATTCGATGGCGTCTGGCACGTTGGAGAGGTGTTCTCTTCACGGATGAATCTCGGTTTACATTGTTCAGGGCAGATGGCAGACAGCGTGTGGCGTCGTGTGGGTGAGCGCTTTGCTGATGTCAATGTTGTGGATCGAGTGGCCCATGGTGGTGGTGGGGTTATGGTATGGGCAGGCATCTGTTATGGACGAGGAACACAGGTGCATTTTATTGATGGCATTCTGAATGCACAGAGATACCGTGATGAGATCCTGAGGCCCATTGTTGTGCCATACATCCATGAACATCACCTCATGTTTCAGCAAGATAATGCACGGCCCCATGTTGCAAGGATCTGTACACAATTCTTGGAAGCTGAAAATGTCCCAGTTATTGCATGGCCAGCATACTCACCGGACATGTCACCCTCTTTAGTCATTTAGTTTAATCTGAATTTTTGACTTTACTTTACTAACATTATCTAACTCCCTCCTCTTTAGTCATTTAGTTTAATCTGAACTTGGACTTTAATTTACTAATGTTAGCAAACTCCCTCCTCTTTAGTCATTTAGTTTAATCCGAACGTTTGACTTTACTAACGTTAGCGAACTCTCTCCTCTTTAGTCATTTAGTTTAATCTGAACTTTTCACTTTACTTTACTAACATTAGCTAACTCCCTCCTCTTTAGTCATTTAGTTTAATCTAAACCTTTGACTTTTATTTACTAATGTTATCTAACTCTCTCCTCTTTAATCATTTAGTTTAATCTGAACTTTTTACTTTACTAACGTTAGCTAACTCCCTCCTTTAGTCATTTAGTTTAATCTAAACCTTTGATTTTACTTTACAAATGTTAGCTAACTCCCTTCTCTTTAGTCATTTAGCTTAATCTTAATTTTTGACTTTACTAACGTTAGCTAACTCCATCCTCTTTAGTCATTTAGTTTAATCTGAACTTTTGACTTTACTTTACTAACGTTAGCTAACTCCCTCCTCTTTAGTCATTTAGTTTAATCTGAATTTTGGACTTTACTGAATCTAAACCTGAATCTAAAGATTGAGATTATTTTCCAAATTAAATAAATTCCATTAATGGACTTTTTTAAAAATAAAAACAAACATAACACATATTACAGAATAAGCCTCACTCAAAGCACAGAAACAAGATGGGGGTCTGTGTGTCAGGACGGTCGGGTGGGACATCGCCGCAGACCCCTGATGGACTTAGGTACGTCTGACTGGTGGAGAGTCTCGCCGTCTTCGTGACTTTATCCATATTTTTTTTAAACTTTGAAATGAGAAAGAACCGTTTCCATCTTCATTGGAATCTGTGGAGCCAATTCCCCCGTCCGGACCCAGGAAGCACAAACGTTAGTTTGCTCTAAAGTCACGTTTGATAGTTTTGAGAGTTCAGACTCTGGTTGTCCATGAATGAATCTGTAAGTGTGTGTCTGTGCTGGTTTGGTCCAATCGTACCTAGATGTTTCTCCGTAGTATCTATTTCTAAAAATATAATACTTTTAACACTAATTTTAATCAACTAGTGTTTCTGTTGCTGAGTAGTGATATCTGTTAGTGAGAGAAGACACTTTACTAAAGTATTCTGTTGATGCTGAGTTCAGTGTACAAGATCTCTTCTGCAATACTTGTTTTCATGGTGTGATTTGCTGAAGGGGATAGGTTTTAACAGGCTCAAACAGACTCAGGTCTCCTGTAGGCTACTGGGCCGGGTCTGACCAACCTGGCAACCCAACTGCTGGAATTATTTTTTGTTGTTGCGACTAGTGTTGGTGTTCTGCTCATTCTCCATATTCAACCTTTAAAACTTTATTTAACCCACTGAGTTTACGAAATCTATTTTCCAAGGCAGCGGTACAAAGTTATTTTAAACATACTCAAAGACATTAAAAACACGTAAACCAAACATACAGCAGCAGCTGACGGTACACAACACACACACACACTTAAAATACAGTATGTCAGCCCACATAAATGCAGACATTGAAACACTTTGGGGTCAGCTTGTCTAAAACTGTCTGCAGGTGTTTCCGAGCTGCAGGTGCAGAGAACTGAAAGGCCTGTTTCCCCTGCAGGACTTTCAAAAGTTCTGTTCAAACTACACAACTGTCTGTCTGGTGTCGGGAACAAGGAACATGAAATTGGCACCTGCCCACACGCCAAATGCAGGTAACTTTTGTGATTGGCGGGTGAAACTGTCCCTCTACCTGCCATGTTGGCCTGTAGCCAATAAGACAACACAACACTGAGCAAGTGTTGCGTGTTGTTGACCAATCAGGTGGCCTATTGTTGCTAAGCAAGCCCGCTGTTTTCTTGGACTTTCAAAATAAAAAACGAGAAGAAGAAGAAAAATAAAAAATGTGGCGGTATATTGCTGGCGTGAAGAGGCCGCTGGCTGTAGCAGAACAAATAGAGGATGAGGAGGACGATTAAGAATAGAATTAAAAAAAGACCTTTTGATACAAAGTGTAAGGTGATGGCAAGGTTCACGACTGGCTTGTGTACGACGCCACAACAAAGGAGATGCACTGTGGGGATTACAGTGTGTTCGGAGAGAGGAGGAAGCAGATGGGAGTGTCTGCTCCTCCTCTTTAAGGACTCAGAGCCCTCAGTCTATGCTCTGTGCTCTGTGAAAGGGTTTTTCAATCATTGTCTGACCTCCACATTACAGTCTAATGTAGTTTGTTTTCTGTTTATTATTATGATTGTTATTTTTGTTTATCTAAATGTTAGTCAGTTAAAATATGTCAAACTTATAAGTAATTTGTTATAAATGTAATGTTTATTGTTAATCTAAATTGTTGGCCCTGGGTATCTAATGACACTACAGTGATAAAGAAACAGTGACTAATGGATTGCAGTTGGGTGTTAACTTAATAAATTAGATGATTGGCTATTTTTATTTCTGTTATTTATTCAATTCTAAATGCTGCCACACCAGGTCAGACACAGTTGTCAGTCATTCTAGTCTTTAATGAGATTAAGTTGGTTAATAACTCAACAGCACTTTAATGTGTATTCTGTACACCATTCTTGTGCCTCTGTACCCACTTCCCAAATCAGAAAATCAGGTCTAAAGTCGTGTAGTGGCTGTCAATGCACGATCTGAGGCGTAAGTAAAGTACTTGAACTTTTATTTATTCAGTCTTTAAGTCACCAGAATGCAGAAAATCAAAGTTTCTGAAACTCAAATGTTTGTGTGGAAGGATGTCCAGACTCCACGTCTTGAGTTGCAAAATCCTCCCTATTTTTAAAAGGTTACAAAGTAAACGTGTTGAGGGAGTGTTTCAACAGAAGTCACTCTACTGGTCCCACCACCTCCAGTCTCTCTCCCCCAGAGGCTAGCTGTCACTCAAGAGGCCACGCCCGTAATTATTTATAAACTTTAACCTCCAATAAATTAAAAACTAGCCTGGTACAAAAAAATTCACCCCCCTCAGTGTTGTCATGAAGATATGACTTAAACATACAGACTAGAATGTTTTTTTGTCCCAGGCCTTAAACAGGTTTAATGATGCTGTGAAAACGGCCTGTTTAATATGGGGGTCAATGAGAAACTGCTCTATTATCAAATCTACCCCTAGTGGACAGTCAAAGAACTGGCGTTTTTGGAACCAGGAACCATCGCTGTGGTGGGGGCTTCTTCGTCTTCTTGTTCTTCATCTTTGTCTTCTTGTTCTTTGTTTCCTTCTTGTTCTCAATCTTTGTCTTTGTCTTCTTGTTCTTCGTCTTTGTCTTCTTGTTCTTTGTTTTCTTCTTGTTCTTCATCTTTGTCTAATTATTCTTTGTTCTTCTTGTTTTTCATCTTTGTCTTCTTGTTCTTAGTTTTCTTGTTCTTCATCTTTGTCTTCTTCTTGTTCTTCGTCTACTTGTTCTTTGTTTTCTTGTTCTTTGTTTTCTTGTTCTTCGTCTTTGTCTTCCTGTTCTTCATCTTTGTCTTCGTCTTCTTCTTTGTCTTCATTTTCTTGTTCTTCGTCCTCTTCTTGTTCTTGGATAACTCTGTCAAATGTGTTAAAGCTTAAGTGAAAATGTCTCCATGCTTTTGCTTCAGTACGTCCTCTGTCCCCTCAGGTCTGAACACGCTTCCTCAGACCAGTCCAACCACTTAACCTGAAAATGAGAAATGCACAAAATCACAGGTTACCCTTCCTGCTGTGATTGTGTCTATCCTGACTTTTGACTCTGTCCTCTCTCTTCACTGAGGACTGACTCATCAGAAACAGGCATTTTCATGGCAGAGTAAAAGCAGCAGATCTGTCCCCTGAAAGGGTCGCGTCTACTTCTTCAGCAGGAGCGGATGGGCCTAGAGCTGACTGACAGGAAGTCAGAACCCACTTAGAGACGGACTGAAAGTTGTGTTGTCTTTATTAATGTGATCAGACGTGTTAAATATGTGTTGCATCATCTGTTTAATTTTCTTAATCGACTTTTTCTGACCTGAAGACAGACCTGACGGTTAATGTCTTCATCGTCTTCTTTGTTTCTTCCCTTCGTCTTTTTTGTGTCATCGTCCTCTTCATATTCTTCGTCATTTTTGTTTAATCTTCGTATTCTTTGTCATCTTCTCCATTGTCGTCTTCTATGTTTCGTCTTCGCCTTTTTTCTTCTACTTCATAATTGTCTTCATCTTCCTCATTGTCTTCATCATATCAGTCATCATCGTCTTCATCTTCTTTGTTGTCTTTGTCTTTGTTTCATCGTCTTCATCATCTCCGACTACTTCATCCTCATTGTCTTTGTTGGATTCTTCATCGTCTTTTTTGTCTTCTTTGTTTCATCTTCTTTTTCATTGTCTTCATCATCTCAGTCGGGTTCTTCGTAGTCTTTGTCTTCATCATCTTTGTCTTCTTTGGTTCTTCTTCTTCTTCATTAGGCATGTAAAAGATATGCATGCTCATTAATATTTTGTGTTGCATCCTGTATTTTATTGTCCATGTTCTTCTTCTTACCTCAATATGGACCAGACGTCCGTTTTGTGTCCTACGCCTGTTAATGTCCGGATCAGTTCTCAGTGCATGTGTAAAAGGGTCTTTTGAAAGTCATTGACTGTGAACTAGTTCTGAGGAAAACCTTCTTTAATATAACAGACTTTACGTGGCTCAAACATTCAACAGCAAACTACAGATTATGATTTTTTTTATTTTGGACACATGAAACCTGTTTGGTGACTTCTGTGTGTCTTTTTGTTTTCTCCACAGATCAACCATGAGATGTCGCTTTCCTCCTCTTCCTCTCCTCCTCCTCTCCTCTCTCCTCACCCTGTTGGTCGGAAGAGCAGCAGCTTCAGGATTCAAGATCTGCGCCTTCAATGTGCAGAAATTCAATTTTGCCAAAGCATCAAACTACAGAGTGCTGCACACGCTGACACGGGTAGGACACAAACACACACACTGAAATGTTTTTTCTGCTGCTTAGATGATGCAATTTCAGTTTAAAAGGTGTGGAAATAGTGTACTGTGCATTGTTTAATTGCTGTTGCAGCATCATCAGTGAGTTTATAAATGTTGATCAGTGTTTCCACAGAGCAGGTAGCAATGTGTGGTGCAGGGCCGTACAGAGACCTTTTGAGGGGCAGGGGCTCTGACCTCTCCCCTGTAGAGGCTCTGACAATAGATATGTGAACTGCTTTTATCTGGATCATAATATGTAAATATACATAACTGAATCTCTGTGGGTATAGCAAAGATATGTCTTTTTTTAAACTTCAATGTTTCTTGGAACTAAATAATCAGGATCCATTTGAAGTTTATAACGTGATGGGGCTGACATTTATGTCATTAAGACATCTATTAGACTATATGTGTATATATTTATTTGCGACACATTAGGAGCCACCCAGTCACTTTGATCTGCAGAAATACCTTTTTATTTGACTGAAATATCTTTTTGGCACCATGAGGAATGACAAAGCTTTTCTTTTGCTTTATTATCGTGTTTGTTTGGAAATCTTTAACCAGGCCAGGTGTCTGATCGGTTCTGTGGACTGGTGTCGCGAGTTTGATGCAATTTGCCGGACGGACAAAAAGGCAAAGACAGCACGAGGGGTTTAATTGTACTTATAAAAGTTTAAACGTGTCGTAGAAAACTTATAAAGTCGTGCGATAAAAATAGAATAATAAACGAAAATACTTACTTACAGTAAGAAAACTAAATATAAAGTAACGTCTCTTGCAAACTTTTGGACAACAAAGTTGAACAAAAGAAACAAAGAAAAACAAAAATGCAGCAAGCGCAGAAGAGGGGGAGAAGAGAGAAGTGAAGAGAGAAGAGTACAGGAGGTGAAGTAAAGAATGAAGTGAAACAGAAGAGAGTGAGACACCTCGTTCTGTCTTCCATTATCTCCTTGGAGGAGCGAGAAGGGGGTTCTTGGCCTAACCCAACCCTCTGGTTCTGAGCGAATTAACTGCTTTATATTCCAGAATTCTAACAGGGAAGATTAAACTACCTCTGGTTTATTTTCCGTTATTAATCTTTCTGATATCAAATTTAATCAAAATCTTTTGACAGGCAGTTTTAACAGATAACCCTACTGAGTGAAGGGAAGTAATTTTAACACACAGAATATTTCAGGACTTAGACAGAGACTTTGCACTTCTGAAACCACATAAACATAATCACAACAAGATACAAATAATGCATACACTGTTACACATTTGCAAGGATGTCTTTGAACAGCCAGTTCAATTCAATTAAATTTTATTTATAGTGTCAAATCATAACAAAAGTTATCTCAGGACACTTTACAGAGTAGGTAAAGACCACACTCAATGACTTATTTATGATTTACATAGACCCAACAATTCCTCTGTAGAGTACAGTGGCAACGAAAACCTTCCCTATAACAGGCAGGAACGTCAGACAGACCCAGCTCTGTGGAGGACGGCCATCTGTCTTGACCGGTTGGGGAGGAAGAAAAGGAGAGAGAAAGAGAGAAAAGACACACAGATGGACAGAGAGAGACAGACAGACACACTTCCAGAGATGCAAGCAAAGCCTAACAGTAACTATAATATTTATAGTAATGTGAATATAACGTATATGTTAAGGCAGTTAATACAACAGAATAGTAGAAACAAGCACAGCTAAGGTGACAGAATATGAAAATGATAATAATTATGGTGGCAAACATGATCAATGATGAGTAGTGGCAATAGCAGCTACGATACAGCTACAAATTTTATAGTTTATTAAACTAGTGATAGTATATATGAATAACAGTGACAATAGCAGCAGGAAGCGTCATGTAGGACCATGGCAGCAAGCACCACCACGATCAGCAGAGACCTGCGAGACGACAAAGCACAAACAGCTCCGGGGAAGAAGCTGAATCAGTAACATGCATTGATGGGACATGAATGATTCAGACAGTTGCGATGAAACATCGAACTTTAACTGTTTTTCAAACTTTCCTACGTCCTGTTCCTTTGTCCTTATCACTGAAAGTCCCTCTGTCTCCAGAACAGGGACCGACCCTCCTGTTCAAATTGCGGTCAGATTTGACCTTGATTTAGGATAAAAGGTCCTCCGTCCTGAAGTTCTGGGTTTTAATTACCCTAGGAGGGTTTGAGGTTGTAAAACACACCTTATCTCATATTGAAACAAGTATAAAAACATCTTATCTCCCACTCCCTTCCTGTGACGCTGAGCAGAAAAACATACACAAATGACTCACAAAAGAGCCTCCTATCGGGGTTCCTACAATTCCCCCCTGTTGTCGAGCAAAGAATTTGGAACCTTTGGCTCGAGAAGTCCTGCGGGTCCTCGTGGAAGGGCTCCACTGGTCATCGATGGGGAGTTCTGCCCGTCGTCGTTGAGGAGGCAAAATTGGTTATGGCACAGCTCATGGTTAAACGTTGGTGTTAATTTTGTAAAGGTAAAAGGGGATAAGGAAAGATAGGGGCATACCGTTAATAAAGAAACCTAGCTATCTCTAGACTGATTTCTTCGGTTATTCGCAATCTGCTAGAAGACGGAGGGGGTCTGGGCAAAAATCTCAGGTGACTCATCACTCCCTTTCTCCACTACAAGGAGTCCGGCGGGAGGATCATTTGGTTCTGTCCCTCTGTGTCTAACTATCTTTGTTAACCCACTGGTACACTTGTTGAGGTAGAAGAAAGCCATGGCGAAAGTTATAAAATAACCTAATACTACAGCGGCTGCGAGCACTGAGTCAGGGGTTGACCAGGCATACGTGATGGGCTGGATAGGGTCCTTCTTTTGAGAGGAGATTTATTTTAGTACATCATCAACCGGAGTCAGATCAATGGTCCTAGTCCCTTCATATTGCACTTGCTGAATGGTTTCTGGGCTTAGTTCTAGAGTATGCTTTCTGAAGAACTCAGAAACCTCAATCTCACTCTCGTATTGATCCGAGTCTAAGTAGTAGAGTGCCACATCATCAACATGTAGGATGGCATGTTCTTTGGTACGCTGATCCATAATGTCTGGTTGGGTAGAGTTATGCGGGTGGCAGTGTCATGCTGGTCGTAAGTCAAAGTAGCTGTCCTTACTGGTGTGTTAACCAACTAACATCGTCCTACAATTTCAGCCTGAGTCGCTGTGATTCAGGATCTGGGTGTAACGGTTGTTGGGCAACAAGAGTCAGTAGTCATGGCTTTTAGTCCACAAATTCGGTCTGTGTTGTCCCGTATAAAGGGCTTACTGGGACAAATGCAATGAATGTCCTTTATGAGGGTGCACATCCTCAAATTTGGGGCCAAATACAGTTTCGGGTTGTTATCATGGTAGGCGATGAGTGACGGGGTCTGCACCTTAACGTGTGTGTCGCCCTGCCAGAATCCCACATTCACAACGTCCTTCAATCGGTAAATGTTCTCAGCAGCAATGATAGGGAGGTTGATGATGAACCCTATCTCTCTCTGTTCTCGATTGACATAAATGGGAATGGCGCTACCTAGCGAGTATGCTAAATGGGCCTGAAGAGGGGTGACTACGACGACGTCCCTAGTGGTGGTTGCCAGAATGTTCTGCAGCAGAGAAAGGGGAATGAGGTATGGGGGAATCTTAACCATCGCTAAGCTATCCACTGAAAATCCTATGTCTCTCAGCATGTCGTTCATCAGCAGGGTAACTAGTTGAATGTGAGCATAATCAACCGAAACAACTGACAGGAGAGAGGTTATGGCGCGGATGGTCTTATTCAGGGCCTCGCTGTAAGTGTTCACTACGAGGATGGTTCCTTTCAATGACTGTCCTACCACTTGTAACTTGCGCTGTTGTCGGTTAACCTGTGCTCTGAGGTCTGGAATTTCGGCCTGTAATTCACCCATTTGGCGTTTCACATGGACAGACTGACAGCGTTGACCGAGGAGAGTCCCAATCCAAAAAGGGATCCCACGACAGCAGCCGCCGTCAGGAGTCCGCCGATAAACCGCTTGGGTCGACGACCAAACCCACTCAGTTCCAACTGAGTGATTGTGAACTTCTGCAGCTGCTGCAGCATGTGCGTCACATCTGCTTCGGCATGCATGACCACATCTTCATTCCATTGTAGGCCTGCCCAGCTAGTGAGTTCTACTGTGGTCGGCACGTTTTTCCGACATACGTCGAGGGGGTTTAGTCTGACAAAACTTTCTGTGTGTGTAAAACAATTGGTGATCAGAAGTCCCGGTTGTTCTTCAAGAACAATCCCGGAGTTCTGTCCTGGTTTTGTTATCTCAGGAAGGACAGCAGTGGTCACCAGGCTGAGCGTCAGGAGTGTCAGCAGCCAGGTCATCCTGGCGAGAAGAATACACATGATTAGATATACAATTTAATCTGTCGGCTACCCCCCTGAAGTGTCCAGTACTTCAATTGGGTGGCTTTGAGATGAACCTACAATCAATTTTCTTTGAATTTTCAAACAACACAAAAAAAATAAAAATAAAATATAATAATAATTCTGAGATTTCCTCTTTTCCTACTCGCTATTGGCACCTTTGGTGCTTTAGGTGTTTTATCCCTTTTTATGACCTAAATAGAGACGTTGGCGTCCCCTACAAGTCCCATGGGGTTTTTGTGTGGTCTAATCTGGTTTCTATTTACCCATTTAAACGTTGGCTCTTTCTGACCTCTGCTAACCTTGATCTGGTAAACCACGGCAGAAATTTGTCTGTGATTACATAAGGACCAGCCCAGTGAGGGAGAAGCTTGCGAGTAAGTTTTACTGGCTCCCTGGTTGTCCTTTCTGTTCAGTTGAGCAAAGATATAGTAACTGTAGGCGAACTGTTGGAGCGCTTGGCGTGTTGCTTTGGTTCTTTTATGGCCTGCGCATTGGGAGTCATGGGCGTGCATTAGCCTCAGCCCCCTGAGGCTGCTAGGACCCACGAAAGCAGAGGAAGTGAGGTCCTTGGAGTCGTGAACGAGTAGTCCCATGACGACGCACAGAGACAGCCACGCATGGTACAGGTGCCGCAAAACAGGAATCATGTTAAGGTCCTCGGCGGAGACGCTGTGGGCGGAAGCGTCAGTCACAGTCAGAAGCAACTGGCTAATAGCCATGTTGAGGGATTGGTGATGAAACAGCCGCCAGCGCCGTAGCAGGGGTAGGAGCCGCTGCCTGGGCCCGAGTGACCGCACAGACAAGTGGGCTGGGAGGGAAGGGAAAAGACTCGGCGTCGAATTGCCATTGCGGTCTGTTTACAGCGCCCTGAGAAGGGGTCAAGGAAAGAGGCCTCCTCACCTGTGCCCAGGGTTCCAAAAGCTTGTAATCAAGCAGTAGCTCGAAGCGGTTAAGGAGGTCCTGACCGATAAGAAGAGCGATGGACCCTAGATGAGACACGTACACTGGATGGATGTGGCTCATAAGCCCGATGGTGAAGTGGATTGCCGCTTTTGCGGTCACAGTTTCACCTGTGGATGAGTACTGCTGAATCTCCAGCAAGCAGGGTTGTAGGGTCAAGTTCCTGTTGGATTGACGCACCATTCTCTGTAGTTTGTTGAATAACGAAGAGCACAGTCTCGGGACCCATGTCCGTTGTGATTCCTATAATCTCGGTTTTGCCAGTTTTCCACCGGTTAGAGGGAGACCTACCCTGACGAAAATCCGAGGGGTACTGGTTTGAGTCAAACCGTTGTGAGTGTGAGTATGAGTATGACTACGGTGCTTGTGTGTGCCCACGTCCGGAGTCAGATCGTTGAGAGTGGTAACCTTTCTGTCTGTTTTTTTCCGACTGGTAAGACTGTGAGGAGTTTGGGGCCTACCTTGGCTTGGCCTCTGCAGCTCCTTCCAGCTCCAGGTCTGAGGACGGAGTGCTGATGTTCAAGTAGGTTCCATGGTTTTCACCATTGTTTGTCTTTGTTTGGCAAAACCCTTCATAGCTAGATCATGTAGCTGTTGACTGTTGATGGTTTCTGGGCATGCCATGATCCCAAGGTGATGACTGGTTGTTGGGTGAAGATTCCAAACGAAAAGTTGCTTAAAGTGGAATTCTTCTTCCATTTCAATGTCATTTCTTGGCCCAAATTACGCCATATGGAGACGCTCATAGTATTCCTGAGGGGTTTCTTGCCTACCTTGTTTGATTGTCAAGGCTTTGGTCAAGCCCGGCGTGGGTGTTTAGCCTTTGAACTCAGCCTTCAAAGCTATACAAAGGTTACCATAATCACCTTTGACGTGACAAGGTTGTCTTTGTATGAACTTGCTGACATGTTGGTTGGAAGTCACCCTAATCAGATAGATTTTGTCATTTACTGAAGCATTGGGGAATTTTCGCAGATAAAACTCTATATCTTCAAGATAAGAATCGATGTCATGTACGCCACCTGGTTTAGGCTCAAATCGGCTTACATTGCGGACCATCTTATCCAGGTCTCGGTCAGAGGGTCCACGCATGGGGTAACCGGTTGAAGGTGTGGAAGGCTGAGGGGGAGAAACCCCCCTCATATGATCAGACAACCTTATGCAAGTCTGTGAAGGAGGGGCTAGAGCTGAGAACGGAAAGGGATGTGGGACGGTCGCGTCATACGAGTTGTATAATGCACCTGTTCTGGGTCCAGCGCGATTTGAGTCACGAATCATCGGGTCAATGAAATCGCGAGACTGATACGCGTTGGATGGTGGAGCAGGTTGAGGCGAGGGAGAGCGCCTCCCTTGTTGGAGGGGTTTTAAACCATTTTGAGAATATGAAACATAGGCTGTGGGCGGCAGAGGGTGTCGCCAAGGTTTTTCAGGAATGTTCTCAGGGGGTTTGGTTTCTACCTCCTCCTCCCGAAGGGCGGTAGCTAAGGAGTCTTAGGGTAGGATGTCTTTTGCTTGAGGTTTTCAAGCTCAGCCTCTGCTCTTTTCTGTCACTGTTGAGCCATCTCGACAGCATATTGAAGCTCCTCCATGTCAGCGTCTCTAGTTTCCTGACGTGTAAGTAAAGCTTCTCTAGCTAATTCCGAAGTTTCCAGCTTGATCTTAGCTGACTCCAGCTGCTTTTTAATCTTTTCGTGACAAGTGTCAAGGCTTACAATATGGGCCGTTACCCTTTTTAGCTCGTCCACTGACTCCTGGCACTGTTGCTCACGCCACTGAAGGCGCCTAGCGAGCACTTCATTCTCATCTATCAGTTTGAGCTGAAGTTCGCTTCTTTCCACTGTGGATTCATCCCGTGGTTGCTCAAGTTGGTCTTTTAGCTCAGAAACTTGTTTTTCTGTTTCTACTCAAGACTCCTTCGTTTCCTCAAGTTCTGTTTTGAGGTTTTGGGTCTCCAGTACCTGGAACTCGTGTCTACATGTGTCCTGTTCTAAAAGGTGGTTAGCCTGTTTAAGCTTGTAAAACAACACCTCAGCCAAAGATGCCAACATCTGTTCGCAGGCCTTACCTTCCAGTGGTGTCATTATGGCTTTACATGAAAGTTCAGACAGAACACCCTCCAGGCCAGGAGGTGTTGTGTTAGGTATCGTGTGTTAGGTCTACCAAGGCTGTCTCCAGGTGGTCCTGGGGGTCTGTTATGCTAATTGGCGTTACATTTCTTCATTTGCACTCATTTTGTTGAAGTTTTATTTAAGAGTAACAGAAACAAAGCAAAAGAAAAAAAATTCTATCAAGGTGTGTAAATCATTTTAAATTTGATGGTCCTAATAGGCAGGGTAATGTTGTGGTAAAAGAGAATGAAAGGTGAGATGATTATACTTTATTCTGTGATGTAAGCTAGTTTTGAGTGTTTTTATTCTTGTTCACTTTTAAGAAATCTAAAGTTTCTAATATAAGGGAGGCAATGGTTCTAAACCTAAGAGGTTTTTACAAGATCATTCTAAATGAAACCTTCAAATGAATAATAGTTATTAAAAAAAGTTGTTGTTGTTGTTGTTAAAAAGTTATTAATTAAAGTGTTTTTTACAAACTCAATCAATGATTGCAATTTCACAACAAAGCACATCAGTTCAACAATGCAGTTTGACAGAGTGTTGCTATAACGTTAACTTCAATGGGCTTCACTATTTCCTGGGCCTCAGTTTGCTGACTTGAAGAATCCAGGTTGTAATGATTGAATGTCACCACCAGATGTAGCCACTTCCAGGTTTTACAATTTACTATTCAATTCGGCCACAATGTTAAGGCAGCCAGCCACCGGGGGCGCTGTCTTAGGTTTGCGCACTCGCGCTATCTCACTTCCTGTGTGAATCTCGCTTCCTGGTGAATCTCACTTCATGTGTGAGTCTCACTGACTACAGGAAGAGGCCGACTGGAAGTTTTAAAAAGAGCTTCCTTGGCTCCGCCTCCTCTAATGAGGCCGCTTGTCACTTAAACTGTTTTTCTCAGTTTGGTCCAGACAGTGAAGAGTTAACTTCACTGCAGCTTAGCTTTGCAGTAATTCACAATACACGCAGACCGGCTTTCAGCTGCCGTCATCAACGCTCAGAACGCAAGGTTTTCAAACAACAGACCACAGAAGGCAGGGAACTTTCACAACGTTTCTCAAGCACTATTTTTCACTTTTATCCAAGTGATCAGAATATTTTCTTCTGCTATGTGGTTTTTGTTTGCCACACATGCAGGGACGCATGCCTCACGCTGCGAGCAGCTGTTCATCAGAGTCAGCTGTTCTCTTAACGAAACGGGCTATTTCTGTCTATTCATTTGTACTGGCACCGCGCAGCAACAACAATATGATCAGAATTTTATTATCCAGAACCTTGGCGCAGCGCAAACGGTTCTAACCGGTTTATAAATGTGCACAATCCTACAATAACACGCAGGTTTCAATCATACGCTCACGTTAAAAAACAAAAACAAAGAGTAATTTGCAATGGAAAGGGGGTAAATACCCGCTGATATTCTGACAATAATCGTTCCGTTCTTGCAGAGAGGATGGTTTGAAAGGCCTCACACGGGGCACCAGAATAATGTAGGAGAGTAAGCCTACAGGTATTATGGCTAGAATATATTAGTCGCTGAATTAATTATGAATTAACTTGACTCGTTAAAATTTTGGATTTATTTTAACTCGGAGTAGGGCACCACACCAAAGTAAGACAGGATGTTTATTAAACTTTGGTTAAGGTTTAATACCTGTTAGCACTTAAAGTAATTGATTGTTTATACTTTATCAGTCTTGTCTCGAACGCGTTAGTTCGTACCACGGCCTTATCAGTGACCATCAATTTCTGCACAAAAGGGAAGACTCTCACAACGACATAGACATAGACATTTATTTGTTTAACTAGCAAGGAGAAAACATGATAGTGCAACACTGAATAGATGAGTGAAAAAGGGTTATATGTGGATTAAAAAAAAGTTTAAGACCAGAGTTATTCAGACCTACGATGCTGTTTTATAATATTGGTGGCGGACTTAAACTAGCTCTAATTAGCGAACTTTTGGACAACAAAGTTGAACAAAAGAAACAAAAAAAACAAAAACGCAGCAAGCGCAGAAGAGGGGGAGAAGAGAGAAGTGAAGAGAGAAGAGTACAGGAGGTGAAGTAAAGAATGAAGTGAAACAGAAGAGAGTGAGACACCTCTGTCTGTCTTCCTTTATCTCCTTGGAGGAGCGAGAAGGGGGGTCTTGGCCTAACCCAACCCTCTGGTTCTGAGCGTATTAACTGCTTTATATTCCAGAATTCTAACAGGGAAGATTAAACTATCTCTGGTTTATTTTCCGTTATTAATCTTTCTAATCTTTCTAACCAATTTAATCAAAATCTTTAGACAGGCAGTTTTAACAGATAACCCTACTGAGTGAAGGGAAGTATTATTAAAACACAGAATATTTCAGGAATTAGACAGAGACTTTGCACTTCTGAAACCACATAAACATAATCACAACAAGATACAAATAATGCATACACTGTTACACATTTGCAAGAATGCCTTTGAACAGCCAGTTGCGATGAAACATCGAACTTTAGCTGTTTTTCAAACTTTCCTACGTCCTGTTCCTTTGTCCTTATCACTGAAAGTCCCTCTGTCTCCAGAACAGGGACCGACCCTCCAGTTCAAATTGCGGTCAGATTTGACCTTGATTTAGGATAAAAGGTCCTCCGTCCTGAAGTTCTGGGTTTTAATTACCCTAGGAGGGTTTGAGGTTGTAAAACACACCTTATCTCATATTGAAACAAGTATAAAAACATCTTATCTCCCACTCCCTTCCTGTGACGCTGAGCAGAAAAACAGACACAAAGGACTCACAAAAGAGCCATTGCTATCGGGGTTCCTACAGGAATTTAGCGCCTTTAGCCTGATGGGAAGAACACACTATGACACCTACAATCTCTCTAGGTTTGGACGGCTGGTAATAGTTTTTTAAACACAATAGCATGAAGTTTACAGTTTATTGCAAGGTAAATGATATTTTGTCGTATATGAAAATAAAGACATAAAAAAATAAAAAAAATAAAGCTCTTTCAAAAAGTTGGAAAAATAGTAAAATAAAATAATGTCAAAAGAAAGTGTCCCTCCTTCTTTGCAGAAGGTCAGAGTTAGTTTCAGTTCTGTTCATATGGTTACTACCCGGGTAGTAACCATATGATGTCTGAAGTTCCTCCGAGTGGATCCCACAGTTGGCCAGACTGTGCACCGCTCCGTCTGAGTCGATCGTCCTTTTTGGCTCGCCACCCAACCCCCTCAGTTCGGAATCTGAATCAAGTCCTAATCCTTTAAAATGAAAAAAAACAGTCTACACATAGAGTGCAGAACAAATAACCATTACTCTCTAATCAAATCATGACATCTTTTTACTTTCATCTTTCACTCAATATCTTCCAAATCTATACCCAGATCCAGGATATACAGCATTCAAAGAATTGTAAAAGAGTCTGTATATTTTATTACAGCACAGGATAAGTATTTTACCATGACAATTGCCCATCATGAACTTATATCTCAACATAAATGCACTTATTTGTTTTAATAAGCAATATTCATATTTTAAACAGCTCCATCAACCATTTATCTTTTAACATAAATATTTATCCTTTATGCCATAGATTATATTCCTTTTAACTCTTTTAACAGACATAAATATTTAAACAACCTCAGTGCAGTAAAACACAGTATGCACATTACTTTAACTGAAAAACACTTTTTCTATCACACCTGACATCATATCAACACAAACATGCATCATTTGCCATCTTTTTTTCTATAATATGCAGCCACACAATTAGCACTCCCATTACAATTAATACCAGAGTTAGCTGCGATTAGCATTAGCGTTGCACTAGCTCGGTTTTGCGATCTCTTTTCAGTTACTTTACAAGTTCACAATGATACTGCAGGTACCACAGTAGGTTTAAAACATTAGGAAACATATCGGGGACTCCGACTGGTTTTTTGAACACACTCCAATGAAAGGATCAACAGCTAACCTCGGGGCCTAACTAGCCTCTTGGTATGTAGTGTGGTTTTTACCTAAATTTTCAAAGAAGCTTAACAAGACAAAACCGACGCCCCTCTCTCTCTCTGGCAAGCTCACACGACTTTTCCAAAATAAACGAAAGATTTACCAAGATGCTGCCCGAGGATTAATCATTAATTTACGTGGTTTTTATCACGTTACTTACCCCGGTTCGTCAGTTTGTTTACGTGCGTGTGCTCTGGTCAGTAGCTCAGCTCTGGGTAAGATGCGGTTGGCAAAGACTGACATCACGTTCGACTCAGAGTGAACTTACGTTCAATGGTTATGACACTGAGCAAGGAACAAGGTACTACATTTAAATATCATAGATTGGTTTAGTAACCATAAGCCTGTGAATGTTCTCATTTGTCCAGGTCATCGTTATCCCCTAAGCAATTTCAGTCAAAAGCAACTGGACTTGGTTATTTGTCTAGGAAGATGTTTCACCTCTCATCCAAGAGGCTTCATCAGTTCATGTACGCATCTGACCAGGCTGGGACAGTCCCAGCCAGTTTATTGTCCAGCCACAGCCCGAGGTATTTGTATGAATCCACAGCCTCCACCTCAGCTCCCTCTAGCAGGACTGGTCGCGGTCTTGGTCTGGACCTCCCAAAATTAATTACCAGCTCCTTCGTCTTGGAGGTGTTGAGCTGTAGGTGGTTAGTGTGGCACCAGAGAGCAAAGTCCCCCACCAGATTCCAATTCTCCTCCTCTCTGTCACCCCTGATACATCCCACAATGGCTGTGTCATCGACATACTTCTGTATGTGACACAGCTCAGAGTTGTAGTAGAAGTCCGAGGTGTACAGGGTGAAGAGAAGAGGGGCTAGCACTGTGCCTTGGAAATTTTTTTGTATCCTTCCCCTGAATTGTACTTTTCAATAACCCTTTCCCTGAGTTGCCTGGAGTGTTATTCTGTCTTCATGGTGTAATGGTAGCCAGGAATACTGATCAACCGGTCTCTGGACCCTTCAGACACGGGTGTTTTATACCCCAATCACTTGAGACACACCCACACCACTCAGGTGATCTTCATTACACTATTTGTGAGACTATTGGCACCAATTGGATGGACCCCTATTAAATTAGACCATTACATTTAAAAGGGGGTGAATAATTATGCAAACAATTATATTTCTTTATCTAATTTTGTTTCATTCGCATTACTTTGTAGAGAGTTTTTTCCAATACATTTTTGTGCGAAAAAAGCCAAACTTTATTGACCATGATTGATTTTTGAAAGCAATAAAATGGTAAAACATCCAAGGGGGTGAATACTTATGATAGGCACTGTACATACATGAGTACCCCACCTTTGCTTTTTCCGCTCGCTTCTGTGTCTCTGTCGGCTCTCACGACAGGGACTCCCGGCAGGTCATCGTTAGCATCCGGTACGGGTTATCTCTGCTCTCTCGGCCTTTAGCTTCCCCCCAGGCCTTGCAGCCCCTGGATATCCTCCTCAGCTCCGGAGGAAAGGGGTCAAAACCGGAGAGCTACTGGAGGGGCAGCCGTATCCTACAGCGCCAGCGCAACTGGGGTGTAACTTAGAGATGCACCCATCCAGTTTTTTCTGACCCAATCTGTTACAGATACCTGGGCTGAGCGTATCGGCTGATACTTGATACCGATTCCGATCCTACGGTTGAATGAATGAAGCGTATACCTGTCATACTTCACATCAACATTTAACCTTGTCAAAAAAAGGTTAAGATTAACACAGATATAAATGTGCTTTATATTATTTGAATTCAAGTCACCAGATCACTGTATTGCTGTGTATGATATTAATAAAAAAGAAATGACTGGACTGCCAATTAGACAATTTGCGCCAATATCGTGAATCTCTAATCAAAAGTAATGGAATAAGATATTAGCTGACACAACATGTTTGTAAAAGTTGCTGAGCTTTATTGCTACCTAATATGTTATAAAGTACAATACAAATGATTCAGACCTGGTGGAGGTCTGTGCTTTAAGACCATTTTCTACTAATATAAATAACAATAGATATTATCTATCAATCAATTAGTCAATTGGATTGTGTATTCATCACCGAGGGGAAATTATTTTACAAAAGAGGGTAGGAAAGGGGTACATCACATGAGGGTGGGGATGGGGGCGTGGGGTGAGGATAAAAAAAACCACACTGTACTCCTGTGGGAAGCACAGTGCAGGATTTGAAGAATTAAAAAAAGCCCATAAAACAGAAAACTCGAAACAGTTTGCATATTGGGTAAGGGAAAAAGGTCAGCGAGGTTTCCCGCAGAGACAGGCAGAAAGGCAGTCGTCACAGGCGCCCTAGCGAACCACGCCTGTCGTCCAGGAGGGTGAAAGCTGCGAAGGCGTGGGATGGGTGGTGGGTGAGGGGGATTGTTGCATATATTTATGTAAGTGACCATGGATGCGTGTGTGATATCAGCCTGTAGGGTCGCCTCGACCAGCTACCCAGTCAGTGTCTCAGTCCGCAGAGTGTCAGCGCGATAACACAGCAAGTTGCCATGGAGACGTCCTTGATTTGGCCCCAGCCAGAGTCAACAACCAACAGGTGTCCATGAAGGAACAAAGGGGGGAGGATGTGCAGAGCGTCTCACAACAGTGTTCTCCTGGAGGAGTTATTCCAGCAGCAACCTTGGCCAAGGCAGCTACAGAGAGAGGGTTGGAATGCAGATTAGATTATTATGGTTGGGGCGAGCAGTCGTATTTCAATAGACACGACTATTCTAAATGTCTGTCTTGGTCACCAATATGATCCATACGCCTCTGCAAAGCTGTTAACTTCTCCAAAATCGTTCCCATTTGGTGTTCAATAACCTCCGTCTGTGCACAGCTCGTTCCAAGATGGTTCCCAAGGCATGGTGTAAAATCATCGTCAAAGTGTTCACACCTTTATCCAAGGTGGTATCCAAATAGAGGTTAAGAACCACAGTCTAACAGCTCCACTCCATCCATCAATCGTGCCGGGTAGCTCAACGAGGCTTTTGACTGCTGCCACAAACTTCCGAATTTTCTGATACACCAAGCCAGTGCCTACCTATCAGCAGAAAGCCTGTTATCCCAAATATGTAGATATCCTCAATGTCCTCCACGGAAAGAATGGCCAGGCACACAACCCTCCACTGCTCCCACGAGTCAATCGTGTAACCAGCTGCAAACGTTCCGTCAGGGACGACAGGTTCCCCCGAACCTGAGCTTCTCGTAGAGAAGATTCTGTCAATTGCATTGAGAGACCAGTTGACCAATTCCATGATTTAAGTTGTAGAGCAATACAGAGAGAGGCTCCAAAGAAACAAAGCAAGGGAGATAAGGGAGCGAGAGCCAAGGATAGAAAAAGACAATGTACATGCTGTGATCATATTACCAGCACTGCTTGGCTTAAAATAGATAATTTATAACTGGTGTTGTTGATCATACTTGTGAACACCAGCTCATGTTTTGGAAAAGTTAATGTATCCATTGTGAACAGTTTGCATACAGAGATGTGTGAACCAGATCAGACAGTTAAACAGTTAGCTTTACCCCAGACTGCCTCAACTCTGATGGTGAAAAAAAGTTCCCTTCACAAAATAGACACTCACTTGACTTAACGTTACATCTTACAACATATTTAAAGATAATTTTTTTGGCAGATTTCCAGGCCTTTATTATATAGGACAGACATGAAATGGGGTTAGAGAGAGAGGGGGAGACACTCAGCAAAGAGCTGCAGGTCGAAGTCTAAGCCACAACCTTGAGGACCTTCAGACTCTTTACATGGGGCGACTGCTCTAACCACTGTGGCACCGGCCGCCCCAGCTCTCTGAACTCTTTGAACAAGCCCACATGTCTGTCAGCTCGCTGTTTCTCCAAGTTGGACGTGTTTGCTCCCTTGGTCTGTATCGAGTTAAAGCATCGTTCACAGCATATTTCAAATCTCATGAAGCAGGCTTTATTGAGACGGCATGAAAACTGAATGGTTCAATGCATTAAGTCTGTCTGTCTGTCTGTCTGTCTGCAGCTTGTGTCTCGCTGTGACATCTGTCTCCTGCAGGAGGTGATGGATCCGGACGGTAAAGCCATCAAAGCTCTGCTGGCTTCTCTCAACAGGTAAACAGAGAAGATTTGACTGAAAACTGAAACTGGTGCTTCTCTCTGGTGCTGGCTGTAGGTCTGCGGAAGAAAGCTTTATTTTAATTTGTAATAAAAAATACTTAGAGGCCGTTATGAGCGCACTTTCACTTCACACAAAGAACATCAGACAAGTCTGTCCAAACTTTGAATATCAGTGTATTTGCTGGCTGTATCTGATATTCATACATTTTAATTTGACCATTTTAGTAATAATTTAAAGAATTTCTTCCCTCTCTGGCATGTCTCACAGCACTTAGTAAAAATGTGACCATGATCAGCTCCACCTCCCTCCAAAGTCCCACCCTCCTCCCCCTGCCTGACCTCTGACGCTCCCTCCTCCCCAAATACCATAGTATTATAAAACTATAGTAAATGGTAACTGATAGCATCTGGATGCTGCTTTTATCACTTATCAGTCAAAGTAAAAGTTCCAGTCCAACAGAAAGTCCTCCACCATCTCATCTCTTTTTAGCTCCAGATGAATCTGCATCAGCCTCCTCCATCTCTGGAAAGCCATGAGTCCATGGTGACTGGCGTCTCGCCTCTTCAACCATCAGTTCTTCGCCCTTCCTCGCTCTCTCTCAAAGACCGCTCTGTCGCTCTTTCTCACAGACGCTCTGTCGCTCTCTCTCACAGACCGCTCTGTCACTCTTTCGCTCTGTCGCTCTGCAGAGAGGCGCCACTCAAGCAGTGACAGGAGACAGGAAGGACGCTGTGACAGGCAGGAAGCTCGGCAGGCAGGAAGCTCGGCCAATCATTTTATTAGGACCGAATAAAATGATTGGTCAGACTTTTTTATCAGAAATATATAAGTTGAATATTGATGAGCTTCAACACCTGTCGGATTTATTTTATATTTTAGTGTGCCATACGCTTATAAGGAGCATTTTAAGATTACAAAAGAAAAGTGTAAACATGCCAGAAGGGGAAGAACTGATTTAAAAAACCAATGAAGAGTCAGACAGGGTTCAGAGAACAGAGGATTTATGTATTTATTTTATTCATCAACAAAAGCCATTAAAGTGGACTTTGTCTCTCATGTTTGACTGTTTGAATGTTGACAAAACGTCACCAAAGTGAAGAATTTAAAGTGAATGTGCTCAGACAATAATACTAACACAGCTGTAACTGCATCATGTGAGTCAATGCAATATGGTGATCATTGTGTGTCTGCTGTCTGCCTCCAACAGGCCAACTGACAGGTATAGTGGATTTTATGGAACGACATCTAATCATTATTGATCATCTCAGTCACCTTTTTATTCACCGTCTTTACTAATCCTAATGCCTGTAATTATTGGTAACACTTTATTTTGTTTCAAAAGATCAGACCGGAGGAATAGTGTGAAAAATAACTATTAGAAACAGACACACTCTTTAACTTTGCGGTTAAAGGAGTAGCTCTGTGCTCAATATGATCCACCTAGCTTAGCACAAAAAAATGAGGGGAACTACAATTTCATGTGACGTGACGTGAAGCAGAACTTTGCGCTTCATGTCATGCCATCTTTTGGGGAAGGAGGAATATTACGCCTCAGTTTCAAACAGACAGGACGTCAGATTGCCACCTTTGCTTGGATGCCAATGTGACGGCTTTTCTGTATAAAAGCACCTTAGGATTTGAACTCTACTCTCAGCTAAAGCTTCATAGCTAACAAAATACAACATGTAAATCTTTTGATGATGCTAGGCTAGCAATTTCCCCCTACTTCCGGTCTTTGTGCTAAGCTAAGCTAAACACGTCCTGAACCTACAGTACATGACCTCCATTCTGTAGTTCCCAAAATGCATTTGCAGGTGGTCATCAGAAATTATAATTATAACTGAGCAGGCTTACCAAAATAAAGTGTTACACCTAATACTATCAAAGGGTTAAATTGGGATCTTTGTAATCAAAATTGCATCTTAATGTGGCATGATTGAGTCAATAAGCCTTATATAATACATTTAACATACTATACACACAATGCAGTTAATTTATTTGACTCTCCAGGATTTACCAGTGCCATATACAGAGCAGTTATTTATCTGTGTGGTCAAAACTGTATAATAATTAAACAGTTTTATGTGTCTTCATTCAGACGTATCTTAATTCCAATGTATTTTTTGAATGAGGTCAGCCCAGGAGACTGACGGGAGGGTGTGAGAGTACGTTATATAAAAGAAGAATTAGGGAACGCCCAATTACGAGAGCCATTATTCAGAAAAGTGTTTTTATTATCCTCATCTGCAAATAAAATTTTCTTTCTAAATATAAAACAAGATTTGGTTTTCACAAAGTCTTTTTCCAAAAAATGATTCTTAAAAAAGGAGGGTCCTCTCATAATCAAGGAAGTGAGAACGTGTATACTCTTGTGTACTTTTACTGGAGTGTGTTTAACACACGTAATATCCTACTAGAGTAATATTTAACGCCCATACTTCCATTTGTCTGTAAAGTACTCATTCCACTAACATACTGTACTACTAATATCCCAATAAATAAGAGACAATACCTTTTTAATAATGGTGGAATATACACAATTTAACTGACTCCACCTTAGAGAATGGCCCAATTTAACGAAAATTATATCACTGGAACAAGGGTTTGCTTTGGTGTGCAGGACGCTGCTGTCTTTCTGGTGATGTTGAATCTAATTTAACTAATTTAGTCTTTTAATTATTCACAATCTCTGGTGGTCGGTTCCAGTCTGCTCATAGATTTGGTTACACTAATATGGGATTTTTACCTAACCAATGCATATCCATTGGTCAACACTAACCCACATGGGATGGGATAAAAAGCATGATTATGTTGTAAATCAACTAAAAGGTTGAGGTGCGAGGTTGTTGTGCATGTGTGGGTCTGTGGGAAACATCTTATCAAACTACTAATTTTAAGGGATTATATGTAAAGGCTAATATTGGAGCTAACGGAGGGCTGTCCCAGTGGTGGAAAAAGTACTCAGATCATTCACTTTAGTAAAAAGTAGCAATACAAGTGTAAAAATACTCCATTACGAGTACAACATCTGCATTTAAGATCCTACTCAAATGAAAGTACAAATGTATTATCAGCTAAATGTACTTAAATAGTGAAGGTGCAGAAGTATTATTATAATTATAATGGGTCTTTATGTCGATCGTAGAAAACTAAACGCTGATTATTTTTTCACGAGATAATGTATCATGAGAAAACGTCTAGAAACTTATCCAGTGATCTCGAAAAAACAAGAGACATTTTCTTGTGATAAATTAATTAATAGGCTTTGTTATCTCAAGAGAACAAGGTGTTTTTTTTTAATATATACACTACAGTTCATTGACATACAGCATATTACCAGTAAATGACAGTACAGGGCTAAAAAGACCCACAATAAACAAATCAACATTAAAAAATAAAATCCAATAGACAACAATGCCCATGAGGCCGCGGCACATATGACCTCCAAGGGCACACCTCTCAGGGTAGCCCCTGATGTCGAAACACTCCTAGTAGAGTGGCATTTAACCCCAGATGGTAAAGAGTTCAATTCATGTGCCGAGGCTATGATGTCCACAATCTAGTGGGACAGGCGTTGCTTGGTCTCAAGCGACGGTTATGCACCGTGGCCGGGGCTGTCTGGAGGGAAAGCACGCAGGCTCCTGATGGCTGAGGACAGACCTCCCGGTAGAGTGCTGAGGCCCACAGTAGCCCCTGGGGGCAGTTGCCGAGTCCCCAGCCCTGCCGGGTGGCCTCTTTGCATGCCCCTGCGAAGACCAGAGGACTGTCACCTGGTGCGATTGGTCTGAACAGTTCACTCAAGCGCCTGTGGAGCAGCTGTTCCAAACATCTCCCAAGGTTTCCCAAGGGTCCTCCTACATATTTCGGACAAGGGTGACTGCGCCAGCCAGACCTGGCAGCGGGTCTGAATAAGAATGGACATCTGCATCGCAGCAAGAGTCCGGTCATCTCCTGTAAGGTGGGAGAGAGCCTTAGAGTCTCTCCAGCACGCGTGCAACTCCGTCAGATATTCCTTAGAGGGAGGAACGGTGAAGGTGACAGGGGCCGGAGTGCACCTGAAAAAAGCACTAGCAGACGCTGGCTCCGCCTACTGGATATCCAGCTGAAGGCGTGTCGGGGTTGCAAGAATTATGGATTGTAACAATACGCAATCTGAATGATGGATTGAACAATACGCAGCTCTGATCTAGAGATCACAAGGCTACAAGCAACGAGCCGAATGTATAGCTAAAGCTAATGATACTGCAATAAGCCTGCAAAGCGAGAAGATGAAAAGGAAGTGATCTCGTGAATGACACCAGAACTTATACCCGAGCCGGGGGTCATCCAAGGTCACATGTGACTTTGTTGACATTAATACTTGACCTGCGCATGCGCAAGACAGAAGTTCAGTGTTGAGCACTGCCTCTGGCGGTCAGTAAGGATGAAATAGAACATGGGTGTCAAAGTCAAGGCCCGCGGGCCAGATTCGGCCCGCCAATGAATTATCTTGGCCCCTGGGATGATATTTGATTAGTGTTAGAACCGGCCCACACGCCACAGCCGCCTGCTGGTGTTTTTCACGCAAAAAACTACATTACCCACAATGCAACGGTATCCCGCAAACTCACTGTAGCGCCGCAAATGGGCCGCCCCGTCTTCAATATTCTTAAGCATTCAGAGCAGATGTCAACGTTCACGGAGGTAAAAGGCAAAGCTGTGTGTCTTTATCTTGATATTAAGGAACACATTTTATTTTTGAAGGACATTTTATTTTTTGCTGTTTGCCTGTTGAAAATGTTTTCCTTGAAATAACTAAGGTCATAAGAAAATATTGCTTTATTCGTTTGATGTACAGGACATGTGTTTTCTCTTTTGAAGGAAGTTTGTTTTTGTCTGTGAGCCTGTTGAAAAATGTTTTCACCTGAAATTACTGCTGGAGCCATACAAAAATATTGGATTATTTATTTAATTATTATATATAATACGGTACACTGTGTTAGGTCTTGGTTCAATAGGTTATATGCAATAATTTTAATATGTTTTAATAAACATTGAACCAGTCCGGCCCTCGGCGTGTAGCAAATTTGTTTTTTTGGCCCTCTGATGTATTTGACTTTGACATCCCTGAAATAGAACATTACATACATGTAAAAAACCCATAAAAAACTACTTGGACACAATGAAGTGTTTCCTTTTTTTGTGATAATTTTTTTAATTGGTTTTTCAAAATGATAATAAAAAAGGGAATCAAACAACTAAAAATAACTCTTTAAGATACTAATTATGGGTTACTATATACAATACAAATATATAATTGAACATTTACATGCCTATACAGAAACACACAGATACAACCTAGAGCCCCTAATGAAGCCTCAACCAGCACTGCCCTTAAAATCCAATGCTCACAAGGCTCTTGAAAAGGGACCGGACCATACAAATGAAGTCATCATCATGAAGAAAATGTAATTAAATAAAAGAAAAAAACACAACTAGTAAAAGAAGTAGCTAAGTAAAAGAAGAAAAAGAGAAAGACAGACAGAAGAAAAAAAAAATTAGTGAAAAGATAAAAAATGTACAAAGTGTACCACACCCTCCCACCCACCCACAGGACCCAAAGTAGGAACAAGAGATGGCTACAATAATGATTTTAAGGTGATGATCACATCGTCCCAACAAGAAATGTTTTGGGGTTTGGCCTGATGTAGGTTAGCTGCCAAATCTTCCATAATTGCTATATCTATGAAGTCTTACAACCACATGCAGTCTAACAACATCCATCTGCATGCTATTAGCCTTTTAGTGGCAGTGAGGCACGTCAAAAAAAGGCGTATATGTTTAGCAGGTAGGTCAAAGCTGGAAGAATCATTAAGTAAAAAGATGGTAGGCGAATAAGGAAGGTGCTTAGACAGTATTATGGACAGCACACTACAAACTTTCTTCCAGAAATCCGTGACACCTGGGCACTCCCAAACCATATGGAAAAAAGTGACTGAGCTCTTTCGTGAACAAAGGGTGCAATTAGGAGAGGGCAAGGCTTTAAATTTGAACAGAATGCCTGGAGTGAGAAGTTTTGTGTATAAAATTGTACTGAATGATTCGGTGGTTGGGGTTTCTGGAAGAAAAAAAAAGGTTTTGCCGAGTCAAATGCCAGTCCAAATTATTGTCATCAGATGTCATCCTGCTTCCAAAATCTGTCCAGAATAAGTGGTTTGTTTGGTGCCTGCAACAAAATAGCGTAGACGGTGGAAACCAAACCCTTACTCCCGGTCAGAGCCTTATGAAGAGGATGTAGACCTAGTGGAGGTAAAAGAAAAAAGAGGAACCAGGTAAATACATTTTTCTGTATGTCAGTGAATGAGCGGAGACCTTCAGCCCCAAAAATATCAGAAAATGTAAATACACCATTATTTGCCCGGCTGCAAAAGTAAATAGGACCCCAAATTTTTCAACAACAGGTGGAGATGAGCTCAGTAATAATAGACCCAAATTTCAACTTAGATTGTTCAATGGTGATATTAGAATGAATAAGATCTTTAAGTCCGTGGGGCTGAACAACATTTTCCCCAATAGGACGCCAGGATACACAGGAGGCTGTATCAAACCAGGTAGAGAGGGGGAGTAACAAAAAAGACCAATGATACCACTGAAAGTTTGGGAGTCCTAAACCACCAAATTTCTTTGGTGTTTTTTCCGCCCATATAAATGTAGAGATTAGTGAATTAATTTTCTTCCAATATCCTTTAGGAGGTGCCAGAAGAAGCATAGAAGTAACAAAATTTATACGGGAAAGAGTATTCATTTTAATCACTGAGATGCAAGAATGAAATGATAAGGATGAAGAACACCATTTTTGAAGACTATTTTCCACATCAGTGAGTACTATCTTAGAGTCACTACGGATGAAACTGTAGAAATAACTGAGACTCCTAAGTATTTAAAGGTCTGGACCACAGGTATGCTTAGAGTGACTGCAGTGGTAGATACCTGGCTAGCGGAAGGGTTCAAAGACAATAATGCAGATTTTTCCCAGATTTTATATCCTGAAACCTGGCGAAAGTCCATAAAAGTTTTCAAAAGGTGAGGAAGACTATGAGAGACATTCTGGTGGAAAATAAGAATGTCATCTGCATATAAAGATATTTAGTGTTTAGTATTGTATATAATAATAGGGTTGTGTCTGATTGACAGCCGGAATGTGTGGGCAAGAGGCTCCAGAGATAAAACGAACAACAAGGGCAAGAGCGGACAACCCTGTCGACTACCTCTAGAAATAGGAAATTTCCTATTTCCTTGGGTCATTATACTAAGCCTGAATAATTGATAAAAAGTTATTTCCCAAACCCATACGATGTAGAACCTGCCACAGAAAAGGCCACTCAAGGCGATCGAATGCCTTCTCCACATCAAGTGACAAAATGGCATTTGAGGAATCTTCAGTGTTGGAAGCTTCAATGATGTGGAGAAGGCGGCGGACATTATCAGAGGCAAGGCACTTCTTAATGAGGACAGTGTGATCCGAGTGAATTAGAGTAGACAAGTGCGGCTCCAATCGGGAAGCTAAGTCTTTGGCGAATAACTTAGTATCCCGTTCAAAATTGATATAGGATGGTAGCTTGAGCACTCCGAAGGATCCTTCCCCTTTTTTAAAAGTGAAGAAATAATTGCAATGTTAGAAACACTTCATTCTAGCCCTTTGGCCCCAAATTGAATTCTAATTATTACAGCAATTTATTTGTCACCAGCCAAAAAAGATTGGGAACCACCTATTAAATCTTTCACAGTTTGTTGAATGTTATAATCTTATACATCATTTCAATGCAAAATCTTTACCTTACAAATAGCTAAAACTGCCAGATTGTTTTTTTTTTCCACCACAGGGCCATGCTAACTCATTCAGGTGAGGTTAGATTTCAGGTGTCTGCTATCACCACTGCAAAACTGAATGGTTTAAGACACTGAGATGTTAGTGAAGTCCACATATACATCATTTATACAGTGGTATTCCTTTATGATTAATTTCTTTTATGTTGAGAGTTTAAAACATAAAACATCTGGAGCTTTTCTGCTCTGAGGTGAAGTTTTTTTTTAACATGAGGCGTTCAGGGCATTCCTGCAAAAACACAGCTACGCAAACGCAGCAGCTACACAAATGCAGCAGCTATGCAAAAGCATCCTCACTCATTGAAATCAGTTACAAAAAACTGCTGCAGGCTTTTAGAAAGGACTCTGTTTGATTAACTAATTATCACTTGACTTTATGCTGCATTATGTCATATTATGACATCCAAAGTATATATATATATATATATATATATATATATATATATATATCCCCATATCTAGTCTCACATCACCATAATATCGGTAAATCGTCCAGCTCTAGACCTCCACAAAGTTCTTGTATTCACTGGCGTCTTTGTGCTTTACTTAAGTAATTGACAATCTCTTTGTCTGTGTGTTGTGTTGAGGTATGATGAGTACGACTACCAGTCAGTGTCCAGTAAGAGCCTGGGAAACTCTCCCAGCGACATGCAGCAGTACGTTTTCATCTACAGGTAAGATGGAGAGCCGTAATCCACGTTTGTACCTGCTGGTCCAGGAGGACAAACACCTGTACACATCTGGGTCATCTCTCAGCCTGTTGGATATATTATAGAAATAAAAATGACAGCAAAGCAATCAATGAAAAGTCATCATAATAATAATCCTTCCAGGGAGCAGATTTTAGCATTTAAGTTCATTTTTAGCTCATGGTTCACTTTGCATTAAGCAGCTGTCTTCTCATGTTTCTTCTTCTCTCCAAACAGGATGGACAGAGTGAACGTGACGGATCAGCATCAGTACCAGAAGATACAGTCCTTCGCCAGAGAGCCGTTCGCCGTTCAGTTCCAGAGCAAGAAAACCGGTCAGTGGACACAAATAACCACTGACTTCTTTTTTCAGATAAAATGATTCATTAGTTGTGTTTCTATGAAAGAAGCCTGTGAATGTTCTCATTCGTCCAGGTCATCGTTATCCTCAAAGCAATTTCAGTCAAAAGCAACTGGACTTGGTTATTTGTCTAGGAAGACGTTTCACCTCTCATCCAAGAGGCTTCATCAGTTCATGTACGCATCTGACCAGGCTGGGACTGGTCCAACTAACTGGTGTGAGATCCAGGTATTTAACCTCTCACAAGGCCGATGATGTCACCGAAACCCTTCGTGCTCCAAGTGCCAACGCCCGTCAGATGCGTACATGAACTGATGAAGCCTCTTGGATGAGATGTGAAACGTCTTCCTAGACAAATAACCAGTCCAGTTGCTTTTGACTGAAATTGCTTTGAGGATGTTTCTATGAAAGTATTTCAATGCACATTTTGAAGATTCGCAGTAGAAAAGTTGAATGGTAAGGGTAAAAATCTTCCTCCACTGGCTCCATAAAGAAATGTGATTGTATAGAAGTCAATGAGAAAATGAGCCTAAACTTCTCTCTTGATTTATTTCCTCAGTAAACATTTTCCTAATGAGTTTGTGTCAATCTCTAGTTTCAAGTCTTCTTCAATACAACATGATGTTCATTTAGTCAATGATGGTCCATTTAGAGTCAAATAGACCAGAAACTGTTGACATTAAAATAGAACAAGTGAAATTGTTTTTGGGTGTTGTCTGTCACACTCTATGACTTATTTATGAGACCCAACAATTCCTCCATGAGCAAACTGCAAGTTGCAGGATCTATATAATTATCCATTAATCTTGATCACAGTTAGTTATCAACTGCTTATTTGAGACATATTTGCCGAAAAAGACCCTGGGGTGATTTTACACTGGAATTTCCCTTTAACAGGCAGGAACGTCGAACAGACCCGGCTCTATGGAGGACGACCATCTGCCCTGACCGTTTTTCAGCCGGCTCTGTGCAGTACACGCAAATGAATGGCGCCAGCAGCCAGAGCTGTCTCGCTCACCAGCTGGCAAAAGTCCGCCGGATGACTTCTGACAGCCACTTGAAAGTTTCTGTCTTTAGTGTTTAACTTAGCGAAGCGCGATTGAAACGACAGTATCTCAGCGCTTCAGCCAGCTCCGCCACTTATGGCCCCAAGTTACCAAAATAGCGATCGCCAAATGCCGAAGGCTTCAAAACTGTCAACAAACCAATGGGTGACTTCACGGGGGCTTATTTTTTTACAGACTATGTTCCAACAGTATTCTCCCATCATGCAACAGTGTGCAGACATCGACCAAATGGAATCATTTCATTCTTCTTCTTTTTGAGGAACATCTGTTGTCTGAATTATTTGTTTTTATCTTTATTAGAATAGTTATAATTTACAGTAATGCTATAATTATTATAATAATTTATTTTTTCTGTCCTGCAGCGATCAAGAAGTTTATCTTGGTTCCTCTGCACACTGATCCCAGCCAGGCCGTCAAGGAGATGGACCGGCTCCACGACGTCTTTGAGGAAGTTAGCAAGAAATGGAAGAACACGGTGAGGAAGTGGATTGGATTTGACAGGAAAAACTGTATAAATACACAGTTGTGGAAGAAATACAAAGAGCTTTTACTTCTGTAACAGTAGTAATACCACACTGGAAGAAAAGTCCTGCATTCTATTATGAATTCTTAGCACGTGGCACGTATATTTGTAAAACTTCTCTTGAGCCGTGAAAAGCGATTTAAAAAAACCTGCGATGTCATACCGATGTAAAGTGTGTGTGTGTGTGTGTGTGTGTGTGTGTGTGTGTGTGTGTGTGTGTGTGTGTGTGTGTGTGTGTGTGTGTGTGTGTGTGTGTGTGTGTGTGTGTGTGTGTGTGTGTGTGTGTGTGTGTGTGTGTGTGTGTGTGTGTGTGTGTGTGTGTGTGTGTGTGTGTGTGTGTGTGTGTGTGTGTGTGTGTGTGTGTGTGTGTAGAACGTAATGTTCCTGGGAGATTTCCACGCCGGCTGCGCCTACATGACCCGAGCCAACAAGAAAAACATCAGGCTGTTCACCAAATCAGGTTTTTCCTGGCTGATCGGAGACAAAGTGGACACCACCGTCACTGAGGAGACCAACTGTGCTTATGACAGGTGTGTGAGAAAGAAAGAAGAGAAGTAAAGACATAAGTGGTTGAGAGATGTGAGGAAAGAAGTGTGAGAGGACAAATTAAATATTTTTGTTTTTTGAGCTCACTGTATTTATAGTGTGTGCTTGTGTGTTTTCCAGGATCGTGGTACATGGGAAACCCTTCCTGAAGGCCATCAGTCCATTCTCTGCAAAAGCCTTTGACTATGTCAAAGAGTTCAAACTAACCAGGACCAAGGTCTGTCTGTCCGTCTTCCTTTCCTTTAACCCTATAGCAGTAATGTAATACAGTTTTGTTTCTAGGTCGGTGAAAGAAGCAGATACTGTGTGGCAACTTCATTTAAAAACATGAAATATTCAGTTTTTTGTCCTTTGTCTAAAAAACAGACAATATTCCATATTTCTAAAGAAAATTAGTATTCCAGTTTACAAAATAGCATGTTACAGCGTTCCTGCATCGGAGGACTCATTGAATGCAGCCTTCCTCGCTCATTCCTTCAACCGACTTCTTGAAAAAGTCCAAAATCCTTTTGTTCGGACAGGATGAAGCTTGGAAGAAGTCAGGTTAAGGCTTTTTATGGGACAGAGAAAAAGAATCATAATCAATTCTAATGAGTTCTTCAGAAAAGTCCACGTCAGATCTAGGACGTGTTCTTAAACCGCTGAATTTTTCGGACCTCTGCATTTCATCATAAGTTGAAAGCGCGTGCTAGATGATTTTCTTACAAAACAAAAGTCTGCAGAGAGAGGAGATCAGGGCTGCAAATGAAAAATCAGACTTTTTTTGTTGTTTTTCTGTAAACGTTCACATTTTTCCTCCAAATGTTTTTGCATTTTTGATGATGAAATAGAACCTGGCTGTTTGACTCTGTGCCCTGTTGCTTATGTCTGCCAGGCGCTGGCGGTGAGCGACCACTTGCCCGTGGAAGTGACTCTAAAGAGCTCCGCCCTTCTCCTTCAGGCCACGCCCCTCCGGATCCTCCTCGCCATTTCAGCAATGATGCAGTCTGTCCTGTCCGCTCTGTGATCGTCTGCTTCAGTCTTGAGGAGTAACTGAAAGTCCGTTCACCTGCACATCAGGAGTATGATGACCACGAGGCGTCTGCTTTCTTTGAACACACTCCAAAATAACACCAAATGAAAGATTAAATGACACATAACTGTTTCATCAACTCATTCATATCAAGATAAATTAAGCCTCGTTCTTTTTTTTATTTTGCAAACCCAGTTTATTTTGCCTTGTTGAGTCTGAGAGGAAAGACGGAGGATTTTCAAAGAACGGACACATTTAAGTCCTGATCAATATGGAAATGTGTTTAAAAACTCAGACATTCTCTGAGATTAAAGTTGTAAAGTTACGTGAAAAAAATCAAAAATTTAGGAGAAGAAACCCTGAATATTCTCAGATTATAAACTAATAACCTTCATAAAGTCATAAAGAAATGAAAAAAATCATAAAGTCATATGAGAAAATAATTTCTGAGAAAAAAATTGAATATTCTGAGATTAAAAAGTCATAAATCTGCAAGAAAAAAAATCTGAAATGATTTTAAATTAAAGTCAATATTTTCTAAGAAAAGAAATTCAAATATTCTCTGAAATTATAAAACCACATATTTAAGGGTTAAAAAAAGATTATCTTTTAAAAAAAACTTGAATAATCTCTGAGAATAAAGTGCTAAAGTTACAAGAAAAAAAACTCACAAATGTCTGAAAGAAACCTATAATATTCTCTGAGATAATGTCTTAAACTTGTGAGGAAAATGTGTCTGTTTTTTGCCAAAGAGCCACATCTCTGGATCCCTCCATCACACCACAGACACCGGCAATGTTTCATAAATTTGTGACTTCTTTGACTTGGTTTTTGTCTCGTAAATTGACCATTTTTGATCTCATAAATTAAGAGTTTTTCTGTGAATACAACCCACTTCTCCTGTCTCCAAAATTATTCATTTTATTTTACTACACCGTCCTATATTGCTGTCTTTTATGGCCGAGAAAACATCAAACAAATATTGCATAATGAAATATAGCATTGATTATTTACACATAATTACAGGCCCAATATTCATTATCAGAGTCATTATCCTTTGTCACCAGTCGAGCGGTTTTTGGCAAAAATTGTATCAAATGTTCTGATTAAGCTACAAAGATAAATGGTGTAATGTTTGAAGATAATTTAATGGTGTAAAACTAAAGTCTAACTTCTGACCTTTGTGACCAAATCTGGTTTTAACCCTTTATCTTTGTGTTTACAAGAGTCGTCAAAAGGACGCCAACACCGGTGAATTAGTTGCTTCCTGTGGAGGACTGGAGCTGCCAAAATCAAAAATAAATTAATATGTCATTAAATGACCACAAATCATATTTAAAATAAATGTAGGCATTAATTGATCAAATGTGACTGAAATTAATATTTCTGTTTTAATTAGCGTCTTTATGTATTTATCTTTGTATTTATTCTCCTATTCTTTACTTTCCCATTTCATTTTGCTTTTTATTTATTTATTCATTTATTTTACATTAATACATTTAAACATGTGCATTTTGTAATTAATGAAAATAAAAATAAGGTAAATAAACAGGGGAATTAATACAAAGGTGAACAAATGAAGAAATTCTATTTTTGTCACATTTGATCAATTCATGAACGTCGCTGAGATCTGAAACAGGAAACAGCTGCATTCTTTAGTCTCTAGATTTTTTTACTTGTATTTCACAACAAAACTTCCTTTTGGTGCCATTTAGAATATGCCAAATACTTTCTTAAGATTATAATTATAGTTGTTTATCAAGAAAGCCGGAGCAGAAACTCTGGTCAGCGTCTCTTCTGTGAGTCTGGCTTTCACACGATTCATCAGGTTTTTATCCAAAGTGCCGTGCAGCCCTGTGAGTGCACAAATACATAATATTAAATAATAATAATAATGTAGACAGGATGCTGACCCGGGCAGCGTTGGTGCACTCACAGGCCAACACACAAAGTCTTTAGAGCTTTTAAACTTTCTTAAAGAATGTAAATACTGTGCATTGAATTAAATAACACATTATGTAACTGTGTGGCTTTTCTAGCAGGTGAATCAGTGGACTGATATTATTTTAGAGGTCCTCATATTTCCTCGTTTGCCACCTCAGGTCTGTTCGGCTTGTAAAGAAACTGATGTAAATATTTGGAATATGTCAGGAAACGTGTTTTTAATATTCAGTAAAGGTTTTTTTAATGTCCAAATAAAAATGTTGAAGATGTTGTCATTCCATGAAGCCTGTTTAGTTTTACATATAACAATATTTATTACATGTTGAATTCTTAAAAAGATCAGTTTATGATTATTGCTGCAGAACACGCAGTCACCAGCAGGGGGCGACACCGATCCAACAGTATTAGTATGTTAACCCTACTGTCTATTAAACAAACAGATTTCAGCATATTTACTTCACATCACAGCTGAACATTATATGGACCATGTTGTTTTATAGAACGACAGCAGAACTCATTTGTCGACAAAATGAAGATTCATCTTTTCAGTCAGAGCCAGTTTATGACCTTCAACACTGTTTATGGACCCCAGGTTTTACAAATATTACAATAGTCCATTTTAGAACAGGTGCTGTAGGAGAAACACTGTCTGGATGATCACAATGGGAAGTGTCTGTAAAGAGGAGCCTCATGGGGACACAGAGAACCCGTTTACATTCACACATCTGTGCCCAAAGAACCCTTTTACATTCACACATCTGGACCCAGAGAACCTGTTTATATTCACACAGACAGCTGAAGCCTCAATGTAAGAAGGATGCACAGAGATTCAATGGAATGATAAAGTACATGGGAAAGTTCATACCAAATCTCTCTGAACTTATCCTTCTGACTACCATGGGGAAAAAAATTGTCCAATCACATTTTTTTTAAATTCCTCAATCTTTGTAAGGTAATAAGAATACTGAAAACATTCTTTAAATCTTTTTTTTTTTTTTTTTTTAATACTTAACATATGTGTCCACTACAGTGGACAACAGAATGCCATACATGTGAAGCAAAACCTTGATGGCAACTAGTCAGTCCCAAAAGAAATACAAAAACGTCAACATAATGAGTTGTACATCCACATAAGTGTCCACCATCACTATTGTTTTGTTCTGCTTTGTTTGTTTAAGATAACATGTGTGGACATGGGAAAGCCATACATGTGAAACTGAATCTGTATGGCAACCAGTTAGTCCCAATGAAAATAAAAATAATAAAATAAAATGTTTTAAGTGTTCAGCTGAGACAGATGCCGCTATTCCTGTGTGCAGTTAAATGTCAACAGTTCTCTACAAACCCATGATGCTCTTCTAGTGGTCTACCTCAAATGTTTTGCAAAGAAATCATTATTTTATGAATTTTTATTTCAATATAAGAAAAAGTTATCCAAAGCAATAAACCTCGACCCAAATATTGTATACAAAGATACTCTGCTTTAAACAAAAGTAAGTTAAATCCTCTTGATATGTTTTCTGACTACGATTGTAAAGCCAATATACATAAAGCTCTCTAATACTGATTAAACAAAATAATGTACAAACATAACTTAAATATACATTCCTGCTTGTACATTGGTTCTTAGTTACTGTTGAGAGTTAAGCTCATTTAAAAATGCAACTATTTATTTATAAAAATGTCTGATGTATTTGTGGCCCAGCCACTGTGTAAGAGGCAATAAAACATCAACGGTAAACACAGACAAGATGTCTGATAATGAAATTATTTATTTTTTGGTTCTCACACTAGTGCTATTGTTTTGTTAAAAAAGTGCATTTTTTTATACTGTCTGTATATATGATTTGAAGTTCTTAAAAAAGGTCTTATGTGACCAAAAAAAGAGAAAAAAAGTCAACAGCTTTCCAACAGCGCCCCTGCTGGCTGAACAGGGAGGGTGTGATCACATTTAAATGCCTTTATATATGAATCTGATCTGCGGTAAGAATGTCTCAAAAGAACGTCATCGAGAGAAAAGCAGTAAAGCGATACACAAATGCGGAATCCAAACACAAATTTTAAGCAAATTTATTTTCAATTTTTTTTTACAAAACATATTTAAACAAATTAGTTCGCTTATTTTTATGTCATGTTTTTTATTTGTATCTGTTTATTTATAAATCTATGCATATTTATACATATTTCGATATGTATATGTCTTTTTGAGCCAAGTCCTACTCCATACTGAAGCGCTATTTAATTATAGCTAATACATCAGCAACTATATATATATATAATAGGTCCCGGCAGCCTCCTGCAACCAGGTTGGGGAACTGGTCGTCCTGGGCCCTCCCATGCCATCAGGTACTCCTCATCATGGTGAAGATAGTGCTACTGGGGAAAGAGCACCCCCTACAGCACTCTAAAAACATCTATGCGCAGGTATCCACCTCTGACCACGGTGAATATTACCTGGACCTACACCTGGTTGAAGTCTGACGGCGATGGGGTGTCTGGCAACGGGAGCAGGTTTGAATAGACTGGGAGCTCTTAGTCAGAGCCCTGCACGTCAGTGGCACAGGGTACCGGTCGCTAACAGCTGGGGCTGAGTGGCAGCTGTTCTCTGCAGACCCTTGTGCGACTGAGCAGCCCTATTTAGGGACCGCACTGCTCACCTCAAGTGGAGGAGGGGCCTAGAAAAGGTGGCCTAAACAACGTCCACTCAACCAAAACCTAGACAGGTCACCGCGCCTGTCAGGTCATTCCGTCTCTGCGGTCAAAACCAAACAAAGAAATCTTTCAACCTAAAACTGACAACATGGAACATAAGAACCCTTTTGGACTCCTATAGATCTGACAGACCCCATAGAAGAACAGCCCTTATTGCAGCCGAACTGAACCGCTATGACATTGACATTGCTGCCCTGAGTGAAACCAGGCTTCTTGATGAAGGATCTCTAACAGAGGAAGGCCTGGGATACACCTTCTACTGGAAAGGCTATCCTCAAGGTGGACAACATCTACACGGGGTCGGACTGGCCATTAATAACACACTACTGTCATGACTCAATGAAACACCTGTGGGAATCAGTGAAAGACTGATGAAACTCCGTATTCCTCTGGCAGAGAACCGCTATGCCACACTTCTCAGTGTATATGCACTAACCCTGCCATCTGACAATGAGGTTAAAGACTCTTTCTACCAGCTACTGGATGAGACTCTGCACCGGATTCCCAAGAGCGATGAGATCTTTCTGCTTGGGGACTTCAACACTCGTGTTGGGCAGAACAGTGAAGTATGGAACGGGGCACTTGGCAGGCATGGAGTTGGTCAGGTAAACTCAAATGGCATGAGGTTACTTACCCTGTGCTCAGAGCACAACCTCACCATCACCAACACCATATTTCAACAGAAGACCAAACATAAAACATCATGGATGCACCCACGTTAAAAGCATTGGCACCTGATTGATTATGTCATTGTGAGACGTTGTGACATCAGTGACGTCCGTTTAACCAGGTCCATGAGAGGGGCAGAGTGCTTGACAGACCACCGCATGATCATGGCCATGGTCTCATTGAAGGTGCGTCCCCCCATCCGAAAGAGTGGATCCAGCAGGATGCGGCTGAACTGTGCCCGCCTGGAGGACACCACTGCTCGGGACGAGTTCCGTCGCTCCTTGGCTGGGAAGCTAGATGAGCTGGAGCCCCTTCCAAGCAGTGAAGATGCCACTGAACAGCAGGTAGCCTCCTTTACTACAGCCCTTCATGAGGCAGCAGCCCAAACAATCGGCTATAAGACCAGGAATCACCAAGACTGGTTTGATAACAACTCAGAGTCAATCAAGAACCTGCTCAATAACATGCACAAAGCACACCAGGAAAGCCTAAGAAAATCCTCATCTATCACCGCCAGAAGACAATGGCAGAAAGAACGCCAAAATGTGCAGAGAACACTAAGGACCATTCAGAACAGGTGGTGGAAGGAGAAGGCACTCGAGATTCAGACTTTTTCTGATAGAAATGACATGCATAACTTTTACAACGCAGTCAAATCTATCTATGGCCCAACAAGTCACTGCATCACCCCTCTGAAAACAGCAGATGGGCTGAATTTCCTAAAAGACCAGAATAGCATCCTTGAGCGGTGGGCTGAACATTTTAGCACCCTTCTAAATCAGAATTCTGATGTGGACCTGAATTTCCCCTAATTGAAAGCCTTGACCAGCCTCCAACTTTCCTGGAAGTCCTGTCAGCAGTTCGGTCCCTAAAGAATAACAAGTCTCCTGGCTGTGACAACATTCCGGCAGAACTGTTTAAGTTACCTCTGCACTAAAGCACTACATTGCTGCATCACCAATGTTTGGGCAGAGGAAAACATCCCACAGCAATGGCGAGATGCAAGAATTGTCACAATCTACAAAAACAAAGGTTACAAGGCCAACTGTGGTAATCACAGGGGAATTTCCCTTCTTGCTGTAGCTGGAAAGGTCCTGGCCAAAGTGATGCTTCAGAGGCTGATGAGCCACATTCAAATATCTGGGCAGCGTCATATCTGAAGATGGTACCATTGATAATGAGATCCAGAAAAGAATCAAAAAAGCATCAGCTGCATTTGGGCGTCTCAGGCGCCGGGTCTTTCAGAACAAGAACCTCCATGTCAGCACAAAAATATCTGTCTACCAAGCGATCTGCATCTCCACCCTCCTTTACAGCTCTGAAACCTGGGTCACCTACAGCCGTCACATCAAGTCCCTGGAACAGTTTCACATCCGCTGTCTCCAGCGTATCTTGGGAATCACTTGGCGTGACCGAGTGGCCCACACTGAGATCCTCAGGAGAACCTGCTGCTCAAGTATTGAGGCCACAATCGCCCGGCACCAACTGCGTTGGGTTGGGCATGTCATCAGAATGCCCAGCACCCGTCTGCCCCGCAAAGTGTTTTATGGACAGTTACACCAAGGCCAGCGCTCTGCAGGAGGCCAGAAGAAGCGTTTTAAAGACTAACTTAAAACAACGCTTAAGAGGTGCAAAATGAACCCTGACCATCTGGAAGACACTGCTGCTGATCGTAACAACTGGCGGCAGACATGTTTGGATGGGACTCGATCACTGGAAGAGGAAAGGATTGCGAGGAGACAGCAACGAATTTTAAGAAAAAATGCATCCATGGCTGACAGCAACGTCAACAACATTTTTACATGCCCCACCTGCAACAGCACCTGTGGGTCCAGGATAGGGCTATTTAGCCATCAAAGATCTCACCGTTAAAGAAGTGGAAGTCATCATCGGACTCGATGGACAACCGCAAGCAAAGCAAGTGTGTGAATAAGACAAAGAGGAGAGGTGTGGGGCTTGGACCCCTGCAGAGAAGGTGTGAACATTAAGTTACACAAAAGCCAGCAGGCTGGAGATCTCAGTTCTTATTCAGGTTATGACAAAGTAACAATTCTATCTAGCCGTTCATACAGTCCTATAACATGTAGTAAAGCCCAGTTGGTGATTAGTTACCAGTCCATGAGATGGGAGATGTTTTGCGTTGCTTGATGCCAGTGGCTGGTTTCAGAAAGGTTCTTGTCTTGGTTGTTGCTCTTAGGCAAAAGAGGACTCAGATCGCTCTTTGTTCTGCTCAGTTGAGTGGATAACCGATTGGTTAACCTTTTCCAGCGATCCTACACCATACAGGGCATTTTCAGGGCCGAGGGACAGCGAGCAGCTGGTCCCTGGATCCAGCAGGAGCGCGTCGAGTTGAGTGTGGAGATTCGAAGAGAGAGATATCGAAAAAGTGGGTGTCCTACAGTTTTATAGACACTGATGATGTCATCACCAGGGGTCAGGTCAGCCAATGAACTAACAATTTGGGGGTCTCTTGAATAATTCACACCTGGGTGTTACCTGTGGGAGAGATGGTTACATGGCAGGCCTTTGTTTGTGACCATGCCCTCAGACACAAAGGCTGCCAGGCTTTGGGCCTAGTCTTTTCTCCTTTGTCTAAGCAAGGCTGAGGCGGATGAACCGATGTGCGGTTTCACAGTCCATAGATGAACAGAGTTCATTTGTAAGTTAATTTAGTGTCTGCAACATTTTGGGCAGTTATTTCATCAACTGGGAATTTGCTAAACACTACTAATATCTCGGCTAGGCAAGAACAAAAGTTACAAAACAAAATCTAAACATGACAATGGCACTATACGAAATACATAATAAACATTGTTTCTCAGCTACTCTTCAGGTTAGTGAGAACAGAAGTGTTAGTTATGTAAATGTCGGGTGAGATACAGATGTGATGCAGCTGTCAGTTGCATGAGGACAGGTGTATGACTGGTGTGTCAATCATGAGATGTGTCCTAAACTAGTGTTTACCATTGAGCTTATTTCAAAATACAAGGAGTGGATCCAAAAGTATTTGCAAAGTTTGTACAAGGTGTTAAGTCCAATTACAATTTGGGTCTTATTGAGTTTGCTGCGGCTGCTAACAAATCAAAGTTTACCAATTTAACTGTAAGAAAAGTAAGGCTGCTAAGCTTGCATTAATCTTACTATCAGTACAGACGGACTGTTACCTACAGAACCGAGAGGAGCGGCCTCTGGAGCTCTGTTGTTTGAAGTTCTTCTTAACTCTCAGGGCTGTAACGCTGCCTGTAGCCGTATACAGAAAGACACTCAGAGGCGCTGTCACTGTCGGATTCTGAGCTGCGGTCAGAGATGCTGTGGTCATCATCTGAGCAGTGGTTTGGCAGGTCATTATGCCGGGCCAGAATCTCAGAATATGGCCTTCTACAGCTCCTGCTCTGGGCATGATTATCCCGTGGCAGCTGGCGGACATGGCGTTTATGCTCTGCTTCCCTATGCTGTCTTTGTCCCCCCCTTTCGATTTGTTCTGAGGGTGGGGTTCTGAGACAGAAGGTCTGTGTGACCTCACGGTGTTTGAGCTGCTGCAAGCAGATGTTGTTTCCCTTGTTTTGCAATTGACAACAGTTACCCAAGCCACCTGTGCTATTTTCCTAACCTCGTTAAGATAGAGGTTATCTTTTCTTGTCTCAAGAATAACGTGCGTACGTATACAAGGATGAAGATTCTGCAAGTACAGGGACTTAAAAGTTGGGTTCTCTTCTAAGCCTGGTGCATTCCTTCCCTGAAAGTATACGTGTCTCAAACATCTATAGTAGTCTCTGGGACTCTCTTGACGGGAATGTTTAATTTGACTAGCTGCAACCAAAGAAGTGATTTCGTCTGCAGTAGAAGAGAATTCTTCTGTCAGTGCATGACGGAGCTCATTGTAGTCATTTCTGACTCTGGCAGGTTGAGACTGTATAACTTTGTGGACAGCTTTTGAGCTGGTTTTCCACACAAGTTTAACTTTCTCTCTCTGTGTTGCATTGGGCAGATCAATTAGATTTTGGATCTAATTCCCTAAAATGGTCCTGAATGTTATGATCGCAGTTGTCTGGATCAAACATGTCCATATCTTTAGCTAGAAGCTCAAGCTCTTCAAAGCGGGGACATTGTGAGGTCATCGTTTGTTAAGGCAAGACTATGCTAGCTCTGTCATCACTCTCAAAGTGATTCAGCGAGGAGGTGGAGCCGGACTGAACTTTCCTGGTCTGCTCTGGAGAGGGCATTAATCTCTCATTGAGGGAGAAATTTGAATTTGAAAAGCCAGAATCAGCGTGGCTGAATGACTTTGGTGGGGCAAGAGTTTTTGATCTGAGCCCTAACAATTCCTTTTTGTGGGAGAAGAGCTGTGACTCTGCTGAGTGCAAATCTTCTAAATAACGCAGGACTTTGTGATTTGCTATCTGAACTTCACTAATTAGACTAGCATTTTGAGCTTTAAGGGATTCTATCTCCTTTTCTAATGCTGTTTTGCTCTGACAGACAATGTTAGTTTGCCGGTGAAAGTTCAGGAGCAAACATCTCAACACTGACCCTTTAGATGTGTCGCTGCATTCACTAAAGTTCAATGTGTTAATGAACTCAGGGTAGCCAGGTTTAAGGCTCTGTGCTAGGTAAGAAATGAAATTCTCTACACGTGGGTTCTCTATTGTTTCAAATGGAAGGTGAGATTAAAACTTGTTGTCTAGTACAACAATGCAATTATTTTGGCTCTGGTGTTGCTTGGCAGGCACCTTGTGATGTGACTTCGGCAGTACACTAGCCTAAAACAACAGTTCCTCTGATCTACACTATGTGGGTAGCTTGCTTCCTGCATGGGGAGGGGCAGCAACAGCACTATGTGATTCTGGGACCAGAATTTACACTAACTGAGATGCAGGGAAGTCAGTCAGGGAATAATATCTGTAAAGTATTACTCAAGCTGAGACACGTGAAAGAAACATCTGGGTATGTAACTTTATTTCACAGGGCTGGTAGCACACTGTGGCTCTATCTATCTCCACTCAGGTTGAAATGCAAGGCTATTCCAACAGTTCAAGCTCTCTGGTTCATAGGGCCGGGGGCACGCTATGAGTTAAGGGGAAGGAGCACTTAATTTAGCAACAACTTATGACAAGACTCATTAGATTGCATTGAATATGTGATATTCAAATGCTAAACCAAACTTGAATAGCTAGCAGCAATAGCAAAATCTTAAGGGTAACTATCAGGCTTACAGAGGTTATCAATCTTCTCAAATCGCTTTAGCTAAATTTGAAGAATTAATCAGATAACACCACTTTATACTTGTTTGTAAGTACAGCTGGATGTCTACTCCTGTGGAAGAGAGGTGGAATTCAATGAAACGACTTTTGGAAAATTTTGGATGAAAAATCCAAAATTTGTAAAATGTCCAAAAATGTGACAAATGAAGGACTCAGATCGCTCTTTGTTCTGCTCAGTTGAGTGGATAACCGATTGGTTAACCTTTTCCAGTGATCCTACACCATACAGGGCATTTTCAGGGCCGAGGGACAGCGAGCAGATGGTCCCTGGATCCAGCAGGAACGCGTCAAGTTGAGTGTGGAGATTCGAAGAGAGAGAGATCGAAGAAGTGGGTGTCCTACAGTTTGACAGATGATGTCATCACCAGAGGTCAGGTCAGCCAATGAACTAACAGTTTGGGGGTCCCTTGAATAATGCACACCTGGGTGTTACCTGTGGGGGAGAAGGTTGCATGGCAAGCCTTTGTTTGTGACCATGCTCTCAGACACAAAGGCTGCCAGGCTTTGGGCCTAGTCTTTTCTCCTTTGTCTAAGCAAGGCTGAGGCCTTCTCATAGTCAAACTGAAAGTTCGAGTTAATCCAGAAATGAACAATCATCTTTGGGCTGTGTTGTCTGGAGTCTAGTGCTCCTGGTACGGTCTCCCATGACAGAGTGGTCTCAGGCGAGGGGCTGGACTAAGAATGGTTCACAAAGACTCTATGGACAAACGAGGAAGAATCAGAGAGACCCTGCCGGGAGGAAGCCCGGGCCCCCCGTCTTGAGCCAGGCCCAGACGGAGGGCTCGCCGGCAAGCGCCTGGTGGCCTGGGTTTTCCTGGCACAGCCCGGAAAAGTGACGTGGCACCTCCCTCCTCTCCATCCTTTGGGCCCACCACTCGCAGGAGGAACCGCTGGGGTCGGGTGCGCTGCTGCACGGGTGGCAGTGAAGGTGAGGGGCCTCGACGGACCAGACACGGGAAGCAGGGGCTGGCTCTGGGTACGTGGAATGTCACATCTCTGTCGGGGAAGGAGCCGGAGCTTGTGCTGGAGGTGGAGCGCTACCAGTTAGATCTGGTGAGGCTTATCTCCACACACAGTGTCGGTTCTGGAACCGTACTCCTGGATAGGGGTTGGACCCTATTCTTCTCTGGAGTTGCCCAGGGTGTGAGGCACCGGGCGGGTGTGGGGATACTCACAAACCCCCAGCTGAGCGCCGCGGTGTTGGAGTTCAACCAGGTGGATGAGAGGGTCGCCTCCTTACGCCTTCGGGTGGTAGGGGGGGAAACCCTGACAGTTGTTTGTGCATATGCATCGAACAACAGTTTAGAGTATTCTGCCTTCTTAGAGACCCTGAATGGAGTCCTGCATGGGGCTCCGGTAGGGGACTCCATAGTTCTGCTGGGAGACTTCAACGCCCACGTGGGCAATGATGGAGATACCTGGAGAGGTGTAATTGGGAGGAACGACCTCCCTGATCTAAATCAGAGCGGTCGTCTGTTATAAGACTCCTGTGCTAGTCACAGTTTGTCTATAACTAACACCATGTTCGAACAGAAGGATGCTCATGAGTGTACGTGCTACCAGAGCACCCTAGGCCAAAGGTCGATAATCGATTTTGTGATCGTATCATCTGATCTGAGGCCGTATGTTTTGGACACTCGAGTGAAGAGAGGGGCAGAGCTGTCAACTGATCACCATCTGGTGATGAGTTGGGTCAGAGGATGGGGGAAGATTCTGGACAGACCAGGTAAGCCCAAACGAGTAGTGGGGGCAAACTGGGAACGTCTGGAGGAGGCCCCTGTCCGAGAGATCTTCAACTCACACCTCCGGCGGAGCTTTTGGCATCGCTGTGGAGGTTGGGGGCATTGAACCAGAGTGGACAATGTTCAAATCTTCCATTGATGAAGCTGCAGCGGTGAACTGTGGCTCAAGGTCTTAGGTGCTTCAAGGGGCGGTAACCCTGAAGAAGGAGGCCTTCAGGGATATGTTATCCCAGAAGACTCCGGAGGCAGTTGCAAGGTACCGACGGGCAAGAAGGGCTGCAGCCTCTGCTGCAGCTGGTGTGGGAGGAGTTCGGAGAAGTAATGGAGAAGGACTTTCGAGCGGCACCAAGATGCTTCTGGAAAACCATTCAACACCTCAGGAGGGGGAAACGTGGAACCGTCCAAGCTGTTTACAGTAAGGATGGGACGCTGGTGACCTCAGCTGATGAGGTAATCGGGCGGTGGAAGGAGCACTTTGAGGAACTCCTTAATCAGACCAACACGCCCTCTTTTGTAGAGGCAGAGCTGGAGGCTGAAGGGGAATCATTGTCAATATCTCTGGCTTAAGTCACTGAGGTAGTCAAACAACTCTACAGTGGCAAAGCCCCAGGGACTGATGAGATTCGTCCAGAAATGCTGAAAGCTTTGGGTTTGGAGGGGCTGTCTTGGTTGATACGTCTCTTCAACATTGCGTGGAAGTCTGGGACAGTGCCAAGGAAGTGGCAGACCAGGGTGGTGGTTCCTCTATTTAAAAAGGGGGACCAGAGGGTGTGTGTGCCAATTACAGGGGTATCACACTACTCAGCATCCCTGGTAAAGTCTACTCCAAGGTGCTGGAAAGGAGGGTTCATCCTATAGATGAACCTCAGATTGAAGAGGAACAGTGGGGATTCCATCCTGGACGTAGAACAACGGACCAGCTCTTCACTCTCGCAAGGATCCTGGAGGGGGCCTGGGAGTATGCCCATCCAGTCTACATTTGCTTTGTGGATCTGGAGAAGGCATATGACCGGCTCCCTCGGCAGATACTGTGGGAGGTGCTGCGGGAGTATGGGGTGAGGGGGTAATTTCTGTGGGCCATCCAATCTCTGTACACCCAAAGCGAGAGCTGTATCCAGATCCTCGGCAGTAAGTCGGATACGTTCCCGCTGGGGGTTGGCCTCCGCCAGGGGTGCGCTTTGTCACCAATCCTGTTCGTGATTTTCATGGACAGGATATCGAGGCTTAGTCGTGTTGGGGAGTGGCTGCAGTTGGGTGGGCTGAGGATCTCGTCTTTGATTTTTGCAGATGATGTGGTCCTGATGGCATCGTCGGTTAGTGACCTTCAGCACTCACTGGATCGGTTCGCAGCCGAGTGTGAAACGGCTGGGATGAGGATCAGCACCTCTAAATCTGAGGCCATGGCTCTCAGCAGGAAACCGGTGGATTGCTTACTCCAGGTAGGGAATGAGTCCTGACCCCAAGTGAAGGAGTTCAAATACCTCGGGATCATGTTCACGAGTGAGGGGACGATGGAGCGTGTGTTTGGCTGGAGAATCGGAGCAGCGGGGGCGGTGTTGCAGTCACTCTACCGCACCGTTGTGACAAAAAGAGTGCTGAGCCGGAAGGCAAAGCTCTCAATCTAACATTTAATCGTCATTCCTACTCTCACCTATGCTCATGAAAGCTGGATCATGACCGAAAGAACGAGGTTGCGGGTAAAAGCGACCGAAATGAGTTTTCTCAGTAGGGTGGCTGGAGTCTCCCTTAGAGATAGGGTGAGAAGTTCAGCCATCCGTGAGGAACTCAGAGTAGAGCCACAGCGCCTTAGCGTTGAAAGGAGCCAGTTGAGGTGGTTCGGGCATCTAGTAAGGACATGCCTGGAACACCTCCGAAGGGAGGTGTTCCAGGCATGTCCAGTTGGGAGGAGGCTTCGGGGAAGACCCAGGACTAGGTGGAGAGATTACATCTCCACACTGGCCAGGGAACGCCTCGGGATCCCCCAGTTAGAGCTGGTTAATGTGGCCCGTGAAAGGGAAGTTTGGGTTCCCCTGCTAGAGCTGCTGCCCCCGTGACCCAACCCCAGACAAGCGGTTGAAGAGGAGATGAGATAGATATATAGATGTGGATGTGTGTGTCATCCAACCTGAGACCAGCGAGCTTATCCTGAAGGGTAGGGGTTAAAAAGATGTCAGAGACACAGTCAGTGTTTACTCTTATGCTTTGGCCTTGTGCTTTTACCTCTGTGCTAGCAACGTAGTCCACTCTGAGCTCGAAGTCTTCAAGTGCCACACATGGTGAAACGTCAGCTAACTTCATGTTCCTCCTCAGTGTTACAGGCTTGTCACTTGGGTTCACGACCTTCACAGGGACCCATCTGTCTCCGCTCATTGACGCCACAGTTCTCCCTACCATGATACTCTTCCAGTTTGAATGGGATCTTGACGGTTCCACCAGTATGGTACTTCCTTCTGAGATGGGAGCCTGTTGGCATTAGCATCACAGCATTAATTAGCTTTACAGTTCCAATGACATCTGGGATGATGTCACCTTTGCATCTTGTTATGCCTGAGAGCATGCTCAAAAACTGTTCGATGCCTGGTTCACCAGTGGAGTCAGCTTTACTCACCACACGCCAGTAGCTGGGATCTTGTTTGAACCGCTGTACCAGGTGTTTCAGCATATTGGTGCCTACTATCATTTAGTCACGCTTGCCTGGCACAACTAATGTGGGCACGATAGCCTCTTGTCCATAGATTCTCAACTTTAACTGGTGAATGAACTTGGGCTGCACATGCACACCACCACAACCCACCAGAAAAATGTCTTTACTGGACAGCGCATCCTCTGATAGCAACCCTGTCTTGTGGAGCTCCTCTTCCGCTTCTTCACTCATTGTACAAGCCATCCAACCAGCGTCTAGCATTGCATATAGTTTAATTAGGTCATTCACTAGCACATCAGTGTAGAATAGATCATCTGCCTTCTCAAGGTTGTGCATATTCTGGAAAATGGTGACACTGCCATTTGGTGCATTCTTGCAGATCTCCTCATACATTAAGTGTAGGTTGTCTTCTGGCATGACGCGCTCACACTTTGCCCTCCCGAGTGTGAGCGGTTCAATTTCCCGCCTTCCAGCATGCTTAGTAGTCGTTCTAAGGCCCCTGTTTCTGAAGTGGTGACTGCATTCACCTTTGTCTCACTTGCTCCCATTGCAGGCAGCTCCTCAACTACAGGTTGACAGGCAGTCAGCCGTCACCCTTTTGAAACTTCTCTGCTCTGATGGGCCTCCTCCTTGCCTGATGCTCCCTCTGGTGTTCATCGATAGCTTCTTGAACCTCCAGAGCTGATCATTTGCTAATAGGCTTACACCGAAATACACTTTTAAATACACAATTCCTGATGAACATCTTAGCAATTTGCGCTGACATGTTCTCCGTCTTTTCTCCACTTTTCCTTAGATGCTGGTCAGCATGCTCAGCTGCTGTATTGAGCCGAACCCAGTAATCCACTGTATTCTCATTTGCATCAGGCTGTGTAGAATAGAACCCTCTATCCCTTCCAAATGGTGTAAAACCCATTATATTTCAAACACAATGAATATGGTTAACAAGTGGAAATTACATTAAATAAAATTTAACTGTACAGAGACACTTTACACAGAGGCACCATACGTGAGGAATAATAATAAATTGCAGAAAAACAGCCACAATAAAAAAATTTTTTGTTGAAGGTCCCAACAATCAGCGTATCCTGTCTGCTTCCTGTACGATATGCTAATTTGCTCACAGCATAACCGTGGCGATCTGCAGCAGCTGATCTGAAGGATACGGGTCATGGCACCATTTGTAACAAATCACTTTTCTGTGTTGTGGCCTAATGAGCGAGGCACGCACTGGAGTTGAGTTGTGTGGGTTTACTCCCCCCTTTCAAAGGAACAGAGAGCAAAAAGGGCGTCACACACAGTCCAATACACAGCATCTCTCTCCACACAGCTCCGAGCGTCAGTGCTCACTCAAGCTTCATAAAATATAACTAACAATGCACACATGGAAATTATCAAATGTGAATAAAGCATAAAACAATTAAAAAGAAATTAGTAAAATAAAACCAGTATATAAAATATATACAAAATAAGACAAAAAATCTATATTTAGAAAAGGATCTTTAGTAAATTCTACTAATTTACCTTATTTTTTTCCACTCACATCAACTACTTTTATATTTTCCCAATAAACTATAATAGAAACCTCAATAACAGACATGCCTTTTCAAAGGAACAGAGAGCAAAAGGGGCGGCACATACAGTCCAATACACAGCATCTCTCTCCACACTACAGAATTAAGGAAGAAAAATGAAAAAAATTATACATACAATCATACAACAGTACTCAAGATGTCCACACAGACACGCAGTGGAGTTTTTAATCCGTGCTCTAACTCACAGGGCTCGGAAACCCCGTAGCAACTACTGCTAGCATTAAGCTACATTCTCGCATATTTTAGTACACATAAAAGTCCGTTTTTTTCCACAACAACCTAATAACTTAATAACCTAATAAGTTCTCTGAACAACAGGAATTGGACACGCATGCTTAGCAGCATGTCACAGGCAGTGTACATTATCATATCATTATTTAAAAGCGACAAACAAAAACTTTAAAGGGAGAGAGATATAAACATAACTTGGCTAAACACAGAGGTGCAACGCCAATTTACTGCCCCAGGGAAACAAAAGGGTAAGGCATATACCCAAATAATGTGGAACCCATTTACAATAGAAAACGATTTTGGGGGAGTTCACAATAGAAGAAAACGTGAATATACGACCCAAACTAAAATAAATAAAAATAAAATTATATTATATTTAGCTCGGCTATATATATTCATGCTAAGAGATTATAGCGACATATTTACACACCAGAATATTCATGTTGAAAGTTCAAATTCAAAGTTGTCTTACATTGCAGTGTCTTATACAACACTACACGCATGGAGTTTATAGACTGTTCCTTGAAGTTTTATCTCTCATGGCTTGTGTCTCCACGGGCGCCGCCATTGTTCTCCGACTTGATCCTGGTGAGGTCGGGGTAGGTTGATTTCCCCCGAGTTCGTGGGTAGGAGGTCCCAAGCGTTCCGGTTCACTTTGCCTAGTTGGAGGTCGGAAGGTTCCGACCTCCCACGGCACATGAACGCAGCATCAGTCCACACACCGACAGTAGGCTATGACAGCAGGCCAATGAGCTCGATCCCCGCCCGAAACTACAACCGGCTAATTCTTGGAGGAACGTCCTGAAGCTCGAGCGGGACAGAGAGAGGAAGAGGAGGAGGATAGAGGGAAACCCAACAGGAAAAGAAGTTTCTTGGGGAAGCCTGTGTTCAAAGCAAAGCCATGTTTTTGGAGTAGGAGTGTGAGGGAGCTGCGACCAGACGCACATCTACCCTGAGGTGAGTTATGTTTAAACCGGGATGACTACATTAAGTTATCTCCTGCCAGAGCTCCGTCCAGCAGCTCTCTGTTAATATTCGGTAACAGACGGAGGCCGTGGAATACAGCCGCTTGAATTCCATGCTGAACTTAGTGGATAAGCTTGGTGATGATCTCGACGGCAGGTGAGTGGCACAGTGAACCAGCGGTAGTCAGGAAGCACCGTCAATAATACTGTAGTAATATAATAGTTCATAATGTAAGAAAAAAGACAACATATTGTTTCCACACTACTAAATTAAACACAATATAGAACTACATAAGAATACACAAAACAAACATCATTGCAAACGCATAGAATAAGATGATAATGCATAACCGGTGACAGATGTATGTGGAACACAGATACGAAGATGAGAATGAGGAAACATTGGCAGCAGGAAAATAACAGACTGCATGACCTGCTGAAAGACCAGTAAGGACCAATCTAGATTTATGAATGTATGTGACTTGTCAGAAGAGTGCTGCAGACTGCAGGTTTATGTCGAGGTGTGTCTTCACCATATAATCCTCCATAGACGCCAGTGTTGCTGCAGCTATTTCTGCTCCAGGAAAACACATTTAGGAATCTGCAGGTAACCTGCCCAGGGCAATGTCCACACAATCTCAGCAGCTGTACTGCTTAACAGCTTCTTTTGTTTGACATTTAACAGGGACCATTTTTCAATAAAGTCACACATCTCATACTTTCACTACGATTATTATCCTGAGAGCAGACATACAGGGTTACAATGATAATCCATAATATTATTAAATGTGTTTTTAGATTAGTCTTTTTGAGTATTGTTGACAAGAGAATGAATTGTGTCCTTCGTTTGGAGCAAGACTAGAGGCCATGAGGTCAACAAATGAAGTATTACATCTTGTTTTAAGTCTGATGTATCTAATTATAGGTTATTAGATTAAGAGATATACTTGTTAAAGGTTGAATATGTACAATCTTTTTAAAAAACTATATCTTTTGACAAATAAATAACACCCACGGGGCGTTTTGAGGGCTACAGAATGAACGTATTGCTTTTCCTTAAAACATATATTTGGTCTGAATTAATATTTTATAACATTTTGACGGGATTGACAATGACTTTCTGTCCCGTTGTGTTTCCATGGTAGCAGCCAATAGCGTTGGGCGTTGCTGGTTGCCAGGGTTGTCTGTTGTTGGGTGCAGCTGCTGTAGGCTGGCACTGGGTGAAATGGAGTTTGCCAATCCTGCAGCTGCTTCAGAGCCTATTTGTCCCAGCAGCTGAGTGAGCGAAGACGGGAAAAAACCAGAGTCAATATAGGCCAAGCATTCACTCCATGGACTGAGAGAAAGGAGAGAAACTCTATTTAAAATTCAAAATGGTGATTAAAATTCTACGTGACGCACATGTTTACTCAAACAGACCTCAGAGTTTTTGTGCGTCTTGTCGACTGTTTTTGAATATTTTCATCCGACCAAATCTGCAATAAACACTCCACCTCAACATCATACCAATGTGAACCTTTCACCGCCATTGTTTTAAATGTCCGCGCATGGTCCCTCCTTCTTTTTTCTATGTCCGAACAGGCGCACATAAAATTACGTCAGAACCGCTGTTCTAGTCTAAGGAGGACGGTTGCTGTAGTGACGGAGAAAAAGGAAGAGAATGTGTAACGTTAGCTGTCCTCATGAATGTCTCTATGTTTAGTTTTGTATTACAATGTGAAACATAACGTCACCTGATCATTCTTAAGAGTTTTGTTTGAGTAAATGTGTCGGTGGCGTTTTGTTCGTTGCTTGTTGGCACAGTAAACAGGAAGAGAACGAGTTCTTCCTAATAATATCTATCTCTAATTAATTTTCTAAATGAATCTATTTTTCTTTAAACCTGTTTGAGTAAACATGTGCGTCACCTAGAATTTTAATCAGCACTTTGAATTTTAAATAGTAAACTTATTTATGGTAAATTGCCTTCAGCACGCACATCTCGTCTCTCTCTCTCTCTCTCTCCACCTCACGCACACATGCACACTCAAAAACACAGACACACACACACACACACACACACACACACACACACACACACACACACACACACACACACACACACACACACACACACACACACACACACACACACACACACTCACACACACAAACACAAACACACACCTGTTACAACACCAAATAGGCCTACCCCAGACATAATATATTTTTTTGCAAACTATAATATTTTTTTTATCCGATTACTTGATTAATGGAATAATTGGTAGAATACTTGATTACAAAAAGATTTGATAGCTGCAGCCCTATTTCTGATGATGGTGCTACAAGGAAAGTCTGGATCACCAAAGTCAGTTATATTTTTCTTATGGGAACCGTGGCTTTATGCATCGTGGCAATCCACCCGATCCACACCTGAGAGTAATGGACTTGTACAGAGTTTACTGAAAGACTATCAGTCACCAGATCTCCCTGCATGATAGAAACACTCTCTGCCTCATTGTCAAAACACAGTCGTTGTTAAAATATAGTATTGTGTTGGTCCGACTGACAGACTGATTAAACAAATGACCAGTTGACATTGTCTACCTAAGGCCCTAATCCAATAATTCTCATCTCATATAACCCAATTCATCAGCTCTCAGTGAAACATTATGCAAGAATGTGCCTTCATCTGGTTTCTGTTTGGCTCTTGGGCATTAGCTGACTGCTGTAATCACTGTGGGAGTCGATAGATCACGTAGTGTGGACAATCCCAGGCTGTTTTCCCACCACAGCTGACAGCAGAGCTCCCTCTTTCTCTACTATTGTCCATTCAGCTGCCAGGCCCACGGTATCTTCTTCAGAATCAAGCCTTTTTTTCCATATAGCCTGCTGAATTATTCATTTGGTCTTAACTTATTTTGGCACAATAGATTGTTCTTCCCTGTGCCTTTTATCTGATGCTAATAACATGATTTTTAGTACTAAAAGGTCAGTTATCTCTGAATAGAACATGATTTTATGTTCACTTGCGTAGATTTGGGAATCATTAAAAGCAATGGTCTCATGTTTAAGTGGCTTTTCGTCTAGTTGAGTAACTATCGGGGAAAGGACACGTTTGGATTTGCTGTAAAGGAATGTAACACGCTCATGTTGCCTCAGGCAAAATACGGCACTGCCCTTCATTATACCCGTGTTACCATATGTGTGAGTAATCTGACTTTTCTTAAGTTATAGAAATCATTACAATTTTGTACATCACATTATAAGTACTATCTATTTCACATTTCCTGCGTGCATGATCTTGGGAATGCAATGTGAATGTTTGTCTTTGAAGGCTACTTTTCAGACATAATTTGGAATCCAAATGTTTCTGTGTATGCTAGTTCTCCAGATTCAAGAGTTAATTTTAAAGGCTAACTTTACACTTGGGTATTTGTTTTAAAATGTAGAAACAGTTTTCACACTAGGACTTGTTTTGAATGCATTGTTTTTAAAGAGTACTCCACCAATTCAGCATGGTGCGTCTAAAACATTGTGGAACTGACAATAGACAATATTTTAAAAACATCAAGGATCAATGTTGATGTAGCTGGTTTTTCATTTTTAACTCAAGACTTTATTGATACCAATTCTGTTATTGATTTTTGCTTATTAATTCTTTATCCATTTCCATATTGATTCCTAATCAGTTTCTGTTTTGAAAAAAAAAGGTTTTCTTATTTGTTTTATTATATCTGAGTCCGAACACAGTGTAGATTAAATGATAAAATATTTGTACAGCTTTCTTTTTATTTACGTTTTCTGGCTTCCCAAACTTAAATTCTGCCTGGCTGGAGCTAATGTTATGATAATGTCATGCTTTGGGCTGTGTCTTCCTCTCTTCCATGACTCCTTCTTGTTGCTAGCAGTGTAAGGGCATGGGTTTGATGTCATCAGCCCCATTCACACAGGCTTTTTGTTGTGGGGCTGTTGCACCTTTATTACACCCCGCTGTGTGAAAGGCACAGAGACAGAATTGGGGGCCAGATCTGTTCCTCCTCTTATTTGGACCAGCAGAGTTTTTATTTTGTTAATTGTATTTGGCTCATTGATGAAAACCTGTTCACAAAGGTTCTTTGGCCTAAATGCTCTGTTATATATGTTCTCTTTTAGGGCTGTGTTTTTACATAGGGAAATACTTCAGTCACTTGAAAAATAATTAAAAATCAATGTAAAAAACCATGAGAAAATCCTGATCGTGATTTTACTGTCGAAAAATTGTGATATGACATTCTTTGCCATATGGCCCACCCCTATTGTGATAACCAGAGTTTCTATAATGATGTGATCTGTGCGTTCACAGGAGCTCATGTGAACACTGACAATGACCTTGCCACATCCACTTCTCCGTCATCCCTTAGGTGAGTCATTCAGCCATCATATTGATGTTCAATATCATTTAGATGTATTTGTTTGAATTCTTCTTGACATAGCATCAGTACAGTTTCTGACCTATATGGTAGCCCTGATTAAACCTTTAGCCTCTGTAGTATCCTTACTAAAGCCCTATTCAGACAGGATTAGTTTAATGTGTGGACGTGGGGTAAGGTCATCTTTTCCAGAGGTTTCAGTCCCTTCTGAATGCGCCATCTCATCTCATCTCATCTTCAACCGCTTATCCGGGGTCATGTTGCGGGGGCAGCAGCTTTAGCACGGGACCCCAAACTTCCCTTTCCCGGGCCACATTAACCAGCTTTAACTGGGGGATCCCGAGGCGTTCCCAGGCCAGTGTGGAGATATAATCTCTCCATCTAGTCCTGGGTCTTCCCTGAGGCCTCCTCCCAGCTGGACGTGCCTGGAACACCTCCCTAGGGAGGCGCCTAGGGGGCATCTTTACTAGATGCCCGAACCACCTCAACTGGCTCCTTTCAACGCAAAGGAGCAGCGGCTTTACTCCGAGTTCCTCACGAATGGCTGAACTTCTCACCCTATCTCTAAGGGAGACTCCAGCCCCCCTCCTGAGAAAACCCATTTCGGCCGCTTTTACCCGCAACCTCGTTCTTTCGGTCATGACCCAGCATTCATGAGCATAGGTGAGGGTAGGAACGAAGATTGACCGGTAGATCGAGAGCTTTGCCTTCCGGCTTAGCTCTCTTTTCGACGGTGCGGTAGAGCGACTGCAACACCGCCCCCGCTGTTTCGATTCTCCGGCCAAACTCACGGTCCATCGTCCCTTCACTCATGAACATGATCCCGAGGTACTTGAACTCCTTCACTTGGGGTAAGGACTCATTCCCTACCTGGAGTAAGCAATCCACCGGCTTCCTGCTGAGAGCCATGGCCTCAGATTTAGAGGTGCTGATCCTCATCCCAGCCGTTTTAAACTCGGCTGCGAACCGTTCCAGTGAGTGCTGAATGCTCCATGTCAATAATTATTCAGTAAAAATGACGGAGATGTTCACCTTCTGTAAAACGGTCCAAAAGAATCCCTCAGGTCAATCTTATCCCGTATGAATACGACCCTCTGTAAAACATATGTTAAGATTCAGTCATATCCTGTTCATACAGAGTTTCCACGTCTTTTTTTTGATCATCGATTCTGTCCTTTAGCTTCCTGTTTAGTTCCTTTAGTGATATCAAGAAGCTCCGTAGCACGCGCATGGAGACAGGAAGTTGACGCAGTGCGTAAATCAAGTAGCCCCTCCCCCTCTGGAAAAACACAGGGATTTATTCATCCATTTAGATTACAGACGTCCTGAGCTAAAACTATTTTACCCCACGTCCCCACATTAAACTGATCCCGTCCAAATAGGACGTTAGCCTTAACAGATGTGGACTTTATCTGTTGGATTGATTAATATCTAGTAGTTCTGTCATTAAGCCAGGCAACTGTCTCAACCAGTACCTGTACTCCCATTAAAAACATCTCTAAGTTTCCCCCAAAACTACTCTGGAGATCAAAATTAGAGAACAAAGTATTAATACTTTATTTATTCTGAAATATTGTTATTTTTTACTGTATAGAATTGACAGAATATCCTCTGTGTCTATACCACTGCTGCACTAGCATGTTTTTTTAAATAACCAAGGCTCTTCAACAATTATTATTTAGTGAAAAAAAGGTGATCAAAATTAGAGAACAGTGTTCATTGTGTCAGAAGAGAAGATTTCAACAATGTTTTCTTCTCTAGGATTCAATAATGAACAGGAAGTGTAGAGGCCACAGCTTTGAATGACTTCAGCACATCTGCGCCCTCAGGACATCACTAGTTTCTCACACTGCTCTGGTTTGATCTTGATCCATTCTGACTCAGTCTCTTCCACAGTTCACTAACTGGAGTGGGTTTCTTAGACTTTACTTTGTTGCCATGGATTTTCCAGAGATTCTCTATGGGGTTTAGATCTGGACTTGGGCCATTTCATTGTTTCAATATTCTAAGCTTCAGTGAACTTCTTCACCTGTTTTACAGTGTGACAGGGGGCATTGTCCTGTATGAGGAATCCTAACTCCTGTGTGAGAGCCTTGGTTATTTAAAAAACATGCTAGTACAGCAGTGGTATAACCACAGCGGATATTCTATCAAATTCTGAACACTAAAAAATAACAATATTTGAGAATAAATTAAGTATTAATTAATTAATTCTTTGTTCTCTAATTGATTGATTTCTTATTTCTGGACAATGCACATTAATGAGCATATACAACAGTACACGCAAATGTGTAGTCCATGTAGGCAGGTTAATGTTACAAGAAAATAGAAAAAATGGAAAAGGATATACAACATTTAAATTTGCTAAAAAAGAAAGGGAGAAATAAGAAGAGAGAAAAAGCAAAACAGCACAAGTCATTAGTAAATGTTAAAACAAAGACACGATTCATTAATACGCTCTACATGGGCTGATATGGGCCAGAGTTGGACATTCCCGTATAGTTGGGGGTAGTGTGTTTCATAATGCACCACCTTTAATCGATAGTGCATTATGGCTGAAGGAGGGTTTTCTGAAAGGAACCTCACAGTCCCTGTTTACAACAGCTCTGGTGATCCCAGTCCGTCTGTATTTAATCAACTCTTGAAGTGGCGTTGGAGCCAGGCCATGTAGTACTTTATAAATTAAGCATAAAGAGGAAAATTTACAAAAATGATTAAAACTCAATAAGTTATATGTTGCAATGATGGTAAGAGGAAGGTTTTTTTTTTAATCTAGAGTTTTTGCTTAAGGTTATAAAGATTCAATTTAATATATTTGGATATCATTTTAACATGGTTTTTGAAAGAGAGTCTGGAGTCTGTTATCACGCCCATGTATTTAAATTCATCAACACTTCCAGCTCTTCTATGCCCAAGAACACCACAGACTTAGGTTGCTTCAACAAATATAAGCAGACAGGTTTTTTTGCATTTAGGATAAGACACGATCTATCGAGCCATGTTTGTATGTGTGTAAGAGCTGTTGAGAGTACATGTGCTGCCTCCTCAGGATTGATTCTTTTTTAAGTAAACTTTTATCAGAATTGCAGTTGCCAGGCAGCAGTATCTTCTTTTCAGCTAAACCTTTGCTGTTAGAGATTAAGACCAGTTCATCGTCTTTTGGTTAAATAGCACTGATGAATTGACAAATAATGGTAAGTTTATTAGACATCATGACAGCAATGTGAATGTGATGACTTTGAATATATGACAGCAATTCGCTTACACCAGGTGTTGGACACAGATTTTTGGATACATATAGCGCAATACAACATGTTGGGTTTCATAGTGCAACTCCATAGTGTCTTTCATTAGACTCATATTTCTAAAATTCATGGCCACAAGTCTCAAGCTAAAGCAGAGAACTTCAGTGGACATGTAAAATTACACTTTTTTACATTTTATTGTATCATAAGACATGATTTGCTGCAACAAAGGAAATACATTTTGACAAAAATGTCTAAAGTCAGCTTGTGCAGCCAGGCTCAGGGAATCGCCTTTATGTGAAGCCTGACTCATTAATCCCCTGCTGTTGAGGGCAAAGAGCCTACTAACCTAGTTACCATCTGCTGTGTAAGAAGGAGCAAGCCTCTGCTGCCATATGCTACTGAGACAACCTTAACGCAAATGACCTGTCAGGCACAGAGGCATTTTAGCAGGAGCAACCAGGAGGATTGGCACATGAACTCTGGATGCCTCACAATACTGAAGTCCAGGAAGGGAAACTCACTACTATACTGATATCTCGGCAAGGTACAGAGTCAGTTTATCACAGATTAGAATATCTAAGGGTGTACAAGTCAGTGTATTGTGGATGTTCTAGTCTATAGTGATGCACGAATAACCGATACTAGAAAGATACCGCGGTATCCAGCAGTTAGAAACAATACTGTTTCACATTTTATTATTATAAATTATTATTATCGGTACATTATGAACTTGATGTACTTTGTGTGTAGCTCCTCTCTGCTTCATCACTGCCTGCAGCAAGAGTGGGTGTAGTTTAACTGTGACAGACAGTCACAGAGTGAGACCTACTTTAAAGTGTAGTTCTGGCGTAATATCATCCCAGGGTCTTTTTTGGCAAATACATTCATCAAATAAGCCATCCAGACAATTTTTTTCGTGTATAAACTACTATACTACTACTATATTCTGGGGAGTCGGTAACAGCAGCTAACAGCAGGATGTGGCTCCACCAGTCAACAGTCCTGTCAGTTTTATTCACCAGAAACATGGCAAGACACAGTTCTCTCAGATTTCCATTGTTGTTTACAGCTAACTGTAGCTTCCATTGCCTTGTTACTTCTTCAGCTGCTTATTTCCTGTGGAGTCAACATGCAGAAATACGGACAGCTCCACTCAGTCATTGAAACCCACTTTCCTTCAATTCTGTCAGCAAATGTCAAGCTTACTGCTGCCCCCTAGTGTCTACAGTAAACAAGTGCAGTCCCCCCGTGTACTGCTGCAATGCGCTGCCTTGTAATGACAGGGGGTTAGTCAAACGACCTGAAAAACAACTGTAAACTCTGACTGAAACCAATCGAATCTAATAGAGGGATACACGCAGTACTAAGGCTATTATTATCAATGTCCACGTGAATATTAAAATCTCCTACAATGATTACTTTATCAGATTTAAGGACTACATTTGACAGAAACTCTGAGAATTCAGATAGAAATTCTGAGTACGGACCAGGAGCATGGTACACTATAACAAGTATAATTGGCTGCACAGTTTTCCAGGTTGAATGTGAAAGACAAAGAACAAGACTTTCAAATGAATTATAATTTACTTTAGGTTCAGGGTTGACTAATAGGCCTGAGTCATAAATAGCTGCAACGCCTCCTCCTCGACCACTGCCTCAAGGAATATGTTCTGCCATGGGTGTGTGAATGTGGTTAGATCAGAGTAGATGATGGGGAGGGAGCCTCTGCCATCAGTATGAATGTCTGTTTTGAATGGATGAATGTGACAAGTAGTGTTAAAAGCCCCTTTAGTGGTCAGAAGACTAGATAGGCGCTATATAAGTACAAGTCAATCCATGTAGTAGCTCTTCATACTTACAGCAAAGAAGTCTTGGTGCCTCACGATTCGATTTGATTCCGATTCTGATTCTCGTCACAATTAGATACAGAATAAATTTTCAATTCAAAACTATTCTCAATTTAAAATCAATTTTTGAATTGGTATAAGCTTCAGGATCTACTCCAGTCCTAATTATAGTATGAAAACCTTAGATTATACATTATTTTTGATCAAGGTATCAACTGATTGCTATAATTTAAACACACAAAGGCAAATCTATGACCAAATGTAATTTAGTCATGCTCTACTTCCTTAATTTTTTTTATTAAATCTCAATTTTCTGTGAATTAAAAAAGGAAAGTGCTATTTTAGCTAAAATTATACATGTAGGCTAAAAGCTGCCTTATTTCTCAGAATCCTGGCCATTTACAAAAAAAAAAATGTACAAAAGTAAAACTGCAAAACTGGTATTTTGGTAGTTTGTAGATGTTGTTTTTTTAAATAATATTTTAGTTTAAAGTATATTTTGAAAGACCTTTTATCCTGAAATTCCACAGTGAAAAGATCTGTGAATATTAGTCAGTTCATTTTATTTCCATATTTATTTGGTATTAGGGCCTGACGTGTAACACTTTATTCTGAAAACTGAAAACCGTACGTGGACACACAAAGTTAATACTTCATCTCCTCTCTGCAGGTAAGACTTTTATACTGCAGAGTGAGACAGAATGACAGTAAAGTGTTTACCTTCATGTCAGAGTTTTATACTGATGAGTGAGACAGAATGACAGTCAAGTGCTTACCTTCATGTCAGAGTTTTATACTGCAGAGAGAGACAGAATGACAGTAAAGTGTTTACCTTCATGTCAGAGTCTTATACTGCAGAGTGAGACAGAATGACAGTAAAGTGTTTACCTTCATGTCAGAGTCGTATACTGCAGAGTGAGACAGAATGACAGTAAAGTGTGCGTTCGTAGTGTTGCTGAAGTACTTTACTTTCATTTTGCAAACTTTCATATTGAATGAGTCATGTCCAGCTTCTCCCTCCCAAACACTTGCCTTCAATGACGGGCATGCCGGCTGTGAGTGACTAGCCGGTAGCTTCCTGCAACACTGTTCTACGGAAGCTACGAAAGGCCCACCATGAGACGGAAAAAGAGTTTTTAAAAATCGATTTTTGGAAGTTATGAATAGATTTGGAATCTTAGAAGATAGCAATTGCGATTTTTACATGGATCTATTTTTTTGCCCACCCCTAGTAACTTCAGTGAAACAGGGTATTATTTAATACTAAATCACTTGCTTCTTTCCTCAGTGTCGGTGTCTAATGTAGCATCACACATAGAGGAAGATGAGGATGAAGATGAGCAAGGGGAGAAGTTTAAATTTGATGACAGCGATGATGGCTCTTTGATGAAGACTGACTGGACTACAGACACAGCACTGTCAAACACTGCCCCGGAGACGACAAGGCAGGGTATGAATGGAACAACCAGCACATGGCAGAAGGACCAAACCTCCTCACTGAACCACCACTACTGCTCAGGTGAAAATAACATGTACACAGTAGGTATGGAATTATTAAAATAAGGATTTTTATGCTTGTAGATGGCATTGTAATGTTCTTTTTTTTTCCCGCCAGATATGGAGGTCAGGGAGTTACCAGAGGGGTAAGTTATGATGGAATACATTTTTGAAAGGTGCTATATAAGTGCGAGTTCAATGCTGTCTTGTACCTTTAAGTTATTCTCAGTCATTCAGACCCCATACCAGTTTAACTGTAATGGAAGATAACCATGTATAGTCAGCTGATAGTTCCTTGCTATGAACAAATTATTTATTTACACTCAGAGTAAGAACACAAGTATAAACCACCACTTCATTATACCTTGTACTTGCTTGAAATGTTATAGGACTCCACACAAAATGTTGTGTACAACAATCGATGCTATATTGTGGGTGACAAAAGTCCCTGTCTACCCTTTTTGATTGTCTCCGGTCTGTGATTGATCCGACTTCATATGTGGGATTTTAATTGGGCTGTTGTCTCATTATTAAACATAAGGTTCTAGATGAACATTAAGTCAATTTTGGATCCACGGAAATAGTATTTTGACAAAAAAACAAGTTGAATCAAGGTCCATCATCTTTATTCAAGATTTCTAAAACCACATTGGATGTTCTTCAGAAATGAATGTATGCTCATTCTCATGCTCACCCATTCAAAAGTTCCATCCTTGGTCACATGTTAAGTAAGTAAGTAAATATGTAAGTGGGCCTTCAGTTGAGTTTTTCTGGCAACCAGGCTTCAGGCATTTATTGGTTTAGGAACTGGGAGAGAAACCACCTCAGACTTATGAAGTCTAATGTCCTGTGATACCTGTGAAAAGTGCTTTGATCTTCTATGACCTTTAGATTAAAATGTTTGTTGCAGACGTTCCACCTCCTCTGACCTTGAAGTGACTGGTGAGTCAGAGAATTTCTGGAAAGCAAGCACTATGTTTGAAGGTAAGAAATGAGCACAACATCAGTATGTGAATACAGCCTGACAATTCTCACCTCCATATGCTCACCAAAGTGAGGATGTTTTTGTATTTGATTGCATTTGTACAGTACAGGCCAAGGGATGGCTCAGTGTGGTTTCAGAGCTCACCCTGCGATTACACAAAGGTATACAACCTGCCTGTAGTGTAGTGCCTGTAGCACAGTTAAGATTCCAGTGAGGTTCCATCTTATTACTTGAAAAACTGTAAATGAATCCCCAGTTGAGTTTTAATAGAGCTATTTAATTCTGTTTATTCAAAAATTACTTTCCAAATGGGAATGTCCTGCAACCAGAGAAATGCAGCCAGTTTCACTAAAGGCTAATTTCTGCTCTACATTAGATACACATACGGATACGGACAGAGCTCTGGATTCGTGTTAGCAATGTCTTTATGAGTATGAATCCAAAAGCTGTGAGTGCAAAATCTTGAATACAACTTAAATTTCTACAAGTACAAAGTCTTCACTGTGAATACGACTTTGAGTTTACTGATATGAGTAGAATCGAAATGACGTCACTGAGGTCACAGTCAGGGGAAAGTAATAGATCCGCGTTTCTTCCAACCACACATGCGCACATAGCCCCAGAGCAAAAGTGTGAAGTATGAAGTGCAAATACTTAGTTGCTGTAGTAGATTTCTCAGGTATTTGTGCTTTACCTGAGTATTTATTTTTCTGATCTTTTTACCTTTACCCCCTACATTTATACACAAAAGTATGTACTTTCTACTCTTTAAATTGTAATGGGGGGGTGGGGGGTGAGGGAGGAAGTCAAGTGAGTGAGGGGGACCATAGATTATGGAGGGGACGGTAGAGAGAGAACCGAGAACTTGTACTGTAGCAGACATGGAGGAAGGGAGCGAAGCGGGGAGTATTGCCAACGGCGATCCTTCCGAAGATTCAGAGAAGCAAGACATTCCCCATCCATGGCCCTGTTTAAAAGACTTATTCGTTGTTGTCGGCTCCAAAAAGGACTCATGGCGTATGAGCTGTGTACTGTTTCAACTGAAAAACCACGAGCTGCTGGCGTTCAAGAACTCGCCGTCGAATCTGAAGAAACGCATACAGGTAAGGTGTTATTTCTGTTGTTATTAGCTTTTTGAGGATTTTATTAAGTCCGTTTTCAATGTTAGAAATGTTTTTTATTATATAAAGCTAAAGCTAGATAGCTCTTGGTTTAAAAAACAAAACAAGGCAGTAACCCTCAATTTAATGTTGTGCGACGTTACTTTTCAGGGCCATCTGCCATAAAGGATTAGGGGTTGAATGGTAGTTTGGGTTAAAATAAAAATGTTTATCTTCTGGCAGAAAAAAGGCTTTTATTCTGGTAGCCTCGAAGGCTAACATCGCCCTATGTTTCCACATTTACAACTTTTTTTTATACACTAAAAATTAACGTTAGGCCCTATGTTCCCACCATTGTTTGGGTTTAGGCAATGAACAAAGGAGCTGGTTAAGTTCAGATAGAGTCCAGATAAGCAGAGAGTCCTGTGGGAACATAGGGCTAAGGGAACATAGCGCTGATGGAACACAGGGCTGAGGGAACATAGGCATGGAACCCCCCTGTGTGCCACTAGTTGTCAGCTCCCCACAAAAGACAACATTAAAAATGTATATATAAAACCATAATTCTGTCAGGCTAACCACATGTAAAATTAAAACATCCTCTGTGGTTTGGTGTTCCATAGGCCTGGACTTCATCAGAAGCCATGTGAAGGAGGGACCTAGGGTGCATCCACTTGACACTTCCCATTCTTCAGAGGAGGATGACTAATTTTCCCCCAATCAAGCAGGGAAATGCATAAGAAAACTCCAAGCAGCTAGATTCCTACCTGGCATGCCCAGATGATATCATGGATGTCCTGAAGTCTTTCCCAGCAGTCTGCAACTTATCACTGAAACTCAACACACCCCTTCCTGCCTCAGCAGCATGGGGGAGGCTTTTTAGCACTGCAGGTCTGATTTTCAGACCCAAAAGGGCACACCTTGAGGTGTTTCTGATGAGGCTGAATAAAATATTTTGGTAGTCTTGTAGAGATGAGTGAATTTCTCGAAAAATAAAAATAGACTTGAAGTTTCCATGATAATTAATTAATTCATTCATCTTCAACCGCTTATCCCGGGGTCGGGGTCACGGGGGGGCTAGAGCCAATCCCTGCTGATATCGGGCGTGAGGCAGGGTACACCCTGGACAGGATGCCAGTCTATCGCAGGGAACATAGAGACGAACAGAGACAGACAACCATTCACACCTAAGGGCAATTTTTAGAGTCATCAATTAACCTAACACATGCATGTCTGTGGATTGTGGGAGGGAAACGGAGAACCTGGAGAAAACCCACGCAGACACGGGGAGAACATGCAAACTCCACACAGAAAGGCCCAGGCCGGGATGCGATCCTGGAACCTTCTAAAGCTGTCTAAAGTTTTTTCATTTAACAAAATTATTTAAGGATGTATTGTGTTTCATTAATTGCATCTTTAGTTTTACTTTGAAAGTACATTTCAGAGCCTCTACCTTCTTATTTGACTTGAGTAAAGGAGTTGAATGCGTATTCCTACTTTAACCATAGTATTTTTTTAAACATGTATTTGTACTTCTTCTTAAGTCCAGAATATGAGAACTTTTGCCACCTATGCCCCAGAGACAAACATTGGAGGGAAACGGCCAACCGGAGAAACGTCACAGGTGAAGTCATGTATGTATATCCATTATTTATTTCATGAAATCATACTTAAAATGATTGAGCTTCTCTGTGCTACTCTAATCAGAGCAGCATCCCTAGCAAGTAACGAGCTACTTATTCAATCATTAGCTTGCAATTTAAAAGAATAACCAGTAACACCTAATAATTACTATATGACTCTGTTGAATGCTGCTTTCAGATTAGCAAAGATGAGAAGTTCAAGAGAAACTACGTAGGGCATTTTTCTTAAAATAAGAAAATGCACATTATTTAAATGAAATTAATTATGGATATACACGTTATTGACTTCACCTGTTATGTTTCTCTGGCATAAAGAGCAGCACCATGCGGTTGGCCGTTTTCCTCCATGTTAGTCTCTGGGGCTACGTGCGCATGTGGGGTTGGAAGAATCGCGGATCGATTACTTTCCCCTGCGACCTGACTGTAACCTAAGTGACGTCATTTCAGCATTTTTCTACTCATATCGGTAAACTCAAAGTCGTATTCACAGTTCACAGACTTTGAACTCACAGCTCTTGGATTCTTACTCATAAAAACAATACTAACCCACGTCCAATTTCCCAGACTCTCGGATATGACTACGGAATTTTGTGTGCAACAACTTTTTTGACACACATATGATTAACATTATGAATATGAACTCAAGAATTACAGACAGGTCTTTTTGACAGCTGTCTTACACCAGACATTGGTCGTCAGTTTGTCTCATCTGTCAAACCTACGTCATGTAATTCTCCGTCCACACTTTGGGATGTCTTTAGTGTCTCACAGACCACCGCTGTCTACAACGCTGCCTGCCATTTTGCCTCCTTCTCAACTGACGCAGGATGGCTATATCCTCTGTCGTCACCATGTTTGTTGTTGTCATAAACTTTCTTTTTTTCAAACTTTATTGGAGTAACTTTTGAATCTGAACGACACCCTCTAGAGGATGTTTTGATCAACTTCCGTTCCAACGTAGAGGACACATGAAAGCATGGGGGCAGTGACGTTAGGAACGGTGGTAACGTAAGTCTCTATTTACGCAAGAAATGGGAGCAGAAATGAGTCTTTAGCTCTTAGCATTAGGAATAGCTAGCTGCCCCATAGCCCTTTGATGTATGTGTACATAAACTCCCAGTTCCTGATTTCAAAGCTTTCTTCTCTCTGCACTTGTGTGTGTTCACACCACCAACCCATTCATTCTACCATCTGAATGGTAGTCATCAATGATTTCAGTCAGTGGATTGTGTATGTGCAGTAGAACTTATGGGAATGTTACAGTAGTGAGCTTGTTTAATTGTATTTCGCCAGTCTTCAAAGGCCACATTGATGCATATGTGAAACCTGTTTTTCAGAGGCTCCTGTGTCATGGATTAAAATGAGTAACATTCCCTGAACGCAGTGGACTTTATTATTAAATAATTACTCAATTCTAAGTATAGACGAATCCGATGAAGTACCTGAAGTGAACAAGCCTCCATTACTGTGGTGGCGCAGTAATGGACGCGCCCCTCCAGTATGCACGCAATTGAATGGGATGGACGCGCCCCTCCAGTATGCACGCGATTGAATGGGAGCTGTCATCAGAAGTAAACCTTTTCTACTTTTACGTGTACTTTTTATGCAGCATTACTTTTGACAACGGTGTATGTATTTTCGTGACAGAGTAAACGGTTGTAACTTGACCTTACATGGTCCATTCTGCCTCAGCTTTCACATTCATTGAGAGTCCCGACCTGAAGACACCTACACACATCCATATTGAGTCAAAGGCATAGCGCCACCTACTGACAACAGGATGTAAAGCTTCTGTGACAGACATCGTCTGATTTGAGATGGATCTGTTAAATTCTCTAGAGAAGTTACGAAAAACACCATACCTGTAAAGTGCCTAAATATGAAATTAATCCGATAATATCTCTCGGTGGAGTTCGAAAAAATTTGCATAAGATACATGATACACATAAAATTCAAAATGGCCGACTTCCTGTTGGGCTGAGCTAATTGAAATTATTAAAGCTACGCGTGTACCAAATTTTGTGATTCTCAGAGCAGCCTTGTTTCAACTAAGGCCTTCCAGGCGTTAGGGGGCGCTCTCGAGCCAGCTAAACACACATGGACCAAATCGCTGTATATTTTCACAATGTGTAAGGGTTTTAATGTCTGTCCCAAGTTTAGTGCGCTTTCAACAAGGGCGCTAAAAATGCGTTGAAATGCTCAAAGTAATTAGGCGTCGCTAAACCAAACTAGTTTGCACGTGTCCGCAATTTCGTGCATTTTGGTGCATCCTAAAGGCCTTTAATCGTGCCAGTAAAATGAAAATGAATGCACAAAATCCACGCTTGGTGACTTTCTGTCGGGTGGAAAAAGTAAAAAAAAATGTAAACATGTTCTTTAAGATGGAAGAATGATCTCATCAAATTTCGTGAACATCAAAAATAATATTTCCCCAACTATGGAGAGCATTTGGTGGTGCTATGAAGCCCGCTGGCCATACTGGAGCCCAATTACTGCAGAACTTGCAAATTTGCCACTTCTGACTTGTGTGCCAGTTTTGGTGAGTTTTCAAGAATCCCAAGACCCTCAAACTGCGATGATGTTTGACACATAAGGCTCACTTCCTGTAGCCTATTCACTACAATAAAGACTTAATGCAATATACACATAATATACACACATAACTTACAGTGTTGCATAAAATACCGCAATACAGCCTAAAATACACCAGTCCAATACAGCAGGTGTATTCATTTAAATGTGAATGCAGTAATGGGTATAGGGCAACCTTCAGCATAGTAAGTAAATGTACACTAGTCAGTCTTATGAACTTACAGTTATGATATTTAGGCCTAGTAAAAAATTTCTATATCATTTAATCTTTTTTCAGTTTTATTTCAAGCCCAGATTGTTCAATCTAACAAATGAAAAAGTTTTTTTAAGGAAACCAGTAACCTGTTCATTTGAAGACACCTGTCATATTTTGTCTGTTGTGTATAGTATTGTGCTTTAATAGCCATTTCTTATCCGATTACTTGATTAATTGATAGAATACTAAAATAATCAATAGCTGCAGCCCTATTTCATATACAACCCCAATTCACATGAGTTCAACCTTTATTCAATTGAACACTACAAAGACAATACTCCCTACATTGTTCGTACACGTTTGATTAAAACTCTACCATTCAATGAGAAAGCCTTAAGTCAACAACATCTAGATACCATCTAATCTAATTTAACTATTAACACCACATTCACACACCCTTTTTGGGTTCAGTGTCTTGCCCAAGGACACTTCGACATGCGGACCGGAGGAACCGGGGATCAAACCAGCGATCGTTCTAAAGGAGGACGACCCGCTCTTTCTCTGATCCACAGCCGTGACTTTGTAGAAACCATGATGGGGTAACAGCGTTAAAACATAACGGGGTTACTAACGGCGTTATTTTTATTAGTAACGAGTAATCTAATTAATTACTCTTCCCATCATTATAATGCCGTAACTGTCACTTCCAAAAACTGCGGCTCGTTACTATAATTATTAGCTTGAAGCTGTTTTCATCAGAGCAACTAGATCTCTAAGCCGAGCGGCAAAGAATGTTCTTCCTTGATGAGTGGGGTCGAGACAACTGCATAAAGGATGATGATTGGCTGAGGTAGAGTCAAATTTCATGGTAAGCCAATCAGAGGAAGAGTTGGGCGGATGTTGTTGACACAAAATCAAAAGCATGCTTGGTTGCACAAACACACTTCTCCATTGGTGTATTTCTGTGGCAGAGTTTTAGTGCCACATACGTGCCTGTCATGTGTACTACAGCGTTTTAAGTTGGTTTCAATGCCATAAAATAATCACTCACTCACTCACCCACTCATCTTCAACCGCTTATCCGGGGTCAGGTCGCAGGGGCAGCAGCTCCAGCAGGGTGCCCCAAACTTCCCTTTCCCTGGACACATTAACCAGCTCTAACTGGGGGATCCCCAGGCATTCCCAGCTGGACGTGCCTGGAACACCTCCCTAGGGAGGCACCCAGGGGGCATCCTTACTAGATGCCTGAACCACCTCAACTGGCTCCTTTCAACGCAAAGGAGCAGCAGCTCTACTCCGAGATCCTCATGGATGGCTGAACTTCTCCCCCTCTCTCTAAAGGAGACTCCAGCCACCCTCCTGAGAAAACCCATTTCGCTCGCTTGTAACCGCAACCTCATTCTTTCGGTCATGACCCAGCTTTCATGACCATAGGTGAGGGCAGGAACGAAGATTGACTGGTAGATCGAGAGCTTTGCCTTCCGGCTCAGCTCTCTTTTCGTCACAATGGTTCGTTAGAGTGACTGCTCCGATTCTCCGGCCAAACTCACATCGTCCCCTCACTCGTGAACAAGATCCTGAGAAACTTGAACTCCTTCACTTGGGGTAAGGACTCATTCCCTACCTGGAGTAAGTAGTCCACCGGTTTCCTGCTGAGAGCCATGGCCTCAGATTTAGAGGTGCTGATCCTCATCCGAGCCGTATCACACTCGGCTGCGAACCGATCCAGTGAGTGCTGAAGGTCACTGACCGACGATGCCATCAGGACCACATAATCTGCAAAAAGCAGAGGCGAGATCCTCAGCCCACCGAACTGCAACCCCTCCCCACCACGACTACGCCTCGATATCCTGTCCATGAAAATCACAAACAGGACTGGTGACAAAGCGCACCCCTGGCGGAGGCCGACCCCCACCGGGAACGAATCGGAGTTACTGCCGAGGATCCGGACACAGCTCTCGCTTTGGGTGTACAGACAATAATGATATCATATGATCTATTGTGTTAATTTTATTGATGCAATTTATGAACATAGTAATTATAATATCTACAATTATACATTTAATTTGATTGGAGAATAGTCTCATCTTGTTAAAATAGATTTGTGTACACTGTTTCTGTTAATAATGTATTGTCTGTTTCATGATAATTTTCAGATTTATCATAAATAATTCAACACAGACATGTATTTTTAGTTCCGTGAAAGAGGACTGGACGTTTGGTCCAAATTCTTTGACACATTTGAGCATTAAAAAATACACTTAAAAGTAACCCAATAGTTACTTTCTATAGAAAGTAGTTACTTTTAGAATTTGAAATTTTGAAACTAAGGGCGCACTCACACTGTCCATCCGTACCGTGCCCAAACAGGTTTTACGGGTAAAGCCTAGTTTCTTTGACCAGTGTGAGTGCAACCGCACACAACTTAGCTGCGGCCAGCTTGCCGGCCACGGACCGTTTGGGAGAGGTGGGCTTTTGTAAGCGCCTTTACACATGTACGAGCACGAGCGTGCGCACGTATACGAGCACGAGGCCTATGGCGGCTCTGACGTCATTTTATGTGAGCTTTGGTCGGAAAGCAGAGAAAGACAGACCATGCGCGGACATTTAAAACAATGGCGGCGTTCACGTTGGTGTGATGTGGAGGTGGAGTGTTTACTGCAGATTTGGTCGGATGAAAATCAAAAACAGTCAGCCAAGACGAACAAAAACTCTGAGGTCTGTGGAAAGATTTGTAAACAAAGCGACGCATCGCGATGACGTCAATCAATGCATGTGACATGTTACGGCGTGATGACGTAAAGACAGGCAAGAAGCATTCGCACGAGGCCCAGGCAGTGTGAGTACAAACGGGCCGCGGGGGAGAGGGAGGGGGGACAAGTACCCTAAAGCACGGGGCATGGTATGGACGGACAGTGTGAGTGCGCCCTAATTCACTTACTTTTTGGGAGAAGTAATCAGTAACTATAACTAATTACTTTTTTAAAGTAATGTGCCCAACACTGGTAGTAAAAGAGTGCAGGTACTAGACTCACCTGGCCTGTGCATGTGTGGAGATTTATGAAGGCAAAAATACGACAACAGAGACCCCGGATTGTTGAGCAACAGTCATACATCAAGCAAGAATGGGAAAAAATTCACCTACAAAGCTTCAACAATTAGTGTTCTCAGTTCCCAAACATGTATTGAGTGAAAAGGAAAGGTGACGTAACATAGTGGTAAACATGCCCCTGTCCCAGCGTTATTCGAACATGTTACAGGCATCAAATTCAAAATGAGTATAGTGACTGAATAACATAATTCAACATAATTAGTAACCATTATTAAGTGTTAACAGCCGCACGGTCCGTGTATCTTGGGATCAATGAAGTATTTCTATTCTATTCTATTCTTCCCACCACACTGGCACTACATTTTCTCAACCGTTTAACTGTATTCTTACGCAACAATGCTGTTGGGCTTATGCGTATGAATTCTTGTAGCGGCAAACTTCAGTTCTTTGTTAGTTTTAGCTTCACCACTTCTTCTCAATGTGAGCAGTATGAAGGTGTCTCGTGTCTATAAGATAACTTCTTTTTCCACAGCTAAGCTAATATTTCAAAGTCATTGCATTTAAATGCAGTTTAAAAACCTGATTATATTGGGGTTATGGTCATACTCCGGTTTCTCAAACACCATGTAAACACAGTTCCCTAGGTATAATTGGAGGTCACATACCCCGGTCAACCGACCTAGAGAACTCCTTCAGTACCTGATTATTCGTGCATTTAAACAGTGTTCCCAGATTAATCGGTTTTCTTGTCTGCACATGCTCCGTAGGTTATAACTCCCCCTTCCCACTCCGCGACAGTGGCTTTTGACCGGAAATAGAATAAACCAGGAAGCGACGGCAATGAAAACAACTTGAAAAATACAACAACTTTCATGTTCATGATAATGATAATCAGATTATTCCCTTAACTTGGGTAAGAAGCTCAGACAGAGCCACATTGCTGCTGCTTGGGATGCTGCAGCAATGGACAATATGAGAAATATAATGTGTTTTTTAAAGATCAAAGCATTTAAACCTATTGTAGTTGACCAGAAAAAATACAAATAGGACCCTGAAAACTAGCATCATAGGGCCTCTTTAAGGAAGTTCTACGGTCGAGCAAAATATACTCCCAAAGGAAAGGACAGACGGCAAGGTAAAGGAGTGAATATACTCTAAATGTAGCACAGACTTATAGTGCACTCGCAATGATATAAATTATCTTACCTTTTTTTAGATGTCTAAAATACGTTTTTGCTGCAACAGCAACTTCTGTGTCTGTACTCCTGTCTGCTTCTCCAAACAGGGTGACGTACTGACCGTTATCTACTGTTGATAACTCACTGACTATGGTTAAGAACCTTATACAACCACACTTCAAATTCCCAAAACATCCCTTTAAGTTGAGGCCATAAAGGTCCTGAACAGTGCTGAAATCAAACACTACATACACACATGCACATTCATGTGGGTAAAAGCAAAATTACACAACAAGGAGCTCCAGAGGTCTGGTCAAAATGACAATTGCTAATTAGTTTCGCAGGAACCACTGTTATCTGCCAGCTTATACCTGTAATTCACTATGAAACAATACTTCAGTGCTTAAAGGTTGTGTATGGAGAATGAGCAGAACACCGCCATCTAGTGTCTCAAGATTGTAGTCGCAACAACAATCTGCTCCCAGCTAACATTGGCCGTGAGGCAGACTACACCCTGGACAGGACGCCAGTCTTATTACAGGGCACATAGAGACAAACAGAGACAGATAACATTAATCCTAGGGGCAATTTAGAGTCATCAATGAACCTATCTCCACATAGAAGGGCCCCAACCGGGATTTGAACCAGGACCCCTCTTGCTGTTAGGCGAGAGTGCTAACCACACCACCGTGCTGCAGATTCCACATATTCAACCTTAAGTTAACATGAACCACTCATACTATACTGACTTAGTTACCATAGAAGGGCTTGTTTTAATAGATTAATTCCTGGATCTAATGTATTAGACAGAAATCAACATGTAAGGTGTGTGTGATTTTTTTTTAAACACAGACAAAACTGGTCAGGACAGACCTAGCAGTGCAATAAACAGATGCAGCCCACAGCAGGACACTGCTGAGGCCGAGGTGTCCTCTTTAGTCAGTCCACAGGCTGAACCTCTCACAGCTGAAGTGGACAGACCAACCAACCAGAATCCAGTGACCTGCAGCCAAGGCAGTGTGCTCAGAGAGCCAGAGGTCATCTATGATGACGTGCCTTCTGAGAACATACAGCACCCTGTGGAAGGTGAGTACATTACAGCTTCATTGTTCTTTTCTACATCACAGACGTCCACATGGGAGTGACCAGTAGGTACCGCCACCACACAGTAATAAGTATCATTAATAGTATTTTAAAACAGTAGAGACACAATTATTAAGCCTTTAATATGAAACTACATACTGTAGTATGTGTTGCTCATCTGTTGGCTTCTATGTATAGATGTTGATGACATCTATGAGGACATCCAGAGACCTGATCACTGTGGCTCCAATGGCTGGAGCTCCAGTGAGTTTGAGAGTTATGATGAGCTGTCTGACAGTGAGATTGTTCATCCAGCTCGCCGCAGCAGCAGCAGCAGCAGCAGCAGCAAGGTAACTCATTTAGAGATTTTCTTTTCAAAGTGAATACTAAGATTAAGAAGTCCTCATCATATTTCTCTGGTGTCTGGCAGGAAATGCCTAGTCCAGAAATACTTCATGTTCTTCCTTTTGCTAATATTTTCCATTAAAGTAAAATTCTGACATAAACAGTCATCAAATAAGCCATCAAGCATTTTTTTTCCGTGTATGAACTATCAACGGAGATATCCAGGAGAGTTGTTCACCTGTATTCCAACCATGGAGGCTCTGACCACAGTAAGAGAGCGACTCACACAGGACAACTCCTTACACAACCGAACAAACCTCAAACCAGACCACATTTGCCAACTTCTGGATTTGTGCCTGAACACCACATATTTCCAGTTTAATAGCACTTTTTACAGACAAAAACACGGCTGTGCCATGGGTTCACCAGTATCCCCTATTTTGGCAAATCTATACATGGAAGAGGTGGAGGACAAGGCTTTGAACTCCTTCAAAGGAATAACACTGAGCCATTGGTTCAGATATGTGGACGACACATGGGTTAAAATCAAATCCAAAGAGGTGCAAACTTTTACCGAACATATAAACTCTGTAAACTGGACAGAAACATCAAGTTTACCAAGTCAAGGACAACAGTTTGCCTTTCTTAGACTGTGACGTCCATATGGAGAATGACAGGAGCCTCCACATTGGGGTATACAGAAAACCCACTCACACAGACCAATATCTACTGTTTGACTCCCACCACCCCCTGGAACACCAGCTTAGAGTTATCAGAACCCTGCAACATGGGGCTGATAACGTACACACCAGCTTACAGGCCCACGGGGAAAAACGCAAGCACCTGAGAGGCGCCATCACAACTTGTGGTTACCCCAGCTCGACTTTTTCTTAAAACGGCAGCTACTTCCAGAAAGAAAACCAATGGGGTTGAGAAAGAAAAAGAAAGAAAAAGCATATATGACTGTGATATCAGAGAAACTCAGGAGGACCTTCAACAAACACTGCATCCCTGTGTATTTCAAACCCAGTAACACACTCAGACAGAGCCTAGTACATCCCAAGGACAGAATACCACACATCCACAAAAGCAGTGTGGTTTATGCTGTCCAATGCAACAAGGAACGCAAAGATCTCTACATTGGAGAAACAAAACAACCACAGCATTAACGCATGGCCAAACACAGGAGAGCTTACTCTGGACTCTGCTGTCCACTTACATCTCAGGGAGAAAGCCCACTCTTTTGAGGACAACAATTTCCACATACTGGACAGAGAGGACAGATGGTTTGAAAGAGGAGTAAAAGAAGCCACCTATGCAAAAGTAGAGAAACCATCGCTAAACAGAGGAGGAGGTCTGAGACACCACTTATCTCCAATTTACAATGCGGCCCTTTAATCCCTTCCTAGAAGATTCAACAATCTAACCTTAAAGAACAACTGTTCACAAATGGCCTCCTGTGACCCCAACAACTGTCGTTAAGACTCAATAGAGCACTAATGACGTTGAAACCTACTTCCCACCAACGACTGTCACTCCAATGATGCCCGTTAGCACTTGGAGCACAAAGGGTTCCAGTGATATCATCGGCCTTGTGAAAGGTTAAATACCTGGATCTGCACACCAGTTAGTTGGACCAGTCCCAGCCTGGTCAGATGGGTACATGAACTGATGAAGCCTCTTGGATCAGTTCAAGTTCATCTCAGGCCTGCTCGAAGAAGCAGGATTTGATGTTAGCCAGGTATTTTGAGGGTTAACCCTGGATTACTTTGTACACCACTGTAATTGAGGTGGCACGGCGGGGTTGTGGTTAGCACTGTTGCCTCGCAGCAAGAGGGTTGTTGGAATTAATCTACAGATGCTCCTGCTCCCATCTATAGAAAACTTTTCTATAGATGCCTGTTGTGGAGCCACAACGAAGGCCAAAATGTGTCCTACAACAATGGGTGAGGCCTGTTTTAAGCCTTTTGATAGTGAAGCCGTTGTTCATCACTCGCAGCACTTAGCAGCTGGTTAAGAGAAGTGAGGAGAATACATCCATGGTAAGGAGTCAGCAGACAGTATGAAACATTCATAAAATAGTTATTTCAAAAATTGTGAAGCACCACAACAAGGAGAGGTCCTTAAGCATACAGTCATACATGTACACAAGAAATGTAAGGCTGATGGGTTCAGTGTATGAGTATGTATGTATGTATATATATATATATATGTATATATATAAACCTTATTATGTTAACATGAGGGGCCTTTCCATTAGGTACGCACCTACTATCAGTCATTTTTATTTATTTCCATTAGGGTCGAATAGCCAGAATAAGGTCGGTATTCTACCCTGAGAGGAACCTGGTTGCTGACTGGATGTAGCTCTCAGCGGGATGTGAGGTGTGGAAGTACAGATGTCACAAGTAGAGTAGACACTTTTATCCAGTGGAGTAAAAGAACACAGCACAGAAAATGATCTGTGCACGTCCATCTTTGCACGGACTTGTTAAAATGAGGGTTGGATTCTGACCTGTGGTTCTTTGCTGCAAGTTCTCTCTCTCTCTCTCACACATTTACACATTTACACACACACACACACACACACACACATGCATTATCTACCTGAGTGTTTACTTAAAGCTGTAGTCATAAACTTTACAGAGGAATCAGAATAATGTTGATGTGCATTTCCTAAATGTCTCACAGAACATAGCGTTTTGCTCAGGTGATGTAGATATTGTATGTATTCATTTTACTTCAAGCTTCTGAAATAATCAGTAAAATAAAGGTGCTGTTCCTCGTGCGTGTCTCACTTAAAAGGGACGCACACAAGTCTGCAGCTTCGCTATGTTCACATTTTATTGAATGTAATATTTTCCTAAATCATTCATCAACCTGCAACCCATCATAATTGTAATAAACCCACAAACCCGGTTGACAGATTAACCGCGGTGCTGGCAGGTATAACTGCACATCACTAACGGCTATATTTAACAGTTGCTCATTTACACGTCCACCTGATGAATGCAAGTCCAATATTTACTTACTTTTAACACTTTTGTTGGTCTCTACCAACTCCAGCTTGTCTCTAACTATGTCTGTCTGCTGTCTGCCTCTGAAATTGAAACACTGAACCAAAACCAAAAACTAAAATCCTCTCCCTAAAACCAAAACAATGAACAATGTTCCAGGAGCTTTTTTATTTTTAGCATTTGAATTGTTGAAGTTAAAAGTGATGATGACAAAACAATCGCTCAATCTGTGGGTTTGAAAGATAACATTTCCATATTGGTCTGACCGGAAACTCACCGCAGCTTCTTTAAAATGAATGTACGGTGTGAAGGAAACCTGGTTTGATGAAAAGAGGAAGTGGATTATTTCTGGCAGTCCCTCGCTCTGTCAGCACTTCTGTGTTCTGCTTCTGTCAACATGTGTTCCTCCTCTGTTGGACTTTCCCCACTCACTTCATGTGTGAGTGTTTTGAAAAGAACACAGCTTTCAGTGTGGAGTTTATTGGCGGGTTTAGGATATCTCTTCGGATCTTGGAAAAGCTGGAAGTATTCTGAGAGTTTTGAAGGAGAACTTTTTTTTCTGAATGCAAGAGATTCACTCACATACATTATGAGGTATGTGTCTTGTCTTATATGTAAATAAATCATTACACCTGGGTATTGAATCACAAATGGGTTATGTGAAGTCTGGAAATCACCAACCTAAAAGTGTTGAGGAGATTCTGAGTCTTCTTGTCTACTTTTAATTCAATTAGATCTGACCTAATTTTTTATTATATTTTGCGTTCATGTGAGTCTGGCCATCAGGCCGTGGTGCATTGATACCAACTGATAGTAGGCACATGTATTAATAATAATAATAAGGTTTTAAGGTCTTTTTTAAAAGCATCTGTAGTCTGCAGGGCCCTCAGGTGGTCAGGGAGGGCGTTCCATAACCTCAGAGCAGCCGAGGAAAAGGCCCCATCACCCATGATGCGGAGCTTGGTTCTTGGGACTTGGAGGGTGTTTGAGGTACCAGAACGGAGGGTGCATGAGGAGGTCTGGGGCTTGAGGAGTTCCTACAGGTATAGGGGGGCATGTCCATGAATGCACTAGTGGGTGAGGAAGGAGACCTTGTACTCGATCCTGAGTAGGACAGGGAGCCAGTGAAAAGGTTTCAGGATGGGGATGATGTGATTGTGTTTGCGTACCCTCATCAGGATCCTGGCAGCTCTGTACTGCACATGTAGACTAAGGTTGAGTTTAGAGTTCAAAAAGGGGATGCTGCTTTATGGATGCTGGTTTCTTTAGTGTGATGGTTGCAAGTGTATTTAGATTTTATTAGTTTAAAATTTTTAAAGGCTTTATCTTTCTTTAACATATGTTGGTTAATTTGATATTTCCTGGAAGTTATTTAGAAAAAAATACTGGAAAATACTTTGGAGTTGGAAAATACTTAATGGATAGTTTAATTGTATTTTTAGTGTCAAATCATAACAGAAGTTATCTCAGGACACTTTTCATATACAGCAAATCAAGACCACACTATTATTTACACATTTGGGCCGTGGTGGCGAGGAAAAACTTTTCTCTGTAATGGGCAGACACCTGACTCTAGATGCATGACCATCCACATTGACTGGTTTATTATAATAATAATAATAATAATGATAATACTAGAAATATTACCAATAATAACTATAGCAGTGGCTATAATAGAATGATATGAATTGTAGGAATTACTGGAAATCTTCACAAGAAATTTTGGCTTTGTGCCTGCCTCTTGGTGCACATCCCAGAACCCATATTACCAGTACTAAGTAATGAGGTTCATAGGTCACATGCTTGCACCCTTTTTAAAAGCCTTTTTGACAACTACCGGAAATATTAAGGTGGAGTGTTTTCTTTCATGTTACTTGTACATGTTCTGAGGTTATGAATAAAATGAGGCGATCGGTGGCTCGACATTGAACCCTGAATTGCTCCCCGTGCTCCCCCATGGGTGTGTGGATGTGGTGTGTGATGATTGGATTAGATCAGATGTTATGTAAATGTCCGCTGCCATCAGTGTGAATGTCTGTGTAAATGGTTGAATGTGACGAATAGTGTAAAGCGCCTTGAGTAGTTAGAGTATGTACAAGTCCATTTACCATTTACCCTACTTATGCAACGATCGAAACCCATTCAGAGTGTGGAGACACGCCAAGTGAGAGGGCGTGTCCGGAAACATAAACTGAGGTCTATTTTGAAAACAAGCCTTATCTGGAGCATGGTCCATCCCTGTTAATGTACTGTGACCATTGAAAGCTTTAAGTTTGAAATCAGAAATTACACTGTGTGTGTGTGTGTGTGTGTGTGTGTGTGTGTGTGTGTGTGTGTGTGTGTGTGTGTGTGTGTGTGTGTGTGTGTGTGTGTGTGTGTGTGTGTGTGTGTGTGTGTGTGTGTGTGTGTGTGTGTGTGTGTGTGTGTGTGTGTGTGTGTGTGTGTGTGTGTGTGTGTGTGTGTGTGTGTGTCTCTGTCTGTCTGTCTGTCTGTCTGTCTGTCTGTCTGTCTGTCTGTCTGTCTGTACGTACGTACGTACGTACGTACGTACGTACGTACTAATTATCTCATCTCTAAGGACAGACAGTTAATCTCATAGAGATTAGTTGAGGCCATTAATTAGTTACAGAAAATTCAATTAGATAGCGGTTGAAGATGAGATGAGATGAGAAAGGATCAACGTGGCAGAATGGTCAGAGGCGGCTATTTTTACAGAGTGACGTTGCCAAGCAATGGGCCGTATAAACCGACTTGAGTTGAAGAGGTGAGCTTTTGCCGTATGGGCCAAAACAAACAGTGAAGCATGTGTCACCACAGCAACAGTGTTCCATGAAAATTCAAAAGCTTTGTATGTATGGCATAGCGACAGTAACTTACTGTTGCCAGTAGGTGGAGCAATAACTATGAGCTAATTGAGATGTAGATGTCCTCAGGCCGAGACTCTGCAACCTGACGCTCCAGATGTTTTTTACACAGGACCATCTGAGACAGGCACTTCCAAAACATACGCTCCAGTTCTGGTCTAACTGATGCTATTGTAGCATTATGCTAACCTCTTAAGGAGCCACCATTGTTGTCTTGAACAAACAGTCGCCTCTTTGTGTTGTCACACACACCTAAACCACCTGGTTGTACTGTAGATCCTCACAGGATAATGATTATTCTGAAACATGGTGGTTCAGAAACAAATGCATTATGTGAAGTTCGGCAAGATGGATTTTCACATGATCTTGTGATATCGTGATAATCTGGCTGCCATGCAAGGTAATGGAATCTTGTCAAGCATGAGAAATTTATAGCAGGTTGGATGCTGTATGTTCGAGTGACAACAACAACTTTACATTGTGAAGGCCTTTAGAGTGTACTGACCAAAGTAGAAGTTGATTGGAGGAGTTTGTTAAAGTTTGTTACAGCACCTGTACTTTATGTTAGGTTTAGATAATGGTACCAAGATAGTTTTTTTTCAGTCTTGGGATGTTATATGTACCTATCACATTTATACATCTAGGTGAAATGTACCACAAGGGCTACTTTGTTGAAATTTTATAATTCAATTCAATTCAATTTTATTTATAACAAAAGTTATCTCAGGACACTTTACAGACTACGTATAGACCACACTCTGTGACTTATTTCTGATTTACATAGGGGGCGCTATTGAACTTTTTGCCACATCCTTGTACAAGTCCCATAAAACATCGCCATTTTCATCACATCTCACGTGTGCGAAGGTTAAAACATTTTCGGTGTAACAAACTTGCAAAAATTATAATAAACCTTACCATTTCAATATGGCCTTTGACGATTGCTGGTCAGGGCTCGGACCCAAATTAATTATTCATTATTACAAAAGTTAAAACGTTTTTTCAGTGCTTGACTGCCCAACTCCATGAACGTTTAGCAAATATTGGGATATTTGACTGAGCTGCTGGCCACAGTATATGATGCTGCTTTAGTTTCCAGAAACAATTTTTTACTGTTTTGAACACTGTTTTTCTGCTTTGCTGTCTGGTATTGGACTACTAGCTGCCTGCAGATGTGCACAGGCTTAAGGAGCGTTGTGCCGTGACCAGGAGGGAGTTGGCGGTGCGTCTCAGTACGCCTCAGGTTGCCCACATCAGACAGAGCTGTGACACTAAGGTAGAAAACACATTAGCAACACTCCTAAAGTTTCTCTTCTCCTCTTTGTACGGATACAACTGAGGGGCAAATTCACAAAGAATTGATTGTGGCTGCTGACAGCACCTCGAATTGCGCATCACTTGCAAACGCTATCTGCCGTGTCTTAAGCTATCCATGTGGCAAAATGTAATCTTGTAGTGAAGCCTTTTACTCGTATGAGAGCCGACCCGTTAAATATGGGCACACCTTCAGACTGATTGGAAGCGGAGGACATTTCCTTGTAAATGGGCTTCATCAACTCACTGAAGATGTTAATAATGCCACTGTAACTGTGTGTGGCAGTTAGTGCTGATCTTTGTGAATTGGACTGAATCAAATGTATGACCTAATTTAAATACACGCAAATAGCACAGGAACGCCTAGCCGCTATTTGCTGGCAGTGCAGCTAGGGATGCATTTCCCCCTTTGCAGGTGCTTTTTGAATTATACAGTTTATTTTTGTCTTATTTCTGCAGGTTTAGTGGCTGTAAAAGCTGCATAATAATTGTGTGAATTTGCTCCCGAATCTTTGAGGGAGGAAGGTTTTGTTCTGTTAACCAACAGAGTAATGTCATATAAATGACGGATGATTGTATTTTTTAAAAGTTTTGTTTTGAACAAATTGCATTTGTTGCATGTTGTATCAGATTAGATCATCTGTAATAACCTTGGATATACAAATTGCTTCTATTGTGTGTTCCAGGTGCAGCAGTTGATGAAAGCAGCGAGGAATGGTACCAAGGACGGTTTAGAAAAGACAAAGTTAGCCATGATTCGCAAAGTGTCATTCCTGCAGAGAAAAGATTCCACAGGTGCAGAAACTCAGAATGGGATTAGCAAATTCAACTCATCTATACAGTACTTCCTTTTAGGACCAAGAATGAAGAATGCATCCATTTTTTATTTGTGCATATACTCATCAGAATGTGCAGACAATTAGAATCCTGACAAGGTGAATGAATAATAATAACAATAGGCAGATATAACCATAGTAAAGGGATTTACAGGCATAAAAACAGACCTCAGGATCAGCTGAAACACACAAAAACTGGACAAAAAAGTTTTTGCTGACAATGAATAATGTAAATTTGGAGTGATTTGATTGTATATATATCATAATATTGTATAATATCTGTAGCAACGCTACCAGAAGAGATGCATGTGTTTTTCTTTCTGTGTGCATGAAGTGGTTGTGTGGTTTTGCAGGGGAGGGGAAGGATGATACAGGCTACATGGATGTTTCTGTGTGTGAGTTAAAGCACCCTCCACCACAACTCTGCCCCATGCCAGAGGGGCTCAGCAGTCAGCAGGTGTGTATGACAAGGCTATGCTTTTGCATTGGCCAGATGCAAATGTCTGTGTATCAAAATTAGCGGAAATCTTGAGAAATCTTCTTGTTGTTCTATCAATCGTCATCAAAGGGAAGATTAAATCAGATCATTCAACACTTCCTCCATGTTTACCTGTTGTCTTGATTAAAGACAAGGCTATTAACGGAGAAATTCGGGACAGCCGCTAACAGCCGGACGTGGCTAACAGTGATTAGCTCGGGGCAGTACTGTGAAGGCATTCAAACGTCTTTTTTTGCCTTCACCATGCTGCCCGAGCTAATCAGTGTTAGCCATGTCCAGCTGTTAGCGACTGCCAAATTTCTCCGTTAATATTGCACAAAAAAAATTGTCTCGATGGCTTATTTGATGAGTGGATTTGCCGAAAAAGACCCTAGGATGATTGTACACTGGAATTTCGCTTAAATGTCACACTCTCATGCTGCTTGAACTTTCTCTTTGTTAAACTAATACTATTTTCATTCACTTTTACTTTGCTGTTTTCGTAATCGTTGTTAAGCTTCTGTTAGTCTAACTAAATACTTTTTGCAGATATTTTAAATTAATAGCGTTCCAATGCGGCTGCATCATCCTCCCCTTTTCTGGATTTTTCTTTTGTGAAACATCTGCAGGAGGTGTTGAATTTAGGTGATGATAGTGGAAGCCACTAGAATGAAGAAGTGAGTGAAAACAGTTAAATAAGTTTTAAAAGAGAAAGTGAAAGCAGCAGGGGTGAGTATGACATGGCTGTGGAAATGTACATATTTCATTTACCATGTGACACATTTCAATACAGGTAATTCTACTAGGCCTTTATTTGCGACCACCAGTTATTTGTTGTTGCTAACCACAGGAGGAATTATTTGAGACATTGGCACAATTTTAATATCAGCTTTTTCCACATTGATGTGAATGTTAGAGTTTCTCACTTCCCCCCTCAGGTTGTCAGACGTCTCATACTCAGCTCCATTGTGCAAAGTGAGAGCAGCTACCTGGACTCTCTCAAAAGAATCCTTCAGGTGAGTCACACCTCTCCTCAGGTAACTGCATGTCAGTGTGGAAAGACTTCTGGGGGAGAAAGTAAGAATGGGAGACTGGCAGCTTCTGGTATGTGCTAACTGTTCGAAAGTTTCAGTTCTTTATCTTTTGCGTGGAAAAGATCTAAAACTGTAACCATAGCAACACTAGAGCATCAGCGATGATGTAGCTATTCTCTGTCCTCTCTTTGTTATTTATGGTGATATTTTCCTTAAAAGTGAAGGAAAAAGTGTAATTCCTGCTTAAAATCATCCTATGGTCTTTTTGTCGAGACAGTTTTTTTTCGTGTAACAACTATCAACGGAGACATCCGGGACAGTCCCTAACAGCCGGACGTGGCTATTAACACTAATCAGGTCAGGTCAGTACGGTGAAGGCATTCAAACGTCTTTTTTAACCACTAATACTGTTCAAAATAACAGCAAACCTCTGCAGCAGCATGAGAAGAGTCCCTACACAGAAAACAAAGCTCCAATGGGCTCCTTCCTTTGGGATTGACTTTGGTAATCCACTTGAATGGACTTTACTATGAGAGGAGCTGGTACAGGGGCCAGTAGGTAAGTCTTTAAAACACTCTTCTAATAAACTCTGGGTTCACAAGCTACGTTGTTGGTACTTTGTTTTCTGTGTAGGGACTCTTCTCATTCTGCTGCAGAGGTTTGCTGTTATTTTCAGCAGTATTAGTGGTTAAAAAAGACGCTTGAATGCCTTCACCGTACTGCCCTGAGCTAATCATTGTTAGCCACGTCCGGCTGTAAGCGACTCACCCGGGTTTCTCAGTTAATAGTTGTTACATGAAAAAAACTGTCTTGATGGCTTATTTGATGTATATAAGTGCCTTAAAAAGATTGTGTGATGATTTTGCGCTGGAATTACACTTTGTCATTATTAAGGATGTCAAAGTGCAAAGAACACAATATCTCCAGCATGCACTTTCTGTAAATGTACAACCCTGCTAAAATATAAAATGCTTCATATGATATGCTGTGTTATCTTCGGGGAAGCTGAAAGAAACATAACCACAGAGCTAGAGTAAGCCAAACTGACCTTTCTTTGTCTGTCAGGAGTACCAGAAGCCTTTGCTGGAACCACAGAACTGTATCCTAAACCCCAAGAAGGTGCGTCAAATATTTTACCGCCTGCAGGAGATCCATCAGTGCCACTCAATGTTCCAGATTGCGCTTGCATCTCGTGTGGCTCAGTGGGATGACAGCGAAATGATCGGAGACCTGTTTGTTGCCTCGGTTAGTCACTCAGACCTTTCCTTGATTGATATCATCTTAATTTTTGGCCATTCTCCCCTCTGTCGTTGGTGTCCAGCAGATCACTGATCTTGTCTTTCAAATCCACACACGCTTTCTCGTATAAATTTGTAGTCTCTGAGTCACTCTGAGATGTAATTAAAAAAATAAACCCACAGGGCACCCCAGTATCTCACCTGGTAGAGTGTGAGTACCTTGTATCAAGGCTGAGTCCTTCAATAGCGTCCTGCTGTAGAGTTCCAGGCTCAGGCCCCCTCCAGCACTGGGACCCATGTTGGCAAATCACCGCATGGGGTCTCTCAATCAAAACATGACACCATTGTGAAGTAGTGCGCATGGGATCATTGGAGTTGTAGTCTTTATTCCAGATGAAAATCTCAGGCAGAAATATAAAAATGTCTATGAAAAAGTTTAAGTATTAAAGTTGTATTGACTTTGTTTCTTTTTGTGGTTAACCAATGTAGCACGAAGCATGGGGGAATTAGCAAACTAGCTAACATTAGTTGTTGTAAAATTAAAGAACTTACTACTTCATCCACACACTCTTGTCACAATGTAGAATGCACTTTGCTATTGCCAGACGGGAGACAACTTTGTTCGGCTCATTTTCTGTAACCAATTCAGAATGAAAGCATGGTGGAATTAGCTTGCTAACTAGGGGAGCGTACCCATGTTCCCCAGGTCCTATGTTCCCCAGACCCTTTTTTTTTTTAAAAAGGGTCTGATGGTCCCTGTTTTACCCAAAAAGGTTCTATGTTCCCTGGTCTGTTATTTTTCCCACAAATAGTGGCAAATTCCAAAGCAAATAGGCCTATGTAGACCCTAACCCCACCCTCTAACCCTGACCCTAACCGTAACCACTAACCCTGATAAAATGCAGAATTAAATCAGCGAAGGCAGAGGCTTATGCCACCGGGAAACATAGGACCTGGGGAACATAGTGATGACCCCCTAACTAGCTAGCTGTCCATCTCCTGTCCTTCCATCAGCTCTAATCCAGGCAAAAGTTGACAGGGACAAGTGTTCACGCCACTATAAGTAGGCCTATTATAAGCTCAGCCGCACGACCTATAACAGTAAACAATACAATCTCAATTATAACTGGAACTTAGAAAGTTAGGTTATGTAATGTTAAGAGGCACATATAGCGTAGAACATAACGTAACTGTATCTAGCTAATGTTATATTATTGCTAGCAAGCTCAAAATATTTTGTGTGAGAGAGAGTGCTACTGATGTCATGTTACATAACTTAATGAGTTACGGTTATAAGGAAACAGTAAGTGTGAAGCTTGTGGTTGTAGACAGAACTGAACCCACAATGCAGAGGCGGATTTTGCGGTTTCATGTGGACAGAGAAATCTTTTATCACACCGGTTGTGAGGACGAGAATTTTTTATTGTGTTTGTGTGGACTAGGCTTGGGTTACTGCAGCAGACTGCTGATGGCAGATGGCAATCAGTGCTGAGGGCTTGCAGGTGGTTGATTGAACAGGCAGGTGAGTGGAAGCAGATGGGTCCTGCCCAGCTTCACAGGAACACAGACAGACAACAGAACAAGGGGAGTGGGGAAAACAAAGGGAAAAAACACAAGGAAGGCTGCAGATCCTTACAGAAAGTGTCATGATTCCATCATGGCAGCCCTTTTGTCCCTGTGTTTTGTCCCCCTCTGTTGGTGTTTTCCTTTATGTACTCCCCTCTCTGTGTTTCCCTGTTGTGAGCGGGTTTTCCCGGCAGGCTGATCCAGGTCGATCTCGTTGGCACTAATCACCTGCCTCCCTTTATATTAAGCTGGACAGACTGAGTCTTATTCGGAGCCGGATCATTACACATATAACACACATTCACTCCTCCGTGGACCTATTTGTGACTGTTCCTTGTGTTTTTGCTCCAGTTGTACGTTTCCCTGTCGACCTGCCTGCCAGCCTGCTTGCTTACCTGCCAGCCTCTCTCCCACCTTACCACCCTACTATGCTCATCTCCCGTGACCAGTTTTTCCAAGTCCTCTCCGTGTTTTCCCCTTGTTCTCTGTGCACCCTTTTTGTTCATTAAATCCGTTGAAACTGACTCCTGAGTCAGTGTCTGCATTTACCTTTCCTGTCTCTCTAAGATATCACTATTTAATAATGCAAGTAGTAAGTGGCTGACGAGGTAAACCACTGACCAATAGTATAATAGTTCCAATGTAACTTCATTTGTGTTGTTTCTGTCTTTCTTTCTAACATGTAAAATACATTTAACAAGCACAAAACAATGTCCTGTTCTATTTGTTCAAAATAAGAATGTAATTTCAATTTTTTTAATTCAACAAGCAATTTTAGCAGTGTACTGAAAATAGCAGAACTGAGTACACTTGAATATCTGTTGATTGTTGGATGGATGGATGGATGGATTGGTGGATGGATAGAATATTGTAATACAAATTATTAACAACAGCAGAGTCCTGATGTCTCACTCCTTCCTCAACAGTTTTCAAAGTCCATGGTGCTGAACGTGTACAGTGACTACATCAACAACTTCACCAACGCCATGGCACTGATCAAGAAGGCCTGCATGTTTAAACCTACTTTCCTGGACTTTCTTAAGGTTCTCATACTTTGTCTTTTAAACAATTTCAACTACAGTCTGACTCCTTTGAGTTGTTGACAGAGTTATACACTATCTGCACCGGACTTGGTTTTAGACTTTTTCAGAGTTAGTTGTCTGTCTGTCAGAACTGAAACATCTAACCCAGGGGTCGGCAACCTTTGTGACACCGAGTGCCAATTTGAAATTTTCTTGCCCATAAGTGTGCCAGTATCAACAGTAGTATAATATTAAAGTAAAACACAAAATACAAAAACATTTCCAACATACCTGGAATTTAATTCTATCCACAGGACACATTAAATCACTTTTCAAATATATGTTCCCATTTGCAAAAGGGGCCTGGATCTAATTTTAAAACACTGCTTTCAGAACCTTGTTTAAAACATATTGCAACATATTGAGTGGAAATGCAGAGACTATGGTGCATCAAAAAAAAATCTTGATTACATCAGAATGAAAGAGCCATAACATTTCAAATACATGGGCAAACAGCAATATGTTTAACTCAAAATATGTGTGGGCTGAGGCTAAAATAAATCCACAGATGCCTACCAGTCAGTGTGATCCCTGGCCCTGCTTTGCCTGGCTAAGCTCTGTTATCTGGGGCTTGTAGTTTGTCACTATTAGTTGCTTTTCAGCTCGGTTGCATCTCCATGTACTGTGTATCCTGTATCCATCCAGTACATCAGAGTTGCATCCAAATCCAAACTCCACTTCCAGCTAACGCATGTATGTGGCTATTTCAGCAGCTGATGTTGCGCTCAAGGGACAGCTCTCTCACGTGTCGGAATTAGTGGAGAGGGATGGAAGCAATGTCCTTTGAGAATATTGCCAGGTTACCGTCCATGTCTCAAACATGTTCAAAACAGTTTGTCCTGCACCTTGCAGTCGGAGATTGAGCTCATTGAGGTGTCCCGTAATGTTTGCGAGAAACACAAATTTCAAAATCCACTTCTCGTTCTCCAGTTTTGGATAATTTTGGCCTTTCTCAGCCAGAAAGCCCTTGATAGCATCAAAGCAGCTGACAAATTGCTCCAAAACCGCAGCTCAGCCCTCTCACGGCTGAGTAAAGAGGGAGATCTGTGTATGCGTGTCCATCTCCTTGAGCAGGGATCGAAACTGTTGGTATGTCAGCGCAGATCGTTTAACCATGAAATTAATGACCCTTGCCACCCCACCGTAGCCATAACTTCATTAAGATCTGAATTTGACATTTTTGCACACAGGTTTATATACAGGTGTGTGTATATATATATATATATATATATATATATATATATATATATACATAATAGTTTACATAATCTGGCAGTGTAGTAGTGATGAAAGCAAGGCTAAAAAAGGATATCACAGTGTAGGGGTGGGCGACATGATGATATTAGATGGTGAAGGATCAGAAGGTGTTGACAATCTGCCAAAGCAAGATCTATGATGGCGCCACGGACGGCTGCCTCGGCGCTTAGCTCCGCAGTTCCTTGTTTGTTTTTGTTTTTTTGTTGCGTTTTAAGTTGTCCTTCCGTGATCCGGTACACTCGGGAGGAACTTTTACAGTATGGACAGTCTACCGGACACAATTTTCCAACATTTCTCACCGATTCTGGATACCTTTCGGAACTTCTAGTCGGAGGAGCAGCGGCTGTCTACGGGATGTTCAGGTGACGCAGACGGGGCAAACGGGCCGGCGCGCTCGTTAAGCTCCGACAGCGGGGATTCCGAACAGCGCTCCCGTCGATTCACCTGGCGAACGTCCGCTCCCTTAACAACAAGATAGACGAACTGCTGCTCCTCAACAGAAGGAATTCGGACTTCTGCAGATCTGCCGCCCTGTGTTTCACTGAAACTTGGCTCAGTGAACTCACCCCAGACTCAGGATTACATCTACCGGACTTCCAGCTGTTACGAGCGGACCGGGTAACGGAGCTCTCGGGGAAGAGCAGAGGAGGCGGAATCTGCTTCTATATTAACGAAGGTTGGTGTACAGATGTCACAGTGTTGAAGAAATCATGCAGCCCCCACTTGGAGACATTTTTCATAAACTGTAGACCGTTTTATTCACCGCGGGAGTTCTCCTCGTTCATTCTGGTTGGTGTGTACATCCCACCTCAGGCCTGTGTCACTGAGGCCCTACAACACCTGGCTGACCAGATAACGGAGGAGGAGAGGAAGCATCCAGACTCCCTGCTCATTGTGCTGGGGGACTTTAACAGAGCAAACCTCAGCCGTGAACTACCAAGATACAGACAACAGGTTAAGTGTCCCACCAGGGACAAAAACACTCTGGACCATTGCTACACTATTTTAAAGGACTCCTATCGCTCTGTTCCCCGTGCAGCTTTGGGGCTCTCTGATCACTGTATGGTCCATCTTGTTCCAAACTACAGGCAGAAACTCAAATCTGCCAAGCCTGTAGTGAGGACTGTGAAGAGATGGACCACAGAGTCAAAGCTGGAGTTACAGGCCTGCTTTGACTGCACTGATTGGAGTGTTTTTGAGGCTGCTGCTACAGATCTGGACGAGCTGACTGACACTGTGACAAGCTACACCAGCTTTTGTGAGGACATGTGTGTGCCGACCAAAACCTTCTGCACATACAACAACAATAAACCCTGGTTCACTGCAAAACTCAGGACGCTTCGCCAGGCCAAGGAGGAGGCCTACAGAAGTGGGGACAGAGTCCTGTACAACACGGCCAGGAACACACTGACAAAGGAGATCAAGGTGGCAAAAAGGTGCTACACTGAGAAGCTGAAGAGCAGTTTCTCAGCTAACGACCCTGCGTCAGTGTGGAGAGGTCTACAGGACATAACCAACTACAGGAGACCATCCCCCCACACTGCAGTGAACCGTCAACTGGCTGACGACCTGAATGTCTTCTACTGCAGGTTTGAGACGCCAACTTTCACACCCATCACCCACTCCACCATCACACAACCCTCATCACCCCTCCCTTCCCCCCCACCGTCACTCAGGATCTGTGAAGAGGATGTGTGTCAGCTCTTCAAGAAACTAAAGACCAAGAAAGCTCCAGGCCCAGACGGTGTGTCACCCTCCTGTCTGAAGGTCTGTGCTGACCAGCTGACCCCCATCTTCACCCAGATCTTCAACAGATCCCTGGAGCTGTGTGAAGTCCCCTCCTGCTTCAAACGCTCCACAATAATCCCGGTCCCCAAGAAACCAGCAATCACAGGACTAAATGACTACAGGCCTGTGGCCCTGACATCTGTGGTCATGAAGTCCTTTGAGAGACTGGTGTTGAGCCACTTGAAGGACATCACAGGACCCCTGCTGGACCCCCTGCAGTTTGCATATCGGGCAAACAGGTCAGCGGATGATGCAGTCAACATGGGACTGCACCACATCCTGCAACACCTTGACACCCCGGGGGCTTATGCAAGGATCCTGTTTGTAGACTTTAGCTCGGCTTTCAACACAATCATCCCGGACATCCTCCACTACAAACTCTCCCAGCTCACCGTCCCAGCCTCCACCTGTCAGTGGATTACTAACTTTTTGACTGACAGGAGACAGCAGGTGAGGCTGGGGCGGATCACATCCAGCACCCGGACCATCAGCACAGGCGCTCCCCAGGGGTGTGTGCTCTCTCCATTGCTCTTCTCCCTTTATACAAATGACTGTACCTCGAGTGACCCATCTGTCAAACTCCTGAAGTTTGCAGACGACACAACCGTCATCGGTCTCATCCGGGACGGTGACGAGTCTGCTTACAGACGGGAGGTGGGACAGCTGGCCCTCTGGTGCGGTCAGAACCATCTGGAGCTAAACACGCTCAAAACTGTGGAGATGACAGTGGACTTCAGGAGCCGCCCCCCCACACTGCCCCCCATCACCATCCTCAACAACACCGTGTCTGCTGTGGAAACCTTCAGGTTCCTGGGATCCATCCTCTCCCAGGATCTGAAGTGGAGCCACAACGTGGACTCCATCACCAAAAAGGCCCAGCAGAGGATGTACTTCCTTCGTCAGCTGAGGAAGTTCAACCTGCCCCAAGAACTGCTGATCCAGTTCTACACGGCAATAGTTCAGTCTGTTCTCTGCACCTCCATCATTGTTTGGTTTGGATCGGCCACCAAACAGGACAAGAACAGACTGACACGGACAATCAGGACTGCATAGAGAATCATTGGTGTCAAACTGCCCACTATCCAGGACCTGCACTCATCCAGAGTCAGGAAAAGGGCAGTTCACATCTCTGCAGACCCTTCACACCCTGCACATCACCTCTTTGAACTTCTCCCCTCTGGCAGGCGTTACAGAACTCTGTACACAAAAACAGTCAGACATAAAAACAGTTTCTACCCCCAGGCCGTCACACTGCTGAACAATTGACCCCACCCGACACATCACACACACATGCCAGACATACAAGACAAATGCACCTAATGCACCTTATGTATATCACTGTAAATAACATAACAAAGATATTTATAACAGCCTGGTCACTTTACTTTGCACAATTATTTTATCTTTCTATTTTAAATTTCTCATATTTACTTGTTAACCTATTTTTAATATTACCTCTATTTTTTATCTTAAATTATTGTTCTGTGTTGTTCTGTTATTGTTCTGTTATTGTTAATGTTATTGTTATGTTTAGGTTTGTCCTGTTAAATGTTTGGAACTGTGAGTAAAGCATGAGCCGGAGTCAAATTCTCTGTATGTCCAACATACTTAGCAATAAACCTGATTCTGATTCTGATTCTGATTCTGAGAGAGTAGTATCATCTGTAGGGCACATTTTATCTATCCATCTATCTATCTATTTTAATCTCACATTTTCAAACAAGAACATTGACAAAACTACTTTCCATGTGTCTTCTAGAAGAAGCAGGCGTCCAGTCCAGACAGAATCACTCTGTATGGTCTGATGGTCAAACCTATCCAACGCTTTCCTCAGTTCATTCTGCTGCTGCAGGTGAGTCACCGTCACACATCAGCATGTCGCTATTCTTCTTTCATCGTTCTTATGAATTGCATGTTGAACAGTAGATTTTTATAATAGCTTATACAACTGTGAAAAGGTATAAATTCCCTCCTACCCTCTATCCGGTCTTTAAGTCTGACGTAACACCCTTTCAAAAATATATCTCTGGATACAAAACAAACAGCAATGGAAGGCTTTACAATCACTTCTTTCTTCAATTAGACACCCTTTCATTGATTGCAAAGCAGTAAAATGAAATTATTATTATTATTTACTCTAGATCTACTCATATCTGTTCAAATGACAGGGAGCACAGCGCTGCAGCAGTCAGGAAGGAGTTACAGTAGTTAAGACGTGAGATGATAAGAGTCTGGACCAGAACCTGTGCTGCCTTCTGGGTCAGAATAGGACGTATCCTCCTGATGTTGTGCACCATGTATATGCATGATCAGGTTGTTGCAACAATGTTGGCGGTGAGGGAGAGTTGTGTGTCACAACCAGGTACCTTGCAGTCTGGGTGGGGGCTACCACAGAGTTGTCAACCGTAATAGTAAGGTCGTGGGTGGGAGAGCGGTTTCTCAGGGAGAAAAAGTAGCTTGGTCTTGTCTAGGTTGAGTTTCAGGTGGTGTGCAGACATCCATTGAGAAGTGTCAGTCAGACAAGCAGAGATCCATTCTGCTACATGTGTTTCAGACTGGGGAAAAGAGAGTAAGTTGGGTGTCATCTACGTAGCTGTGGTAGGGAAACCCATGTGAGGGAAAAACAGATCTGAGAGAGTTGGTGTACAGAGAGAAGAGGAGGGGACCCAGGACTGAACCCTGAGGGACCAGTAGTAAGTGGACAAGGCTCTGACACAGATCCTCTCTCCAGGTTAATCTGTATGTGTCTGTGGCAGAGTATGGATGCATGAGTGAGAAAGAGTTAGTTGAAGGGAGGGCTGAAAGAACAGATGAGGCAAAAGAGGAAGAAAAGAGGGATCGAATGGTACAGCAAAGTACAAAGTACCTGTACAAAGTACAGGTTGTCAGATTGGGAGAAGTGGTCAGGGACATGAAGTGGAGTTACAGTAAGGTTGGAGGTAGAGCAGTGTCTGGTTAATATGAGATCTGGTGTTGCTTGCTTCGTAACATTAGCTGAGGAGGTCATTTGCAAGCAGTGACCCAGCCAGATCAGTTGTTCACTCAAGGCAGTATTTAGCTGTCAGCTAATGAGCAATTTGGCCGCATTAGCAAGCTAACACTACCTAACATCAGCAGCTAGTGTTAAGGATTTTTATTAGCACCAGGAGAAAAGGAAAAAAGAAAAGAGATTGAAAGACAGACAGATAGACACAAAGACAGACAAAGAGATCCAGGGATGCAAGCAACCAAAGAATTAACATTAACTGAAATAATATCTATAGTAATAATATGAATATATGGCTAACAAAAGTTATGGCAGTGAATATACGATAATGATATGAATAGTAGCAATAATATATAATACTACTAGAAATACAACTAATAGTATTATTATGGCAGTGAATATTATAATTGATAACAGTTATAATAATTTATATGAATCATAATCATAATAATAGCAGGAAGAGTCATGCAGGACCACGGCAGCAGGTACCACCACGATCAGCAGAGACCTGCGAGACAACAAAGCACAAACAACTCCGGGGAAGAAGTTAAATTAGTAACATGCACTGATGAGACATGAATGATACAGATGGAGAGGAGAGAAGCTCAGAGGATCAGGAACAGGATTATCCCCCGGCAGACTAAGTCAATAGCAGCATAATTAAGGGCTCATAAGCCCTGACTTTAAGCTTTATCAAAGAGGAAAGTTTCAAGTTTACTCTTAAATATGGGGACAGTGTCTTTCTCCCAAACAACGCTTGGAAGTTGGTTCCACAGGAGAGGAGCTTGGTAGCTGAAGGCTCTGCTTCCCATTCTACTTTTGGAGTTTCTAGGAACGACGAGTAGCCCTGCATTCTCAGAGCACAGCGATCTAGTCGGGTAATACGGTACTATGAGCTCTTTAAGATATGACGGAGCCTGACCAATAAGAGCTTTGTAGGTAGGGAGAAGGATTTTAAATTCTATTCTAGATTTTACAGGTAGCCAGTGCAAAGAACCTAATACAGGAGAAACATGTTCTCTTCGATTTGTTGCAGGCTTGTCCAGATCACAGCACAGGGACTCTCTGGCTGTGCTCAGGCAGAAGGCTTAGCTCAGTACTCCACACAGCTGGGGGGCACAGGGGCACCCTGGGAAATACACCATCGGGGCCTACCGCTTTGCCAGAGTGAAGTCTCGTCAGCTGTCTTCTTACCGGGTCAGGCGTGAAGGACACTGTAGAGGTGTCCGTCGGGGGAGGGCTGAGGTCGTCAGGTTGTGGAGGACATGATGTTAAGCACAGAGGAGGGTTGGAATAGGTAGGTGTGAAGTGAGGTGGTGAGGGACAGACAAGGGGTCTGTAAGGAGGAGGAGGAGGGGGAGGTAAAGTGGCATTAGCTGAGGGGCCGGCAGCAGAAGAGTCATGTGGGGGATGGGCCGCAGTATCAAACCTATTGAAAAAAAAAAGGTTCAGTTCGTTGGCCTGGTCCACACGGCCCTCCAACCCTGTGCTGCCAGTCTTCTGGAATCCAGTGATGGTTCTCATGCCACTCCAAGCATCCCTCATGTTGTTTCGCTGGAGTTTGTTCTCCAGCTTTCTCCGATAATTGTCTTTAGCCTCCCTTATTTTAATTGTGAGAACCCCTTGCGCTCTACTCACCTCTTCTCGGTTGCCATCTCTGAATGCTTTCTTCTTTTCCTTCAGAATGGCCTTAATGTCCTTGTTGATCCAGGGTTTGTTGTTGGCGTAGCAGGTTACAGTGCGAGCTGGGACATTGCAGTCCACACAAAAATTTATGTCTGTGATGCACTCAGTGAGTCCATCGATGTCCTCCCGGTGCGGCTCACAAAGTGCATCCTAGTCAGTCACTTCTAAGCAGCCCTGCAGTGTCTCATAAGCCTCCTCAGACCACCTGCTCACAGTCCTTGTGGTCGTAGGCTTTCTCTTCACCAGAGGCACATAGGGTTTGAGGTGAACCAGGTTATGATCTGTGCTGCCCAGAGGGGGAAGAGAAGAGGAGATGTATGCATCCTTAATGTTAGCATACATCATGTCCAGAGTCCTCTCCTCTCTGGTAGGACAGCTCACGTACTGCTGGAAGGTCCGCAGAACTCTATCCAAGTTGACATGGTTAAAGTCTCCCGGCATGATGATGAGGGCACTGGATTGTTGAGTCTGGAGTCTGGAGATGGTGGTGTGTATGATGCTGCAGGCAGATGTCGTGTTTGCAGAGGGAGTGATGTTCAGAACAACAGTGATGACATGCAGGGTTTCTCTAGGCAGTCCAATGGCCAGCAGTTCCATATTTCGGCTACAGAGCTGTTCTTTAACAGTGATATGACCAGGATTACACTGTCTGCTGTCAACTAGAACAGCAAGCCCCCCTCCTTTCCTCTTACCACTCTCGGTGCATTCCCGGTCAGCCCGAATGGTGTGGGAGCCATCCACGGAGACGTTCTGGTCCGTAATGTCTCTGTGCAGCCATGTCTCCGTGAAACACATCAGACTGCACTCAAGGTACTCCGGGGGGCTCAGCGTTAGCGCCGTCAGTTCATCCATTTTGTTGTAGTGAGACCGTACATTTCCCATAACAACAGGGGGGAGACACGGCTTAAATCTTCTCCTCTCCATAAGCCCGTTCCGTCTAGACCCTCCTCTATTGCCCCAACGTTGCATCCCATCGGTGTGTTTTTCTCCAGAGTTCGGGTGGAATATCAGCTGGTCTGGCTGCTATGCTGGCTGGCATTAGGGCGATTCTCCGGAGTAAACAAAGGAAGAATGACCTGGTGGAAAAACAGCACGAAAAGAAACATGAAAACTAGCGAAAGTAACCTCATTGTAGAGGGCAGAACTTCACAGAAGTTAGGGTGAAGAAACAAAACGAACAAAGGAGAATAAAAGTTAAGAAAGTTTAAAAAAAAGACCGGAGCAGTAACAGTCAGCATGCAACTTTCGCGCTTGCGCACCAGGAAAAGTCCACACTCATTACTCATTTTAAAAGTAATATCATTACTTAACTTATTACTTAATGAGAAAAGTAATTTGTTACATTACTTTAAAAAAAAAAACCCTGATCCTGTCCTGTTTGTCCTGAACACGACCCGTACTTATCTATGAACAAGCTAAAGAGCTGTCTCCATGCTGTGATATTTGACTTGAGGTTTGAAGGCAAAATTAACTGACTTAAGCTACTAACTAACATAGTAATATGGAAAAGCACTGCACTAACGGTACATGTGCCTTTTCGTAGCGCTATAATTATCTTGAATAATTAATAACATGACGCGATATGCAACACACTGCTGCATCACCTGAATAAAGCAGAGCTGATGATGGCAGCTGTAGAGACAAAATCTATATATTTGAAAGGGTTCTTCAGCTCAGCTTTTATCAGACTGTATTATTTGCCCAGATAGCTTGTAAATATTTTTTTACCTTGGAGTCTTCTGTCACCTGTGTCCAGTATTTTCTCAAGGATCTGTCTGAAAGACGCAGAGTCCACTGTGGAGATGGACAACATCTCATCCACCACTTATCCAGCCACAGGCTTCATTAGTTGTTTGTCGGTTGTAGCCTGCTGTCCACGATCACTATTAAAATCCAGTTTCTGTTGTTTAGCCACTGAGGGGCAACAGCTTTCCACCTAGTCGCTGCAGCTTTTTCTGCTTTAGATGATTAATTGATCCTTCATGTGACCAATCATACCATGTATACAAGACAACATTATCATCATCGTTTTCTTCAAAAATACTCTTTACAAAATACCATTGCTCTTATTTGATACATAATTAATAATACAGACGTACATACAAAACTTTCAAAATTTTAACCAATTAATTGTTTAAGATGATGATTATTATATCACATGTTCTTTGTTCATGGTCATTGGTATTACCATTTTTGTATCCCACTATGCCTGAATGTGAAAGGAACTGACCCACATTCCTTGCACCCTCTTTACATTTCTATGTTCCCTGTCCCTGTCCCCTCCAGGTGGGTTAACACTCTGTATTGTTGTGTTGTATCAGGACATGTTGAAGAACACTCTAAAGTCCCACACTGACCGGCTGCCCCTGCAGCTGGCTCTCACTGAGCTGGAGACTTTGGCGGAGAAACTCAATGAACAGAAGCGTCTGGCTGATCAGGAGGCTGAGATTCAGCAATTAGCACACAGTGTGGGCGGCCGCAACCTCAACAAGGTGACACACGATGCATTATAATACACATGCATAAGCTATTCATTGCCTTTGCCTGTTCAATGTACTGAGATTGTAATGATATTTTCATTCATAAAGCACAAGGCCACTACTCTCTATATTAAGGGGTCCATCCATAGGTAAAACTCATACTGCAGCCTACATCGTTAAAGGTATGGAGGTGAATCTTTGAACTTTGGTTCAGACCCCTGCACGTATGGCAGACACCAAAAATGATACATGTTAACCAGCAGGTGTCGCTATAATCAAGTTGAACACGTTTTTGCCTCTAACTCCCACATTGTACTGCGCACATTAAAAATTCTGGCATCCACACGTTCCCTGAATGTATGTGAATCTCAAGATATAGGCCACGCCCGTTTCTGCCTTGGCTTTTTTTTCCAGCAGGATTGCCATACAGGCAAAAACCTACAGTTTCGAACTCCTCCTAAGCTGAGTGTCAAAACAGTTATAAGTCGGATTAATAAGAAACTTAGAACAATAGTTTCTCATGCCCCTCTGAGGCTCTAAGAAAAAATTTGCAAAACCTATTTTTTCCTATTTTTTTAATCAAAAGAATAGTAAAAGTCCAGAAAATGTGCAAGTTAAAAGGGAACAACTTGCTGTATCTTGTAGTCAAAACAGGAAGTGTTGTATATCTTCGCAATAATATTGTTCAGAGTTTGATAGAATATCAGCTGTGACTATACTGCTGTTTTTTTTAAATAACCAAGGCACTTCAACAAAAACCTTTATTTTGTGAAAAAAACAGCGATCAAAATTAGAGAACAGTAACCATTGTGTCAGAAGAGAAGATTTCAACAATGTTTCCTTCTATAGGATTCAAAAATGAATAGGAAGTGTAGAGGCCACAGCTTTGAATGACTTCAGCACATCTGCGCCCACAGGACACCACTAGTTTCTCACACTGCTCTGGTTTGATCTTGGTCCATTCTGACTCAGTCTCATCCACAGTTCAGTAAATGTAGTTGGTTTCTTAGACATTACTTTGTCGCCAAGGATTTTCCAGAGATTCTCTATGGGGTTTAGATCTGGACTCTGGACATTTCTTTGTTTCGATATTCTGAGCTTCAAGGAACTGCTTCACCTGTTTTACAGTGTGACAGGGGGCATTGTCTTGCATGAAAATTGCAGCTGATTGGGAGACAGTTGCAGTGAAGGTATTGCATGTTGCTGAATGAGGTTCACATAATCATTTGCATTTACCCTGCCATGTAGCTGTACAAGAGGCCCAACCCCTGCTTCAGAAAACAGCAGGAGTTAGGCCAAGACACTTCCTCCTCCAAATGTAACTGACTTCTTTACACACTTATGTAATATCTGGAGGTGGAAATAATAATCAGACGAAGACGGACTTGTGCCATGAGACTGCCGTACCTTACTAGTGTCACGTTAAACAGGGTCCCCGTGGAAACACACACATACACCTGACACTGACCAGTAGGTGGCAACATGAACTCATAAATTATTCCCAATACACCTTCTTACCTTTAAGTTTTAACTCCCCACCCAATATCTTGTAACTTAAAACCAACTTTGTAAGCAAAATCCTTACCATATAGCTTAAAATTCCCTTTGTATTGGGCACTGAAAATATCTTAAACATTATAAGCTATAGGCCAAATCTCTGGCGTCAGGTAGGTACGATCACTTGCATTGAATGAATCCAGGGCTTTTTCATGAGTGAAGGGCAAATGATCTATGTGGACTGTGCGTTCTCTTACACCATCATCGATCAGGTAAGTAACCGGACCAAGTCGCTTCACTATTTTTCCCATGATCCATTTCTCCTTTCCATTACTAAAGTTTCTCACATGTACCACCCTCAAAGTCACCCTCAAATAAGTTCCTCAGTTTGGGGTTACCTTTGTGATGTTTTTACCTTTGTTTCCGTTGCTTCTCCTCAACTGTCTCGGCAAGGCTAAACCTGGTTCTTAACTGACGTTTGAGGAACAGTTCTGCCGGTGAACAGCCAGTCACAGTATGCACTGTACTTCTGTACATCAACAGAACATTTGCCAGTCTATGCTGTACTGATGCAGCTGTCTTTGAGCTTCCATATCCCCCAACACTTGCTTCATCAGAGCAGATTTGACTGTCTGCACTGACCTTTCTGCAGCACCATTTGAAGCAGGGTGTTACGCTGGAACCATGGTCTGCTTAATACCATTTGCTCACAGAAACATCCTGAACTTACTGGACAGGAATTGGGGTCCATTGTCAGAATCCACTTCTTCTGGTAGTCCATAAGATGCGAAAATGCTATGCAGAACTTCAACAGTCTTTGCTGAAGTTCTTGTTGTCATGTGAATCACTTCTAGCCATTTTGAATGGCTGTCCACTAAAACTAAGACAAACTGCTTGTCTTTCTCACGGAAATCTATGTGTATCTGCTGCCACACTCATGTTGGCCATTTCCAACAGTGTAGTGGGGCTGCTGCTGGAAGTTGTCTCACTGCCTGGCATGCACTGCACTGTTGTAGAGCATACACATAGAGCTGGATCTGTCTGACGTTCCTTCCTGTAATAGGGAAGGTTTTTCGTTGCCACCGTACTCTACGGGGGAATTGTTGGGTCTATGTAAATCATAAATAAGTCATCATGAGTGTGGTCTATACTTAGTCTGTAAAGTGTCCTGAGATAACTTTTGTTATGATTTGGCACTATAAATAAAATTGAATAGAATTGAACCTCAACTTCAATGTCCCTATCCAGAGGGGACCACCACACATAGCTTCGTGCTAATGCTTTCGTCCGACAAATGCCCGGGTGTCCCTGATGTAGGGCATTCAATAGCTATTCTCTGTGAGCTGTAGGAACTATGACCATCATTCCCTAGAGAACACATCCTTGTCCCACAGAAAGCTCAGTTCTACGTTCATCAACGGTTTGTGTTTCTCATCATTTATTTGGTTTGGCCATCCATTCAAACTGAACTCTTTCATTCGGCTGAGCACAGGATCTCTGTGTTTACTGTGAGCTATGTCGCAGGCTTTCACAGGTGAATCCTCCATGAATGAGTAATAGAATACGTTTCCCTCTTCTGCAGTACTATCCCTACTTTTTCTTGGCAGCCAGGAAAGTGCGTCTGCATTTGCATGATCAGAGGACATGCGATACTCTAGGTCATAAGTGTACGGCATCAGTACACTTATGTGCCCATTGCTGCATCTTCAAAGCAGCCAAAGTGGGAATAGCTGACTTTGGCCCCAGGATTGCCAAGAGTGGTTTTTGATAGGTAATGAGAGTAAACTTCCTACCGTAAAGGTATTTGTTGAACTTCTTCACTCCAAAAATAATATAGAGCGCTGTCCAGGAAACAACTCACATGATCAATACCTTGCTGTATTTAATCCATCACAGCTTGAATGATGGACGGAGCACTAGAGACTCCATATATTAGGCGATGATAAGTGTAGAGCCCACGATGTGTGTTAACTGTGAGATACTTTTCTGACTCTTTATCCAACTCCAAGTGTTGATAAGCATGTGATAAGTCCAGCTTCGTGATCAGCTGGCCTCCAGCCAATGTTGCAAAGAGGTCTTCGGCATTTGGCAGTGGATAAATTTCTTCTTCCACACACTGATTTATTTTCACTTTGTAGTTTAACCAGATCCGTATGGTCTTGTCCACTTTTGGCACTGTTGGTGCAGCTCATTCGCTGGTGTCTGTTTTTGATATGACACCCATCTTTTCTAATCTATCCAGTTCTTTTTCCACAGACTCTCATAAGGCAGTGGGCAGGCGTTTTCTTAATATAGGCTTGGCATCTGACCTCATTTTGATGCAAGCCTTGAACTCATAGATAGTGCTAGGGCCTTCATCATAAACCCTCTTGTGTCTCTGCAGAATCCCCCCTACATCTGGATTAACGGCTCCACTTGCTGCTTTAACTTGGAATATTCTTCTGCAGTTCAGTCTTATGTTACTTAGCCAATTTCTGCCGAGTAGTGTTGGACGGTCCCCTTTGACAATCACCAGGGGTACCCTTGCTGCCTGTTGCTCATAGTTCTACAAACCACTTTTCCTAACACAGGGATAGGTTCTCCAGAAAAGGTAGAGTGGTATTTTGCATTAACGCAGTGGTAGGTGGGAAAGTGTTTTCCAGTACACCTTCTCGTGTGCTTCTATCACAGTAGATCCTCTGTCTAACTGCATTACAGTGTTGTGGCTCTCAATGCTCATGTTCACCTTACAGCCATTATCTCCACATGAAGCTGTGTTTGCTGTGTATGCTGGGTATGCTCCAAACAGTTCATCATCATCATCGACTTGGTTGGTTGCAGCCCCCGTTTCCACCAACTGGGTCTTATACTGCATCTTTTTATTCCTACACATGTGTGCCATATGCTACACCTTGGAGCATTGTTGACATTTCTCCTGCTTAAATTTGTACACACTAGCTGCATGCTTGCCTCCAAATCTGTAACAGGGCTGTTGTGTCTGTTGATGCTTTCCATCCATCCTGGTTTGCTGGGGTGCATTTTTATTCTGATATTCCCCTTGCTTTTTCCATTCCTCTTTCCTTCTTCTCTGGTTGCACACTTTGTTTATAGTTCCTCTCTCCTTTGTTCTTCCAGACTAATCCAAAGTGTTGCGTGATGCCATCTCCATTGGCAGTGCTGTGTCACATGCTCTCTTGAATGTCACATTAGTCTGCCAGTAATTTCCTCTGTATGGCCTCTACTCTCAATTCACTGACAAACCGGTCACATAGAGCTTCGTCAAGGTGTGGGCCAAACTCACAGTGAGTAGACAGTTGGTTTAGAGCAACTACATAGTCAGATACTGATTCGCCCAAAAAATTGATTTCTCTTCTGAAATCGAAATCTCTCTGCAATGATGAGTGGGTTGGGCTTATAATTGTCACCGTGTGCTTTTGTCAGCTCTGCATAATCTTTCTCACTTGGTTTAGCTGGTGTGACTATATTTTTCAAAAGCCTGTAGGCATCTGCTCAGATAACCGCAAGAAACATGCTGACCTTCTTTTCTGTCTCCACCTCATTTGCAATTATCCATTGTTCTAGTCTCTCCAGGAAGGATTCAAAATCGTCCTTACCCTTCTTGCAGATATACTGCCGATCTGAAACATCGCTTCTTTTTCGTTGTTGGCTTAACAGTCACATTAGCTTTATTTTTAGCTTGTTTGGTTAGCCACTCCGATAGACATACAAATGTCCGTTCCTGTGATCTACCAGCTGCAAACATTCTGTTGCACACTACATGAATTGTATATCCTTATTTCTTCTCTTTAATCCCATCCTCGTCGCCAAAATGTAATATCTTGAGGTGGAAATAATAATCAGAAGGAGACCAACTTGACACTGCCGCACTTTACTAGTGTCATGTTAAACAGGGCCCCATTGGAAACACACACATACACCCGACACTGACCAGTAGGTGGCAATATATAAACATACAGTGCATCCGGAAAGTATTCACAGCGTTTCACTTTTTCCACATTTTATTACGTTACAGCCTTATTCCAAATTGTATTAAATTAATCTCTGTCCTCAAAATTCTGTGACCATGTGAAAAAAGTTTTCTTGAGAGTTTTGAAAATGTATTAAAATTAAAAAACAAAGAAATCATATTTACATAAGTATTCACAGCCTTTGCTTAATACTTTGTAGAACCACCTTTGGCAGCCTCTACAGCCTCAAGTCTTCTTGAATATGATGCCACAAGCTTGGCACACCTCTCTTTAGGCAGTTTTGCCCATTCTTCTTTGCAGTACCTCTCAAGCTCTATCAGGTTGGATGGGAGACGTCTGTGCACAGCCATTTTCAGATCTCTCCAGAGATATTCAATCGGATTCAAGCCTGGGCTCTGGCTGGGACACTCCAGGACATTCACAGAGTGGTCCTCAAGCCACTCCTTTGAGATCTTGGCTGTGTGCTTGGGGTCGTTGTCCTGCTGAAAAATGAACTGTCGCCCTAGTCTGAGGTCAAGAGCACTCTGGAGCAGGTTTTCATCCAGGATGTCTCTGTACATTGCTGCATTCATCTTTCCCTTTAACCTTACCAGTCTGCCAGTTCCTGCTGCTGAAAAACACCCCCATAGCATGATGCTGCCACCACCATGCTTGACTGTAGGGATGGTATTGGCCTCGTGATGAGCAGTGCCTGGTTTCCTCCAAACATGACGCCTGGCATTCACACCAAAGAGTTCAATCTTTGTCTCATCAGACCAGATAATTTTGTTTCTCATGGTCTGAGAGTCCTTCAGGTGCCTTTTGGAAAATTCCAGACGGGCTGCCTTGTGCCTTTTACTAAGGAGTGGCTTTCGCCTGGCCACTCTGCCAAACAGGCCTGATTGGTGGATTGCTGCAGGGATGGTTGTCCTTCTGCAAGGTTCTCCTCTCTCCACGGAGGAACACTGGAGCTCTGACAGAGTGACCATCGGGTTCTTGGTCACTTCCCTGACCAACGCCCTTCTCCCCCGATTGCTCAATTTAGACGGCCAGCCAGCTCTAGGAAGAGTCCTGGTGGTTCCAAACTTCTTCCAATTATGAATGATGGAGGCCACTGTGCTCATTGGGGCATTCAAAGCAGCAGATATTTTTCTGTATCCTTCCCCAGATTTGTACCTCGAGACAATTTTGTCTCTGAGGTCTACAGACAATTCCTTTGACTTCATGCTTGTTGTTTTCGCTGTGACATGCAGTCAACTTTGGGACCTTATATAGACAGTTGTGTGCCTTTCCAAATCATGTCCAATCAACTGGATTTACTACAGATGGACTCCATTTAAGCTGTAGAAACATCTCAAGGATGATCAGTGGAAACAGGATGCACCTGAGCTCAATTTTGAGCTTCATGGTCAAGGCTGTGAATACTTATGTAAATATGATTTCTTTGTTTTTTAATTTTAATAAATTTTCAAAACTCTCAAGAAAACTTTTTTCACATGGTCATAATGGGGGCCTATGCGTAGAATTTTGAGGACAGAGATTAATTTAATACAATTTGGAATAAGGCTGTAATGTAATAAAATGTGGAAAAAGTGAAACGCTGTGAATTTCTGCATGCACTGTATATTATTCCCAATACACTACAACTTTGGGTTCTGTCTTTTCCCAGTCCTACACCGATTATAATGTTTCCCATCAGACACAAATAAATTATCACCCTCCTCTCCATCCTGTGGGCCCACCACTCGCAGGAGGAACCACTTGGGTCGGGTGTGCTGCTGCACGGGGGGCAGTGAAGGTGAGGGGCCTCGACGGACCAGACAAGGGCAGCAGAAGCTGGCTCTTGGGACGTGGAATGTCACCTCTCTGTCGGGGAAGGAGCCGGAGCTTGTGCGGGAGGTGGAGCGCTACCAGTTAGATCTGGTGGGGCTTACCTCCACACACAGTTTCGGTTCTGGAACCGAACTCCTGGATAGGGGTTGGACACTATTCTTCTCTGGAGTTGCCCAGGGTGTGAGGCGCCGGGCGGGTGTGGGGATACTCACAAACCCCCGGCTGAGCGCCACGGTGTTGGAGTTCACCCCGGTGGACGAGAGGGTCGCCTCCTTACGCCTGCGGGTGGTAGGGGGGAAAACTCTGACTGTTGTTTGTGCATATGCACCAAACAGCAGTTCAGAGTATTCGGCCTTCTTGGAGACCCTGAATGGAGTCCTGCACAGGGCTCCGGTAGGGGACTCCATAGTTCTGCTAGGAGACTTCAACGCCCATGTGGGCAATGATGGAGACACCTGGAGAGGCGTGATTGGGAGGAACGGCCTCCCTGATCTAAATCCGAGTGGTCGTCAGTTATTAGACTTCTGTGCTAGTCACGGATTATCTATAACTAACACCATGTTCGAACATAAGGATGCTCATAAGTGTACGTGGTACCAGAGCACCCTAGGCCAAAGGTCGATGATCGATTTTGTGATCGTATCATTTGATCTGAGGCCGTATGTTTTGGACACTCGGGTGAAGAGAGGGGCAGAGCTGTCAACTGATCACCATCTGGTGATGAGTTGGATCAGAGAATGGGGGAAGATTCTGGACAGACCAGGTAAACCCAAACAAGTAGTGCGGGTGAACTGGGAACGTCTGGAGGAGGCCCCTGTCCGAGAGATCTTCAACTCACACCTCCGGCGGAGCTTTTCTGGCATCCCTGTGGAGGTTGGGGGCATTGAACCGGAGTGAGCAATGTTCAAAGCTTCCATTGCTGAAGCTGCAGCGAGGAGCTGTGGCCTCAAGGTCTTAGGTGCCTCAAGGCGCGGTAACCCTCGAACACCGTGGTGGACACCGGTGGTCAGGGAAGCTGTCCGACTGAAGAAGGAGGCCTACCGGGATATGCTATCCCAGAAGACTCCGGAGGCAGTTGCAAGGTATCGACAGGCCAGAAGGGCTGCAGCCTCTGCTGTGTCAGAGGCAAAGCAGCGGGTGTGGGAGGAGTTCGGAGAAGCCATGGAGAAGGACTTTCGGGTGGCACCAAGGTGCTTCTGGAAAACCATTCGACATCTCAGGAGGGGGAAACGGGGAACCTTCCAAGCTGTTTACAGTAAAGACGGGACGCTGGTGACCTCAGCCGATGAGGTAATCGGGCGGTGGAAGGAGCACTTTGAGGAACTCCTTAATCCGACTAACACGCCCTCTTTTGTAGAGGCAGAGCTGGAGGCTGATGGGAAATCATTGTCAATATCCCTGGCGGAAGTCACTGAGGTAGTCAAACAACTCCACAGTGGCAAAGCCCCAGGGGTTGATGAGATTCTTCCAGAAATGCTGAAAGCTTTGGGTTGGGAGGGGCTGTCTTGGTTGACACGCCTCTTCAACATTGCGTGGAAGTCTGGGACAGTGCCAAAGGAGTGGCAGACCGGGGTGGTGGTTCCTCTTTTTAAAAAGGGGGACCAGAGGGTGTGTGCCAATTACAGGGGTATCACACTACTCAGCCTTCCTGGTAAAGTCTACTCCAAGGTGCTGGAAAGGAGGATTCATCCTATAGTCGAACCTCAGATTGAAGAGGAACAATGTGGATTCCGTCCTGGACGTGGAACAACGGACCAGCTCTTCATTCTCGCAAGGAGCCTGGAGGGGGCCTGGGAGTATGCTCATCCAGTCTACTATGTGTTTTGTGGATCTGGAGAAGGCATATGACCGGGTTCCTCGGGAGATACTGTGGGAGGTGCTGCGGGAGTATGGGGTGAGGGGGTCATTTCTGTGGGCCATCCAATCTCTGTACACCCAAAGTGAGAGCTGTGTCCGGATCCTCGGGAGTAAGTCGGATTCGTTTCCAGTGGGGGTTGGCCTCCGCCAGGGGTGCGCTTTGTCACCAATTTCAAGGCGTAGTCGTGGTGGGGAGGGGTTGCAGTTCGGTGGGCTGAGGATCTCGTCTCTGCTTTTCGCAGATGATGTGGTCCTGATGGCATCGTCGGTCAGTGACCTTCAGCACTCTGGATCGGTTCGCAGCCGAGTGTGAAACGGCTGGGATGAGGATCAGCATCTCTAAATCTGAGGCCATGGCTCTCAGCAGGAAACCGGTGGATTGCTTACTCCAGGTAGAGAATGAGTCCTTACCCCAAGTGAAGGAGTTCAAGTACCTCGGGATCATGTTCACGAGTGAGGGGACGATGGAGCATGAGTTTGGCCGGAGAATCGGAGCAGCGGGGGCGGTGTTGCAGTCGCTCTACCGCACCGTTGTGACGAAAAGAGAGCTGAGCCGGAAGGCAAAGCTCTCGATCTACCGGTCAATCTTTGTTCCTACCCTCACCTATGGTCATGAACGTCGGGTCATGACCGAAAGAACGAGGTCGCGAGTACAAGCGGCCGAAATGGTTTTTCTCAGGAGGGTGGCTGGAGTCTCCCTTAGAGATAGGGTGAGAAGTTCAGCCATCCGTGAGGAACTCGGAGTAGAGCCGCTGCTCCTTAGCGTTGAAAGGAGCCAGTTGAGGTGGTTCGGGCATCTAGTAAGGATGCCCCCTGGGCGCCTCCCTAGGGAGGTGTTCCAGGCACGTCCAGCTGGGAGGAGGCCTAGGGGAAGACCCAGGACTAGGTGGAGAGATTATATCTCCACACTGGCCTGGGAACGCCTCGGGATCCCCCAGTTAGAGCTGGTTAATGTGGCCCGGGAAAGGGAAGTTTGGGGTCCCCTGCTAAAGCTGCTGCCCCCGCGACCCGACCCCGGATAAGCGGATGAAGATGAGATGAGATGAGATGAGATAAGTGCAACACCAATAACTGGGAGGTATCTGAAAGTGTTCTCTTGTTGTTGTTTTTTTGAAGGTTATTATTGAAGTTCTTTGGTTATTTAAGAAAAACATGCTAGTTCAGCAGTGGTATAGCCACAGCTGATATTCTATCAAATTCTGAACACTCAATAATAACAGTTTTTCAGAATTAATCAGGCATTAATACTTTATTCTCTAATTTTGATCTACACTGTATATAGTGACTAAAAATAGAATCAATATTTTCAGTTTGGGAAGCAAAATCTTATGCCTGGTTGACAGCCTGGCAACCACTTTTAGAAGTTGCTGCCCCATAATGTAAAAACAAAACTGTAATCTTCAAATGATATTCCTTGAAAATATTTGATATCAGTTTTTCTCAGAAACTTGTTTGTTATTATCAATGTAGATGATGTTATTGTATATTGCGATATCTTGATATAAGATTTCATTACAATACTAATCCATTGAAAGAGGATACATTATTCCATTTAATCATCGCCCAGCATCATGATTCTGCATATGTCTTGTGTTCAGGTGAAGTACTGTATTTTGGCTTGATGATGGTACCAGAGGATAGGTGTTTTTCTGTTATTACTTATTTATATGTTATATTTTTTTAACTACACTGAGAGAAGCCATGCAACGTTTTATGTGTGTGCCGAGTATAGTGCTGTACGGAATGGTTAAAATTGATACCATGGAATAATTTGAAGCGGCAAATTATAACTCTGTATATTGATTTATCTTTGTCTATATGAGTACTTCTGAATAACTGTGCAATTACTGTAATAAAATACAAGTTTGAGGCTCTTGTACTCCACTACAATTCAGTGGAAATATTCTACCTTCTACTCCACTACATTTATCTGATAACCTCAGTTACTAGATACTTTACCAATTTAGATTTTTTTGCTTCACACTGATATACACTCGTCTCTGTTCATTCGTAGTTGAATTGCTGGTTTTCTGTGTCAAGCTTTCATTTTTTTAAAGTAGAAAGAGACATTGTGGTGGTTTTACCACGGATTAAACAGACAGAAACGATTGCAAGAACAACAACAGAGCATGGAGAAGAGCGATGAAGAAGTCCATATAGCGGGAGTGGCCGTGTGCCTACAGGAAGCACGTGGAGCAAGTCGCCGAGTGTGCGAGTATTTGACACGCTGAGACAGTTGCGCTGAGATGCGAGAGAGGACAGCAGTCAACATCAGCCACTGCAGCCATGAATTACTTTTTCACAGAGGCTTCTTTCCAAATCAGATCTGTTTTTGTTTTGCCTGCACGCGTTGTGTCATTACGTCAGAGCTGCTCTACGGGTAATAGGGTGGATTAAAAATCCATACCATACCGAAAATTCCTACTGTCTATACTGTTGAAACCATACACCCCTACCCAAGTATAATAACAATAAAGACCATGATTCTGACAAAAGTTACCAAAATCTCCAAAAATCAGCCTATGGCGACCATGGATATCCAAACTGAATATCATTGGTGCAGTAGTCTTAAGTCGTGTTTCCATCCGGGTAAAATGTGGCTGCTCGGAAAGTTTCAGGGCACGTCCTCTCAAATGGCTGTTCACTCGACGTGTTTCCATTACAAAAAAAGGCCCCAGAGGGATTTAGGAGATTCCGGAAGTGATGTATGTTTTTTGATCATTGCGTAATCACATAGCGACAGTTTCCACCGTGACATCACATATACGATGGATATAGCACAGGAGACGCACCAAACGTGAACAAACGCTCCTGGCCCCAGAAAACCAACACGGCCCAGACCTTTTTGTCGGTCTACCTATCGGTAACTGCTCTTTGATTTTTGCTGCTCCATATTCTTGATAAAAGTGTGCTTGCTACTGCTTAGCTGGCTTTTAAAAATGGCGCGGGTTGTCGTGGCACACGCCGCCTATGCACGTCACATCCCGCTGAGAGCTACAGGCAGATCTGTGACAGGGCCATTTTCTACTCGGTCAAGAGGCCTCCTGAGCCACTCACATGCAAATTAGGGGTGTTTTGGCGAGATATCCCCGCCTCATTCTGGGTAGTCGACCATAGTGGAAACGCACCTATTGAGAAATCTTGTGGTGGACCAAGAGCCATGGAAAGCCATTTCCTGTCAAAGCATTGACTTCTTAACGCCCACACAGCTACCCTCATTAGCTACATTAGCCTTTGTGTTCATGTTATTTTGTCATTTTGTTGTCATTGTATTATCATTCAGATTTTTTTTAATTTTTTTTTACCACTTTTTTAATTCCGAGCAGCCTCTATAGAAACTAATTTACTGATTTTTATAGTTAGATGAAAGTGTAGGAAAGGATCTAATCAGTGAACTCCTTTTGTGTTTCCAGCTGCTGAACTCCGAGCAGAGGCAGCTGATCCAGTGTGAACTGCTGACGGAAATTGTTTATGGTGATAAAGGTCAAGTTCTCAAGTCAAAGGAGCGAAAAGTCTTCCTCCTCAATGACACCCTGATCTGTGCCAATGTTAACCTCAAGTAAGTACTTCCTAGACCCTGAAGCTGCGACCCTGACATCGTCAGACCAAATCACAAATGCCAAGTTAGTCTCGAACCTCTCATTAAAAGCGTGATTCCCGCAAAATCATCCCATGGTCTTTTTCAGCAAATTTGGTCATCAAATAAACCATCAAGATATTTTTATTCGTCTAACAACTATTAACGGAGAAATCCCGGAGAGTAGCTAACAGCTGAATGTGGCTAACACTGACTAGCTTGGGGCAGCACCGTGAAGGCATTAAAACATATTTTTTAACCACTAATACTGCTCAAAATAATACCAAATCTCTGCAGGAGCATGATAAGAGTCCCTACACAAAATAAAACAAAGCATCAACAATGTAGTTAGTGAACCCAGAAGACTTACCAAGGGAATTCTTCTTTAAGCACGCCCTCCTTGGGTTCTTTGTGTCAGAAGCTCTTCTAGGAATTATGAACTCGTCCTTTTCGGAAAGTTTGCTGCAGACACGGTAATCCCTCTGTCTATGCGTCTCGATCAGCGACTCAATGTTCAGATTTAAAACAATAAGCCACTGGTTTATCAGAGCACGGTCATCGTATCGCCATGGCAGCCTATGGAAAGTTTCTGGGTTGTTAGCTTTCATTTTTGTTTTGCAGCCGGGACAGATACAAACATGATACATTATGTTGTTGATGCTTTGTTTTCTGTGTAGGGACTCTTCTCATGCTGCTGCACAGGTTTGCTGTTATTTTGAGCAGTATTAGTGGTTAAAGAAGACTTTTAAATGCCTTCACCTTACTGCCCCGAGCCAATCAGTGTTAGCCACGTCCGACTGTTAGCGACTGTTAGACACTCTACCGCATTTCTCCGTTAATTGTTCATACATGAAAAAGATGGTCTCGGTGGCTTATTTGATGACCGAATTTACCGACATAGGGCCTGGGATGATTTTACACCAGAATTCCTTTTTAGTTTTTAATTTCCAAGGGGCAATATCAACAGCTGTAGACCAAAATTCTTCTGGTGGATGAAACATATGACGTAGCAGAGTGACAAACAAATATAAACCGATACAGCGTGCTGAAGTGAGCTGTGATGGTGTAGCATTAACTGTGAATGAGTGCTTCTGTTTTTGCTATCAAAACGTGAAAATAGTTCTTTAACAGAAAGTTTCACATCAGCTGTAGCCGAGTTTGCTGTTTTCCAAAATGCCTCAACGGGGCTTCTCTTTACTGAGCTAGGTTTATGCTTGCAGATAGCATCCTCAGCATCAGGTTGTGTAAACCAATAACCACGTCATCATATATGCGAAGGCTCCATAAGTTGTAAGTAACGGTTGTAGATGGCCCGAACAGGACATGGTCAGCTGCAAATCTGTCTGAATGAGAGGGGGATCAAACTTAACTAGAGAACAAATGAAACATGCAGATTTGTCTGGTTCGCTGGCTATGAAGCAGCTGTTTTAGCTCCAGAATCTCGGATTTTATCTCTATTACAGTGTGTTTCTTTGTTTTGATTATTCACATGAAGAAATTAGACTGTTTTTGGAGAAATACTATCTGTTTGAGGTTTCTCTCTGCTCTAACACACCTGAGTCTAACAATTATCAAACCTGTGACGAGCTTCTACCATGTATGAAACATCTGGAATATGCTTGTCCAACAGGGGTCCCCCTGACATCAGCAGCCTGGTTCCTGTTGGTCCTAAGTACACAGTAAAGTGGTGTGCCCCCCTGCTGAAGACTGAGGTGGTGGAAGTGGGTCAGGACAGTCTGCTGAGCAGGGACAGTGTCATCACAGCAAGACGCCACAGCTCCACCTCCAGCACCACTGGTACATCCACAGCTCAACATCTGGCCTCTCATCACCCAACACACAAACTGACCATGATAATTGTAGATACACTACAGTATGCATATATGTATGTGCATATATATGAATTAGATGACTTTATAAAATGATACATTCAAATTGTGCTTATTTAATTAAATGTGCCTGTTAATTATACTTTAAATAATCAATTTATACCGTAGTTAAATCTTTAAATGGAAAAACATTTTCCTATTTCATTTACTTATTTGTCTGCTTATGCTGCTTGAATCTTATCTGATCAATGTCTACGGACTAAACTATTGATATTGCATAGACAGTGCTTCTACTCACTTAAGGCCTGAAATGTTGTAAAGAAAATATTGTAATCAAATCAAACCACTTCAAACTAAAAAGTTCAGTACTGATCCTGGATACTAGAGAATTAGCCTGGCTATTCCCAGACCAAGTTCAACCGTAGACGTTGTACGTTAGTATGTGAAGGTTGCTGTCATTTCCTTCTGCACAAGAGGCGGGCGTAGTTCAAATGGCTGCACGCAATTGGACAGTTCTTCAACCAATCAGATCAACGATCCGGATGACGTTTGTCCACCGCCAGGGCTAACTGGTAGATTCAACTTTTGCTGAAATGAGTTGGCAGTAAATAAAATACATTCTTTCTTTCTTTCTGCTCAGTTTTCAAAGTAAACTTGCCACTGAAATCATTTAAAATTGCAGTGATAGCTGTATCAACTGGTAGCAGTTGCTGCGCTTTGGTGGCCTCCATGTTGATTGTAAATTCTAAACACAAGCGTCGTCATCATTCTCTGTTGTCATCGTGTTTAAAGTTGTACTCCTTCAGATGTTGATGTGTTTCATAGTGTGCTGAGTTCCTCTCTATCCCAGAGTGAGTTAAAACAATGGTGGTTGATCATGTGACCCACTAATGAAAGCACTTGTTTCTTTGCTGAGTATTCTAATATCTGTCTGTGGAGACATTCCCTCTCTAGATGTAAATAATCCACCATGTTAGTGACACTGCTGGCAGTGGCCCAGACCGCCACTAAAAGCTATGCTGCATTCACTTGTAATCTGATATCTGGAACTTCCAACTTCTGAGTCAGGCTTGTAGTAATGACAGAAGTGTAATAGGAACGTGTGTGTGTGTGTGTGTGTGTGTATGTGTGTGTGTGTGTGTGTGTGTGTGTGTGTGTGTGTGTGTGTGTGTGTGTGTGTGTGTGTGTGTGTGTGTGTGTGTGTGTGTGTGTGTGTGTGTGTGTGTGTGTGTGTGTGTGTGTGTGTGTGTGTGTGTGTGTGTGTGTGTGTGTGTGTGTGTGTGTGTGGATTTAAGACATGGACAGAACATTTAGGGGACGAAATGGAAGAAGAGAGTTTAATGTGTTTCGATAAAGTTTACAAAATACCAAAAAAAAAAAAAAAAAAGGAGTCAACACACATAGTGACCGTGAACGTGACAAGAAGGAGGCCCTGAAAGAACAGGCTCACCTGCAGTTACATCTTACTGACAAAGAGGCCGCTAGAAACAAGGGATCTCAAATCTTATGGAGTAAAACTTTAACCAGCCAATAGCGCACCGAGTGGAAAAGAAAGCTTGGTCATAGGATCCATAAAAAAGGGATAGGAAACAGGAGGAATAGACCTGCTCTAGACCTGCGAATTTAAATCGCCGGCAGAAGGGGATGGGGATTCCCAGACTACTAGAGAATAATGATGAGAATGATTTTTGTCCAACAAAAGAAAACCATTTATTCTTACAAATAATCAAAGTTGACATCGCCATCATTTTCTAGATATATAATGATCAAATGATTGACTGGTAGTGTCACTTCTGATGCTAACTTGTCCTTATAACTGAGGAGAAACTCTACAGTCTTAACTGTGCAGCACAGTGAGGAGCGTTTGTGCTTTCCATCAGCCGTCAATGAACACTTTACATCAGATAAGATTTTTTGTTACATGGGGCTAATTTGGAAGTAAATTAAGATATTCAGGTGTTTGTCTGATAGAGAAGCTGAATGTGAATCTCTGTGTTACAGGTAAAGTTTTCCTGAGTCCTCCCAGACTGTACAAGGAGCTGGAGGAGCTGCAGCATGACCTAACTGTGGTGGAAAAGGTCTCACTGCTGGTGGGCACGCTCAATGGAACCTACCAGGTAATGCTTATTGTTCTCAGTTAACATTGTCTCTTTCATTGTTTTTTGAAAAGAAGCTCCCGTGTTCATGATGCTTTTTCAGTCTAAGCATTTGATTTTTGTACACAATAATAATAGACCTCATTCACCAATATCTTCCTACGCTGTTGTTTTTTTCCTAAATTTGTTCTTTAGTTAAGTCCTGAGAAAAATCTATGTTGGATTCATGACGTATTCGTAAACCGCAAAATAGTTTGTACTTCTGTTCTCATAATGATGAATCCCTGAATTTCCTCGGAAGTTGAAAGTGCGTAAAAGGGCATGAGACTGCAGGGCCGTGTTCACACAGCCACACACAGAAATGGAAAAGAAAAGTTAAGAGAGTCGAGTCAAGAATGCCCAAATGAAAGTCTATACAAAAATCGAACTAAAAATCGTCGCTGTAGCTGCCACAGAAATACACCAACAACGGAGAAGAAGTGACGGGGAGACGCTGTGGAGAATACAAACACCGGAGATTTTCTCTCCAAATCTGGAGACTTCCCAATTTCTCCTCCATCCTGGGGACAAATGTGTCCCTGTTTCTGGTGTTAGTGGAGACTTTTGTGATGTTTTGGACTCTGATGCACTAATCACTCTGCAGTTAATGTCCTCAACGAGCAGAGGGTGCTGCTGGGAGCCCCTTCCCCGTTCCAAAGCACTCCCAGGCGCCACTTTCTCGCTACATTTAGAGACTTTTCACACCTTAGAACTTGATTTAGAAACTGAATAAGGAGCTAAACTGCTCTCTAGTCTCTGAGCATCAGGGAAAAGGGAGAAATCTGTGCTGGGCCTAATTCATTCCCATGCATGTGGCTTAGAGTCCAGTTCAGTAAACAGTCTCTGGGTCCATCTCTCTCCTCTCATGTATTAGCACTGTTGTTGTTATGTGACGCCGTGGGGTTAGAGGTCGGAGGTGGGGCCATGACACCATCCTTTAACAAAGTCTGAGCTTTCACCGTCCAGACCACAATGCCATGGGGGGCTTTTTCAAATCTTCCCACTCTGGGACCTGGTTTCTAAAGATCCAGTTTTCAGGCTCCGATAACACCGGGTGCGTGTAGATGTTGACTAAACCAGGCTGAAGCTGTGCGGTTACAGGAAAAGGCGTCCCAGTGTGGATGGGCCCTCAGTTTCTGTGTCTCCTCTTACAGAGACGCTGTTTCATTTCCTCATTCATTCAGTCTGGATCAAATGAGGAGACGGAGATAAATGAATGTCTGAAACCAAATCTTGGTTATTCATTTATTATTCAGGACTTTCTAATGTTATTTTTTTTATGTGCTGTCGCTCATTTCTTTGAACAGCGGTTTTTGCCCTCACGTTCAAATATTCAATGCAACTCTGAATAAAACACAGTGACTCTGTACAGACAGTCGTCAATTTGTTCGAGCACTTAGACTTAAAAGTTTATGGCACTGTATTTGTAATAATCTCAGTTTAATTAGTAACTGGTTGGTATAAAGTAATCGATTGTCAATCGATTAAAATGTGTATTTGGGATTAATCGAAAATACATATTTTAATCTGTTCTAAATGTAACTTAAATGGATATTTTTTAAGTTTTTAATACTCTTATCAACATGGGAGTTGACAAATATGCTTGATTTATGCAAATTTATATTTTTTATTATTGCAACAATCCAAAACAATGACTGTGTTTTCATGGACATGAATAACCCGTTTATGAGGCTTATCCCCATTATGATCATGTTTGGGATATGGTGTTTACATGATATTACATCATGGGAAAGCACCCTACTGATTTGTGTGAGCAGTGCCAGAAACTGTACAGCACATATGAGACAGAAAGAGAATTTATGCTCATTGAAATATTGAAATGAGGAAAATTGGATTGTCAGATACTAACCAATAATAATTATAAAGATTATTCTAGAGGGAAAGAAAAAGGAGTGTAGTTGTTCTCTGATCTTATGAAATGCAGCATACGCTGGAGTGACGAACTCCACCGGCAGACCAAGTGCTGCTGACTGAGTAAACAGTGTCACTAACATGGTGGTGTGTTTCCATTTAGAGAGGGAATGTCTCCATAGAGACACAGATGTGAATAGTTAGCAAAGAGACAACAAGTGTTTTCATTAGTGGGTCACATGATCAACCACCATTGTTTGATAGATAGTAATGTAACCCTGGTGTCTGTAGCGTGCCAGGACAGTGGATACTGCAGGTTACAAGGGGCTTAATACTTTTTCAATAAAAAGGCACCGTTACGGCAGGTCAGGAAGACTTTATTTTACTTCACTTACAGGTCAGGTTCAACGACAAGGCAACACGAGAGCAGAGCTAGAACTCTCTCTGGTGCGTCTGTATTATTGGCAACAAGGGCATGTGGAACCAACATCATACTGCTCATATTTATCTCCAGCTTTTTAACACTGAAAGTGATAAAAAAATATTATAGACTAAATTAAATAATTAATTAAAGGAATAATACCTCGTAATTTAAACACAAAATAAAACCAATGACATCCTATAATCAAAATAATGCAAAGGTAACAACATAAAATGTAATAATTCAAATAATAAACACATAATATTAGGCTGCAGCGCAATATCCCCATAGAGTTACGAATAACTCACCCTTTTGAAAGCAACTCAAGCTTGATCGCAGCTGGATCCTGGCCGCCGTTCAACCCAGAGATGCTGGGGTTATCTTCTCCGGGTATGCGCTGCACAACTTCTGCACCTGTGCTTAAGTCTTTGTCTTGAAAGCTGCCATTTCAGTTCTGCTTTTGAAGAGAACGTGATAGCACTTTTTCTCAGTCAGCTGCTGAGGGATGGCAGAAGGCTTGAGAAGCATGGATTTGATTGGTTCTGTCGTCCCTGTTTTTTTTAACATGGCTGGTGGGCATTGGGCTGTACTTGCCTTTAATGATGAGCTTCCTTTCCTCGACTAGCTCCACTTATTACAGGGTCTCTTCCTCTCACCAACTGGGTTTCTTTTCGATTCCATAACTGACGTTTTAGTGCAGCTTTTAGTGAAGAATTTACTCTAAGCAGGGTTCTTACGAGGAATTCTAAGAAGCTTGATGAATACGGGCCCAGGCCGTTAATGCATGTTGTCCTCTCTCTCACGTTTCCCTGGTTCTCTACAACAGGCTTAAAATAAAATTCTGAAAAGCAAAACAAAAAACAAAAGGAATGAACCTGATTTGGGTAGTGTTTATTTAATTTAAAAGACTATATAGCTTTGTAACATAATGAAAGTGATTATTAAAAAATATTCTAAATGCTAAAAATCTTTAATATTATGTATAATTGAAGAAAAGGCATCTGTTTTGCACAAACATGTCAGTACTCAAACGTGTGTAAGAGTGCTCTCGAGTGTGTGTGGATTCTATTCTCACCAGGGAACAAATCCCTAATAAGAGAACATGGTGAATGTCAGAATCTTCATGTAAACTGTGTGGGTAAACGCTTCTGAAGAACGGTTGGTGAATGAGGCACAATGTGTTTTCTGGTTTTAACAAATGTATATTCAATATGTTAAATATAATATATATATATTTATATATAAATATAAATAAAAGAGCTGAGTTGATGAGGTTTGGCTAAGCACAACCATATTTGGACATAATTCGAAACCTCTATCTTTCTCAGTAAAAAGAAGACAATCTAACTGGTCCGGCTTTCCTTTCCCTTTTTCTGTGGCTGTATCAGAATCTAAACCCTGCAGTGTCTCAGGACTGGGGTCTGGCTCTGCAGAGGCTCATCCGTCTAAAGGAGGAGGAGATCCAGAATGCCAACAAATGTCGCCTGCGTCTGTCTATACCAGGCAAACCAGACAAGTGAGTGTCAGGAGGTTCATGTAAGACAAGTTCAAAGCAAGGACAGTAAGCTTCAGCTGTAGTTAGCTTTTTACCATGAGAGCTGCGAAGCTTTGCCTTGGATTGCAAAGTATTTTTGAATGTTGTTGGGATTCATGTCCACTATGCTTTTTTTTTCCAGGTCTGGTCGTCCAGTGAGCATCGTTGTGGTCTTCAACACTCCCAGCCCCCTCAGTAAGATCTCCTGGGTGAACCGGCTGCACCTTGCGAAGATAGCTCAAAGTAAGTTTCGGAACTGTCTGTGTGTGTGTGTGTGTGTGTGTGTGTGTGTGTGTGTGTGTGTGTGTGTGTGTGTGTGTGTGTGTGTGTGTGTGTGTGTGTGTGTGTGTGTGTGTGTGTGTGTGTGTGTGTGTGTGTGTGTGTGTGTGTGTGTGTGTGTGTGTGTGTGTGTGTGTGTGTGTGTGTGTGTGTGCGTTCATGCAGTGTTAAACAGAAAATAATCCCCCCTTTCGTTCTTACAAATCAACAGACCATTTATTTTCTGCACAATTACCAAGAACTTTTATTCAAAACAGACTCTTAATGTTAGCATTGTGAAAATCCTCACATTTCTCAGTCACTTTGGTACATTTCTCCAGTCGTCCTTAACATATGCAAAACAGTAAGTGCATTTCTCCAATTCATTTGTACAAGCAGCAGCGCAAAATGGAATACCTGAAATACTTTCTCAAAATACTTATTTTATATCTCAAAACCAAATATTTATGTCAAGGAACATCGGGGTCCTTTTCAGAAAGCAGGGTTAGTGAAAACTCAGTTTCCCATCTCAGAATAAATCAAGTTTGCAATCCAGATTTACAAAATGCTTAGTCATTTTTTTGATGTAATTCTATAAGAATTTTTTTCTGACGTAAACTATGGCTAAGGGTTTGATGATGTTTGAAAATGCACATGGTTGCACTTTTTCTGTATTTCATGTATCAGTTTTAACGATAGAGGAGAATATTCTCATTTACACTGGAGCTTCTTTTTTTTTTACACAATCCTTAAAAAAATGAGACACACACAATTAAACCAAGAGACACACAGAACAATGAGTTTAAACAAAATGTGTTCATTTTTATCAGTGAGCACTAACTTTTTGTAAACTTTTACGTCTGTTTATAAATAATAAAACAGTGCTTAGTATGGTGTATTCAAGAAAAGTGGAAACCTAACATTGCAAAAATATTAAGAATAATATCTTTGGCATAAAATAAACAGTTAAACATAAAGTGCTTTTCAGAAACAGAGTCCCTCCTAGGAGTGTTGTCTGTGCTAGCATTAGCTGCAGCATGTTCAGTGTTGTCTGTGCTAACGTTAGCTGCAGCATGTTCCGGTTGTCTGTGCTAACGTTAGCTGCAGCATGTTCAGTGTTGTCTGTGCTAACGTTAGCTGCAGCGTGTTCATCTTTGTCTGTGCTAACATTAGCTGCAGCATGTTCAGTGTTGTCTGTGCTAACGTTAGCTGCAGCGTGTTCTGCGTTGTCTGTGCTAACGTTAGCTGCAACATGTTCAGGGTTGTCTGTGCTAACGTTAGCTGCAGCATGTTCAGCATTGTCTGTGCTAACGTTAGCTGCAGCATGTTCAGCCGTGCTCTTGTCCATGTTTCCACTTGGTCGTTTCTTAGAACTCAAATGTCGCCCACTGAACCAGCAACAACTCATCTCGCTTCTCATCAGTTTCATTTTTTCTTCTGTTGCATCCTGTGCGTCAGTATTACGGGCCGGGCAGAAACTCGTGCAATTAGCAACCTTCCTGCATGGAGTGCAATTGCCATTCATTTTGTTGCGTTATTTTTTTTTGTTGCGTTATTTTTTCTGTAATTAGTTAATCGTAATTAACGCATTTAAAGTCCCCGCCCTCGTTTTATGGCTACAAATTTTATAATTTATCAGACTAATGATAGTATATATGAGTAATAGTAATAATAGCAGAAGGAAGCGTCATGCAGGACCACGGCAGCAGGCACCACCATGATCAGCAGAGATCTGCGAGATGACAAAGCACAAACAACTCCGTGGAAGAAGTTAAATTAGTAACATGCATTGATGAGACATGAATGATACAGACAGAGAGGAGAGAAGCTCAGAGTATCAGGAAAAGTATTATTACCCGGCAGACTAGGCCTATAGCAGCAGAATTAAGTAAGCAGAACAAAATCAGTCTAGGCCTCAACAGGCTGCTGCAGGATAGTCGCTGACTTGTTGCTCTGCTACCAATTTTAGCTGCTGTGTTTCAACGTGTAGGCTTAAAAAACGAGCATGCAGGCTGATATTCACTGCAGAGTTTGGAGCGATTACCAGTAATTAGCTCATTTATTAATTTTGTCGAAACACTGCAGTGCTGTGCCCTCCATCTCAGCCAGGAGGAGACATGTTGGAGACACGGGGATATCCAAATGTTGAATGTGCGTTATAACCAAGCCATCTGATGTATTTCGATATCTGTGTGCTGTGTACCAGACTGGTGTTTATGATTTAATGAAGACACTGCATAATGGCATTATACGTGGAGCTGGCTCTGATACATCTTTGGGCCCAAGCAACATCTTACAACTAGTGCGCAACAGAAAGGGCATTTCTCGTTTGTTACCATTTGCAAATGTTCCAGCACTTAAACATTTTAGGCAAATGACGAAACACAATTGTCTACAATTTGAACAACTATTGGTTATATACAATGTGTCTTTGTGATCAAACAGAACATTGTTTAAGTCACCACATGCAGAATAGTCCATCTTATTGTCAAAATCTGCCCATGTTTCATAAATTGCATTCATATTGTTATGAATAGTTTGATCTAGAGCTTTCTATTATCACTAGTCCTAACCTGGAGTGAGCTAAAGAGGTAAACTCACATAAGATTTGCTTGTAAACACCAGATAGAAGGCAGGTAGCAGACCAGTGGTAGCTTGGCCACATAGCTTGGCAATGAAAGCGTCAAGCTACCATTCAAAACCAATGCAAGTGACGCAATGACACACAATGTTGCTCCCTGCGACGGGATTCAGTCGACAATGGCGACGCGACAAAGCGCTGATCACATCTACCGTGTCCATCACCTCATCGCGTGTCGCTTGAAGTTGAAAAATTTTAACTTTTCAAGCGACATCACTTGTATATTACTATACATTGCAAGGTATTGGTAGCATGTGGGTACTATACAATTACCACGGTCAGCCTACTTCTCCAAACCCTACTAAGCATTACAGCTGGTATGCATAAATGGCATTGACAGTAAATCATTCATAAATCACAGTTAGTTAGTTGTGTTTTTAAAGCTGACATGGACCCAGATGTTCTCGGACAAATAGTATTTTATAGAATGGTTTGTTATAGATTTACCAAAAAATGTATGTGAAGCAAAAGAGACTTTTGCTAATTCAATTGACCTTGATTGTTTTTAAAATAAAGTCAATTGCTTTGATTGCTGTCATAATAACTACAATAGATGCAAATGGTATATATTTCTTTATAATGCAGATGTAATTCTCAAGCTTGAAATATGTTTTCAAGCATATATGGTATGTGTTAAGCAATAAGGATGTGGATGAGCCTTTGAGTATCAGTATTCACCTCCATTTTTAACCTGTCCCTTGCACCAGCCACAGCCCTAACCTGCTTTAAAAGCACCACCATCATCCCAGTCTCTTGTGTGAATGACAACAGGCCAGTTGCACATAATCCAATCATAATGAAGTGCTTGGATATTGTGGTTCTTGCCCACATCCAGAGTAATATACCTGAGTCACTGGACCCCTACAGTATCTACAGATCCACTGAGGATACTATTTCTGCAGCTCTGCACACCTGGAAAGCAAAGAGGCTTACATCAGGATGCTCTTCATCGATTAAAACGCTATCCTGAAATATGCTAGCAACACCACAGTCAATGGCTGGATCACTGTCACTGTCCACGTTATTGATGACCTAACCTGGACAGATAACATCACACAGCTGGTCAAGAAAGCCCCACAACGGTTATTAGGGGTGGAACGGTTTATTTAAAAAATCCGTCCCCTTCAGTACGCATGTCACGGTTCGGTACACGTGTGTACCCTTTGGTTTGTGAGGTGCAACGTAGCGTAAGCCTTCATGGCCTATTTAAAAAAGTATCCCGGCTGGGGCCCTTCTGTGTGGAGTTAGCATGTTGTCCCCGTGTCTGCGTGGGTTTTCTCCGGGTTCTCCGGTTTCCTCCCACAGTCCAAAGACGTGCAGGTGTTCGGTTCATTGATGACTCTAAATCACCCGTAGGTGTGAATGGTCAACATGTGGGTGCACACGGCTGATGACTGCAAGCCTGCTCCACAATCCTAATAATATCTCAAAAATAGGTTGGCATCCACCACTTTCAGTGTAATTTACCAATATCTGAAGATATAAGGAGTTTGGATGTACAACCATTTTGGAAAATTACTGCTTTATTGTGACCTTTTGAGCCTGGGGCCTAAACTTCCAGGAAGCAGCCTAAGGAATCACAAAGCCAAGCAAAATCAATCTGACAATGGCTAACAAGAAATTGGCTGAAGATGTCGAGGACATAAAGAAGTCCTTGCAGTTTTTGTCACAGGAAATAACTAAAGTTTCAGAAAAGCAAGCATGTTTGATGGAACTTACAGATGAGATCAGACAACTGAAAACACTGATTCAAGAAAAGGACAAGCGAATTGAGCATTTGGAAACGCGGATTGATGACCTGGAACAATTTTCTAGAATGGAAGACCTTCTGATCTCAGGGCTTGAAATTCAACGCACTTTTGCACAAGCCGTAGCTGGGGACAGAGGAGAAGGAAATTTGGCAATTCCCACCACAAGTCCTGGTTTGTCTTCACTGGAGCACCAGGTAATCAAGTTTTTTGAGAGCAAAAACATCTCTATTGACAGTAAAGATGTTGCAGCATGTCACGCATTATCACAGAGAAATGGGAAAAGGCCAAATATTATCATTCGTTTTGCCAATAGAAAGCACAAAATGGAGGTGCTAAGAAATGGCAGGAAATTGAAGGGTACAGGTGTTTATGTGAATGAGCACCTTACCAGGAAAAATGCTGAAATTGCAAGACAGGCAAGAATTCTGAGAAGAGAGAAGAAGATACAAGACACTTGGACACGGAACTGTAGAATCCTGATCAAGCTTAATGGATCTCCAGAACAGGCCAGAGTGATGGTTATCAAAGACATCAAAGAACTTGAACAATACAAATAAATAAGTCTTGGAGGACCCAAAGAAAAACGGACAAGTGACAATGAACTGGATTTATGATGCATCCTGACAGACTTAAATCAACCATAAACACAGTAAGGACAGAATCAGATCACTCTAGTCATGTAAATCTTCAACTCAAAAGGTTTGATTACACAGAGTTTAAACCGCATGATATACAGAATGATTTGGATCCAGAGAACAATGTGCTTGCAAAAATACAGAACAATTGTGAATATTATACACATGAGCAACTTGAGAAGCACATAACCACAAAGGATTCACTTTCTATTATTCATTTCAATTGTAGAAGTCTTAACTCAAATTTCTCTAAAATTCTAGACTTTTTGAAACAATCAAAACACACCTTTTCTGTAATAGCAATCTCAGAGACATGGATGGACAAGGAACAATGTTCCTTCTTCCAGATAGAAGGATATAACATGTTCTTCAGAAGTAGGAACCGTCAAAAAGGTGGGGGTGTAGCTTTATATATTGACCGAAACTTGAAAAGTAAAATAGTAAAAAACAAATGTTTAATCATTGATAAAGTTATGGAATGTGTTACTGTAGAAATTGAGCTTGAAAAGTCAAGGAATGTCTATGTAAGCTGCATATACAGAAAACCTGGTTCATGCATTGATATATTTAGGGAAACGATGATGGATCTGTATGAGGGTTTATGCGAAAGAAAAATGGTTTTTGTATGTGGTGACTTTAATCTTGACTTACTGAATCCTTTAGAACTGCCGTCAATTACCGAGTTTATAAATACAATGTATAGTTTAAGTTTATATCCCGCCATAACGAGACCATCTCGAATAACAAGAAACAGTGCAACATTGATTGATAACATATTTTCTAACATTATTGAACATGAAATAACAAGTGGACTTTTAATATCTGATATATCGGATCACCTTCCAGTCTTTACAAAGATAGAAATGGTTACTAAATCCAATAAAGCAAAGAAAATGGTTATAATGACCAGACAAAAAAACACTGAGGCAATTAATAGACTTAAGAATGCTCTACTGGAACAAAACTGGGACAATGTATATTCAGATAATGTAAATACTGCTTATGAAGCCTTTTTGAACTCTTTTTTTACTCTATATAACACACATTGTCCCCTAATTAGTAAAGTAATCACTGACAAATTTTCTGGAAAACCATGGTTAACAAAGGGTATTCAAAAGGCATGTAAGAAAAAGAACAAACTGTATAAAGAATTCCTTAAAAAAAGGACTGAAGAAGCAGAGAGAACCTACAAAACATATAAGAACAGACTAACAAACATCATGAGAGCATGTAAAACAGATTATTATAGTGATATTTTGGAAAGAAGCAAAAACGACATAAAAAATACATGGAGCATTTTGAACAAATTAATTAAAAGAAGAAATAAGGAGTCCCACTTCCCTTCTCACTTTGAAATAAATTATGGACATCTGATCACCCAGCCAAACGAAATTGCTAATGAATTTAATAACTACTTTAGTAAAATAGGTTCTAACTTAGAAAAAGAAATACCAAACTACCATAATAAGGAGGATATCCTCAGCAAACTTCCAAAGCAGGAAAACAGTATATTCCTACATCTTACAGATGAAAATGAAATTCTTTCAATTGTGAAAAAGTTAAAAAGTAAAAAGTCATCAGACCCTGATGGATTGGACATGTCAATATTAAAAGAAATAATTGATTTTGTAATAACTCCTATCACCTTTGTATTTAACCTGTCCCTGCAAACAGGAATATTCCCAGAAAGAATGAAGATGGCAAAAGTAATTCCGATTTACAAGTCGGGTGATAAACACACATTCACAAATTATAGACCTATCTCCATACTATCCCAATTTTCTAAAATATTGGAGAAGCTTTTCCATTTAAGATTATATAATTATTTAGAAAAATATGACATACTCTGTGAGCAGCAATATGGCTTTAGACCTGATCGAACCACAACCTTAGCTTTGGTGGACCTAGTTGAAAATATAACAAATGCAATAGAACATAAGCAATATGTTGTTGGTTTATTCTTGGATCTTACCAAAGCTTTCGACACCGTGAACCATGATCTCTTGCTGAAAAAACTTAATAGATATGGGATCAGGGGTGTGGCCCTTTCCTGGATCCAAAGTTATTTGAGCAACAGATCCCAATACGTCCACTTTGATGGCACCGACTCAGAGACCATGTCAGTGACCTGTGGACTCCCCCAGGGGTCAGTGTTGAGTCCTTTGTTGTTCATAATTTACATTAATGATTTATGTTCGGTTTCAAAAACAATGCACTTTATATTATTTGCAGATGATACAAACATACTTTGTTGTGGTAGAGATTTGAAGGCATTATTTGAAGCTGTAGAAAATGAACTGAAAATATTGAAGCATTGGTTCGACTCAAATAAATTAACTCTGAACTTAAAGAAAACTAAATTTGTAATATTTGCAAATCGTCCAATCAATGTGGAAACAAACTTAATTATAAACGATACAGAGATTGAACAAGTAAATGAAATTAAGTTTTTAGGAATAATATTGCAAAATAAGCTAAGTTGGAGAAATCACATAAATTATATAAAGGCAAAAGTCTGCAAATCATTAGCAGTCATTAGTAAGGTTAAAGAATATTTAAATGATCAAACGCTATATGTATTGTATTGTTCCTTGGTGCTTCCCTACATGACCTATGGTCTGGAGGTGTGGGGAAACACATACCAAACTAACACAAAACCAATCAGTTTGATCCAAAAAAGGGCAATGCGACTTATAAATAAAGCTGGATATAGGGAACACACAAATACACTTTACATCCGAAAAAAAGCCTTGAAATTCAAGGACTTGGTTTACTTTCGAACGGCACAATTTATGTTTAAAATAAAGAATAATCAATTCCCCATTCGGATTCAGAACCTGATTCAGGAAAGGGAAAGTACCTATCTGCTGAGAGGGCAAGACGTGCTGAAAAAGCCCAGTGTTAGAACAAATGCAAAAATGCATTGTATTTCTGTTGTTGGAGTGAATGTTTGGAATGATTTGGCCATAGATTTAAAAGACTGCAGAACATTAATTTACTTTAAAACTGTTCTCAAGAGGAACATTATTCAAACATATGTTGATTGTGTTTCGCTGACAGCAGCAATAAATTAATTATTAGATATTTTCTTTTTGACCTGTGTGTAGCTGCTACCTAGGTTTATGTATTTTAAAGGGTAGGCGTTATAAGCTTTAGCTTCTGCCTATTCCCTTTTTTCAGACCTTATACATTTTTTTTTTTTTTGTGTTTGTTACGAAATGTCTTTGTCTGAAATGTCTGAAAATAAACTGAACTGAACTGATGGCCGCTGTTCTTTCTTGTATACTTCCTGTTTCCTGTTCTTCGCTCGCTCGTCCTGTGTTTGGTGCTCGGTTTTTGACTATTTTTTCTACTTTCGCTACTGATCCTGGATAAGGGACATTGGCCTTAATATTGATACCTCTGGCTTTGGACACTGCTTGTTTACGACGCTGATTTTGGAACACGGACTGAAGCGCAACGCCAGATTGTTAGCGTTACCTAGCAGCAGCATGCCGCCGAAGAAGGCAATGACAACTGAGGAGGGAGGCGAACTTAAAAACACCCTGGAGTTTTTGGCTGAAGAGATTTCTGCGGTTAAACAGCAGCAGAAAGGCCTCTGGGGGCTGTTGGAAGAGGTGAAGGCTCTCAGGATCCAGAGCGCCGAGAAGGACCGGCGTCTGGTGGAGCTAGAGAACAGAGTGGCAGACCTGGAGCAATACTCCAGGATCAATGATGAAATTGTGACTGGGCTCCGCATCAAACCCCGGTCATACGCCCGGTCGGTGACCACTGACAACAGGGGGGAGCCCGGTGAGCAGGATGACAGATCGGCAGAGCAACAGGTGGCTGCCTTCTTCCACTCAAAGGGGATTGAAGTGGATTCAAACAACATAGAGGCTTGCCACCCTCTGCCCCGGAAAAGTGACGGAAATACATCAACCATTATCATGAGATTTGTAAACAGAAAACACAAGTCTGCACTGTTGAAGCAGGGAAGGAAATTGAAAGGAACGAATGTATTCATTAACAAGCACCTCACTAAACGAAACTCCGACGTCGCAAGAAAAGCACGCATTCTGAAAAAACAAGGGAAAATTCAAAGCACATGGACAAGCAATTGTAAAGTACTGATCAAGCTGAGATGATCGCAAAAAATGTCGTCATCAGGAACATGGAGGAGCTGGACAGGTACCAGTGAGCATCATGAACTGGACTGTAAGGTATGATCCATTCCACACACGATCATGACACCGTCGGAAATATATCATACACCACATCTGGGAACTATGAAGACACAACTCAAAGGACTTTTGATCTCCACAGTATGGAACTGAAAACTTTTCAGTATACAGACCATAATGTACTGGACATAGAAAACGATATAGATCCAGACAATAATTTATTTTTCCAATGTTACTGATAATTGCTGTTACTACACGGACAAACAGTACAATCAGACCATTAAAATGGATAACACTATCCATAATCCATTTCAACAGCAAAAGCATGTACGCAACCTTTAGTAACATTAAGGATTACGTGAATAAATTCACAAAACCATTCAAGATTATTGCCATATCAGAAACATGGATTAAAGCTGATAAAGGAATGGATTTTGAGCTGGATGGATATGAACTCAACCACATTAACAGAAAGAACAAAAGCGGAGGAGGTGTGGCTGTATGTGTGGACAAAGACTTGAACTATAGGGTAGTGGACAATATGTCAACTGCTGTGGACAATCTGTTTGAATGTATAACAATTGAAATCTGTAGAGAAAAAAACAAAAATGTAATAATCAGCTGTATATACTGTATAGGGCACCAGGTTCTAGTGTAGAATCATTTAATAACTGGATGGAGGCATCTTTTTCAAAGGTTAATCCAAAAGTCATTTTAATTTGTGGCGACCTCAATATTGATCTTTTGAATCCAAAAAAGCACAAAGCAACAGATGAATTCATTAGTACAATGTACAGCATGAGCCTTTATCCAAAAATCACCAGACCTAGCAGAATCACACCTCACTGTTCCACATTAATCGACAACATCTTCACCAATGATATTGAAGACAACACTGTCAGTGGATTACTCATCATTGACATCAGTGACCACTTGCCAGTCTTCACAGTTTACGATGGTGAATTTAAAGGAAATCGGACAAATGAAAACATAACATATAGACGGCTGAGGAGAGATGGAACTATGGAGGCACTTAGAAATGACCTATGTGAACAAAAGTGGGATGCTGTGTATAAGTAAAAGTGATATAGATAAGGCACACGACACATTTTTAAGCATATTTACATCATTATATAATAAAATTTGTCCTATTAAACAACATAGTAGGAAACATAAATACTCAGATCGACCATGGATCACTAAGAGGTTACAGAATACCTGTAAAAAGAAAAATACACTCTATAGAGTATTTATAAAAGAAAGAACTAAGGAGGCTGAAAATAAATACAAAAAATATAAAAATAAATGAATCAGTATTTTAAGGAAAAGTGAAAAGGAATTCTATCATGAGATATTAAATAATAATAAAATAAATATTAAAGGGATATGGGATATAATAAACAGCATTATCAAAAATGGCTCTAGACAATGTTACCCTCAGTATTTCATAGATAATGATATTAGAAAGGAAAACATGGAGGATATAGTGAATAGCTTTAACCTGTGAGTGTTGGACCAAACCTGGCTGAAAAAATTCCTGATCCCCCGGCATCACAGGATTGGAATAATAATCTTATAGATAGAAACACTAACTTAATGTTCCTCACAGCAGTGGAAGAGAAAGAAAAATTGATATTGTAAATAAATGTAAAGATAAAACATCTACTGATGGCAATAACATTGATATGAAAATTGTGAAAAAGGTCATTGAGGGGATTTCAGACCCGCTAACTTTCATCTGTAATTTATCATTTCAAACTGGCAAATTTACAAGCAAAATGAAAATGGCTAAAGTTGTACCGCTGTATAAATCCGGAGATAGACACCAATTCACAAATTACAGACCCATCTCATTACTACCACAATTTTCAAAAATTTTAGAAAAAGTATTCAATAATCGATTAGAAAAATTCATAGCCAAACATAAATTGCTCACTGACAATCAGTACGGATTCAGATCAAACAGTTCAACATCACTGGCATTAATGGAATCATTAGAAGTAATCACTAATGCCATAGAAAATAAACAATATGCAATTTGAATATTCATTGATCTTAAAAAAGCCTTCGACACAATTAATCATGACATATTAATCAATAAACTGGAACATCAGGGGGATAGTTTTGCACTGGGTTGAGAGTTATTTAAAGGGCCGGAGACAATTTGTGAAGTTGGTAGACTATAGCTCATCCTGCTTGGACATTGCCTGTGGCGTCCCCCAGGGGTCAGTGCTGGGTCCCAAACTGTTTATTCTATATATAAATGATATATGTAACGTCTTAAATATGTTGAAATTGGTACTATTTGCTGATGACACAAATATGTTTTACTCAGGGGAGAATTTACAGGAGCTTCTGGGGTGTATCACTGAAGAAATGTGTAAATTAACATGGAAACCTCATATAAAGCATGTTCGAAGTAAACTGTCACGGAGCATCTCAGTACTAGGTAAGGCTAAACACTTTCTGGACCACAAATCACTCCACATTCTTTACAACTCACTGATATTACCGTATTTGAGTTACTGTGCAGAGATTTGGGGCAATACTTATAAATCTACACTACAACCACTGTCGATTCTGCAAAAAAGAGCAATCAGGATAATTCATAACACTGGGTACAGAGAACACTCTAACCCCTTTTCTCAAAATCCAAAATACTGAAACTCACTGATCTGGTCAGTTTCCAAACAGCACAAATCCTGTATAGAGCAACAAACAACATGTTACCAGTAAATATTCAAGCATGTTTTTTTCCGAGAGAAGGGGGTAATAATCTGAGGGGGGAACTGAATCTAAAACATCTGTATGCACGCTCTACTTTGAAAACCTTTTGCATTTCAGTATGTGGAGTGAAACTGTGGAACAGAGTAGCGGAGGAGCTCAGGCAATGTCCAACCATGAGAAAATTCAAACATCAGTATAAACGGACGGTGTTTACAAGGTACAGGGAAGAAAAGGGGTCTGACAATCACTAGGGTTCTCACATTTTGCCATACTTGTCATTTATTATTTTTACACAAGCGGTTATTGTGTTGTTTGTTGGTGATTGTTTGTTTTGTTGAGCGTATTAAAAAAACAAAAAAAAACAGGATACACAGGAAGTAAGAAAACCTATAGTACTAGATACTAAGTGGCGAAGGGGTAGGAATTAATAAGCTAATGCTTCTTCCTACTCCTCTTCAAGATTCAAGAAGCTTTATTTATCCCGATTGGAAATTATTGTGCAACAGTTTCAGTACAAAGGTGGGAAAGGATCAGAGTGACAATAAGCTAAGATAATCAAATCAAAATAAAGCTAACATAAAATAAATAAAACAATAACTAAGTGTGACAGAGTGCAACAGACATTGTGGTTAAGCGTAGGTGTATACAATATACAACAATACGCACTGTGCAGTTTAGCAGCATATTGAAATAAGATAAGTACAAGCTAAATAAGTGATAAGGAGCGATAATTGAAACAGTGTTAAAAATGTAGCAGCATTTCCTACAGAACTAAGTTACAGTAACGTACAGGGAAGTGTAGCAGCATTTCTTACTGAAGTAAGTTAGTTACAGTAAACCACAGTGAAGTGTAGCAGCCTTTCTTACTGAAGTAAGTTTACAATACAACTAAACAAATTGATGCAGTGGTGTTATAAAGTGACAAAGTAACATTTTCTCAGGATACAGTGTCTCCACTGTTCCTTACCTGACCGGGGGGGGGTTTGAATTATACAGTTTGATGGCCAACGGAAGAAAAGACTTCCTCTGGCGTTCAGTGTTACACCGGGGGAGAATGAGTCTATGACTGAAGGTGCTTCTGCTGGAGGTCAGCAGCTGGTGGAGAGGGTGAGAGTTGTTATCCAGGATGCTGTGCAGTTTAGACAGCATCCTCCTCTCAGACACCGCCACCAAAGAGTCCAGTTTGACCCCCAGGACGGAGCCAGCCTTCCCGTTGATCTTACTGATTCTCTTGGCGTCTGCTGCCCCAGCACACAACAGCAAAGAAGATGGCACTAGCTACCACTGACTGATAGAACATCCTCAGCATGGTGGTACATACAATGACCGGAGCCTCCTCAGGGAATAGAGACGACTCTGGCCCTTCTTGTAAACAGCCTCAGTGTTCTTGGACCAGTCCAGTTTGTTATCCAGGTATACTCCAAGGTATTTGTAATCCTGGACAACAGCCACAGTCACGCCGTTCCCCTCACTGACACAGCCAACAATTGCAGAGTCGTCAGCAAACTTCTGCAGGTGGAAGGACTCAGAGAGGAGCTGAAAATCTGAGGTGTACAGGGTGAACAGAAAGGGGGAAAGAACAGTTCCCTGTGGAGCTCCATTGCTGCTGACCACAGTGTCAGACACTCCGTCCTGCAGTCTGACATACTTTGGTCGACCCGTTAAGTAATCCGTAATCCAGGAAAACAGGGGAGGGTCCACCTGCATCGCCGTCAACTTACTTCCCAGCAGAGCAGGCCGGATGGTATTGAACGCACTGGAGAAGTCCATGAACAAGATTCTCACTGGTTCCCGGTCTGTCCAGGTGGGCGCAGGCACGGTGAAGCACGGTGGAGCAGTACAAAGGGTTTTTAATGACAAGTGATCCAAGTGTAATTTATTTTTCATATGTTTGAAATAAAGCATTCATTCATTCATATCCATCTCAGCGCTACGTCTCAGCGCGTCACATCCTCAATGCTATCCAGCTGCAGCCCCGGAGCACAAGCTACAGTTGCCCTGAGGGGCAAATCACAACAGCAGATAGAAAAACGCAACAGCAAAAAAAAAAAGATGTATCTGTTTAAAACTAGAAAGCACTATTCCTTAACTATTTTATTATTATAAAAATGTTTTAATTGATCAAAATACACAGACAATCATGAGATATATGCAACATTTTTTCTCAACCTAGTAAAATATGCAAACGTGAATAGTGACAAAGGTAAAAACAAACATCTTGCAATGTTTAGAAAACATTTTTTTTTAATATGAATTTTAGACTTTGATCTGACTTTTTCCTGACGAATAATAATCTTAAGCTGTAAACTTTCACACTGTTGTCCTGTGTTAAACTGCAAATGTTGTGTGAGAGACAGGCTGTCCCCGGTGATGTTCTGGCAAGATGTGGAAAGGGCAGGCAGCACGGCTCTCTGGTACAGCAGTCTTTGATGAGATGATGTGATGTAGACCTCTCTGTGACTCTGTTAGGGTCGATGGGAAGGCTAAGGAAGCAAACACATGCTTTTAGCTCACACTCAGTAATTCAGCGTCTCCTTGATAGGGCAATCAGACGTCACCATCACTGGTCCATCAATCTCTCAGCTGCCATCATGGTTTAAAAGCAGGACTGCAAAGAGAAGCCTGGAGAAAAAGCAGATTATGCAGTTTACAATGTGATCAATTGTGAAGAAACACAGAAGTAAAGAAAATATAGTATACAAATAAAATCTAGTATGTAGAACAAAACACATTTTTTTGTATTTTGTAGATTAGGGGATCACTACCACTCTGATAAAACTGTTGCATTAAACACTGACAATAAATAAATAATGTAGTCAAACACAAGGGTCCTGCAATGAATTCCATATGCATGATGTTTATAATGTGTTTGTTCAAACTGTTAGAGAGATGATTTAACATTATTGTTTTTTATGAGTCTGCAGTTGAAAAGTCCAGCTTTACTGAGATGAGTTCATCACATTATGTCATTAAGATTATCATATAATATTATCATTGAGGTCAGAGGGACTAGTAGAGTTGTGTCTGACTGCATTATACTCAGTGGTGTTATTTTACACAGCATCATGTCATTGGAGTGGATACATCTGTTTACTATAGAACATGTACAGTTAACAGTTCATGCTAGATAGCAGAGTAAATGCACATGTGTTTGTTCTGAATCTACAACACTAACAGCTCTGTAACTGTAGGTGCATCTGTCCCTACATTAACGTTACCGACAGTCTCTCCATGAAGCTTAGAAACTGACGTTAACACACCACCATCACTGTTAACGTTACGTGCCTGATAGCTCGTTTTAACTGTCTGTGGGCTGTCTGGGCCCAGGCAATAACAGTCCTTACAACCATAAATTATAAATACATTAGCTGTGCAAACATAATCACAAACTAACGCTTTGTAACTACACTTCCGTGTTTTAACATTAGCGAACTGATGCTACAGATTTTGCCGGGTTAACCTGTAACGTTAGGTTTGATAAAATCCGATGCTAACCGCTAATGCGGGCTAACAATAGCGTTAGCACTCCCTGGCTGCATCCGCCGTCCCCTCCTCCCCGCCCATAAGCACCCCAGAAAACCATCGAAATGAAATGGCCTTTACAACCTGTCCCCTAATTATAAGGCGGGGGCTTATAATTAACTTAAGCAGAGCATCATCACTGTTATGATACTTTTGGCAATATTTTCCAACTACTTAATATACTTTCTAAACCATACTATCTTTTTCATCTTTATAGTTCATACATGTACATAACATAATATAGCAATACAGAAGTATACTTGATCCTTGATCTTCTGGGTCCATGCTGAAAAAAGAAAATAGTCGTTTCTGGGGCAGCGATCCGCCTACACCCCTTTGTAAATGTCCATCAGTTGTTAGTCATTAGTCATTAGTCAGGTGTCAGTCTCACAGACAAGGAAGAGCTTGTCGATGGGCCTTTTGAGGGTGCTGCTCCTAGTCTTGACCTGTACCCGACGAACAAGACCTCTGGTGTCCAACATAGTCTGCTCCAGTCTGCCTAGTAACCACGAATTTCTTGCTGAATTTTCATCCATTATCATGACGACATCTCCAATTTTGAGGTTCATTTTTATCCTGTTCCACTTTTGGCGCTCTTGAAGGCTTGGGAGATACTCTTTTGTCCATCTCCTCCAAAATAAATCGGCCAGATACTGGGCTTGCTTCCACCGTCTTCGGGAGTAACAATCATGCTTACTGAAGAGACCAGGGGGAAGCAGCGGCTTTTTCTTAAGTAGCAACAAATGATTTGGAGTTAAAGCCTCTACATCACCTGGATCATCAGATGTAGTGGTTATGGGCCTATCATTAACAATTGCTTCCACTTCACAAAGCAGAGATTATAGGCACTCATCGTCCATAGTTTGTTTACCCAGCACTGACTTTAATATTCTCTTCACCAGTCTTACTTGCCTCTCCCATATTCCACCAAAGTGACTAGATTTGTCCCATTATCGGATTGGATGAGATCCACCTGTCCTCTTCTACACATGAAGCGTCGGATAGCATGTATGCATTGTGTCCAGGCTGTGAGCGAATTCGATGTGCAGAGCACGTGTTGTTAAGCAGGTAAACAATACACCGTACCTTTTAATGATGGTGCGACCTCTTTTGACCTCTATGGGCCCAAAGTAGTCCATCCTTACGTGTGTGAAGGGGGTTTGTCAGGAATCAGCCGATCCACAGGCAAGTCTGCCATCTTTTGCTCCTGAGCTCTTGCATGACATTTTCTGCAAACAACACAACGAAATATAATTTTTCTTACTGCTGCGATTGCTGCAGGTATCCAGTAATGCTGTTGAAGTCGAGAAAGCATGAAGTTCCTGCCAGAGTGTCCAGTTTTTTCATGAATGTCTTGCAATAACAGGTTAGTAGCATGGAGACCTTTTGGCATTATTATGGGATGTTTTGAGCTTTCAGGCAGGGCGGATTTATGTAATCGTCCACCAACTCTGAGCAGGCCATCCTGAAGACAAGGATCCAATCTGTAGATGGAGCTGTTTCTTTTTGGTACTTGCTTTCCTTTTTCCAAAGCTGAGATTTCTGCCTGGAAGCTGCAACGCTGACAGTATCGCACAACTGCCACCTCTGCTCCGTTCAATTCTTCCACAGTCAGCGGCTCTTGAAGGGGGAAAGCAGAATTTACTGTTTTTCTTCCTTTGTGTGTCTTTGAAACCAGATAGTCTCTTATTCTCAGCATCCAGGCTATGGCCCGTTTTAAGCGCCACCAGCTTGAGTAGCCGTCTATCAATTTTTCCGCTGCACACAAGCCCACAGTGACTGCAGAGAACGCCAAGATTGTTTTTCTCACCTCTGGATCATCCTCACCAAGATTCAAGCATTAAGGCTTGTCCATCGCTCCCATATTTGCACTTTGCAAGAAGGCAGGCCCTTGCAGCCATGTTTGGTTGGTCAAAAACTGCTCCACTGTGAGTCCCCATGAGGCACAATCAGCTGGGTTTACAAAGTTCCACTGCTCCACCTTTGTGGCCTCCTTTATGATGGCAATTCTATTAGCCACAGATGTTTTCAGCCTCAATACTTCATTTGTTATGCATCCTAACACAGCTGTGCTATCTGTCCAAAAAGCTGAGGCTTGGAGGTCCCACTGGAGCTCCCTTTTCATCAGCTTATCCATGTTTACAGCCATCGCCGCTGCAGTAAGCTCCAAGCGTGGGATGGTGGTTTGTTTCAGCGGGGCCACTCTAGCTTTACCCATCATAAAGGCGCAATGAACATGACCGTTCTTATTTGTCAGCTTCAGGTATGACACCGTCCCATAGCCACTCTCACTGGCGTTTGAAAAATGATTGAGCTGGGCTGTGGCAATCGGACCAAAATCCCTTGGCTTGATGCACCTTGCTATTTGGAAGTTGGATATTTGGGGTAATTGGTTCATCCAGTTTCCCCAATCATGCAAAAGGTGTTCCCAGGTGATTTTTTCCTTGCACAGCCTTTCCAGAATGGATTTGGCAGGGAGTATGACAGGAGCAAGAAACCCAAGAGGGTCATATATGGAGCTGACCGTAGAAAGAACTGCTTGTCTTGTGTTTGGCTTCTCTTTCATGGAAACTTTGAATCTGAAAGAGTCTGAGTTTTCACACCACAACACACCCAAAGCTCTTTCCATGGGAAGAGCGTCTTTAACAGGGTCCAATGCTTTCACCTCTTTTGCTCTGTCGTTCTCCGGCACCAATTTCAAAAGTGCACGACCGTTACTCGTCCATCTAGACAGTTTGAAGCCTCCGGCAGCGCATAGTGTTGTGAGCTATTTTTTTTATGCTATGGCAGCCTTCTCACTGCTTACTGACTTTAGGCAGTCGTCAATGTAAAAGTTTCTCATTATTGGTTTCACAGCTTCTGGTGATGACCTTGTCCTGTTGCGCAAGGCAAAGTTCGCACAGCTGGCAGATGAGGTGGCCCCAAAAAGATGAACTACTACTTTGTGCTCAGCCATCTCTCGGGACAGGTCTGCGTCTGGCCACCGGAAAAAGCGCAGAAGGTCAGTGTCCTTCTCCGGGACTCTCACCTGGTGGTACATGGCCTCTATGTCGGCCATCATGGCCACACTTTCCTCTCTTAAGCGAGTCAGCACACCTATAAGTGTGCTAGTTAAATCTGGGCATTGGAGCAGCCTTAGGTTAAGAGACACCCCTTGGTAACTAGCAGCACAGTCAAATACAACACAAAGCTTTTTCTTCCGTGGATGGTATATACATAGCTGTGCTGACCTGCCCCTTTAACTGCGTTTCTGGGAGCTTGACTGCATATCCTTTAGTCAACATATCTGCCATGCAGTTAGAATACTCTCTATGAAAGTAAGGATTTCTGCTGAGCCTTTTCTTAAGGGTGAGTAAACGCTGGATTGCCGCGTCTCGATTGTTCGGCATCTTTATCTCCGAGTCTGGTAGCTCAATGTAGTAGTGTTCCTCCTTGAATTCCACAGACTTTGAAACGGATTCCATGAACCTTTTGTGTTCGATCGACATTTACAGTTTTTCATCACGACTGTGTCCCGAAAAATCTATGCTGGACTGCTGTAACAGCATCTTTTCTATGTTTTCCACTATCCGGCTAACTGTGACAGCCTGCTGTTCACTTTCCACATGTGCCCTGATTGGTCCGTTGACTGTCCATCCCAGGATCATTTTGACAGCATACGGTCCATTGTTTCGACGGTGAATTACTCTCCAAGGTTCAAAAACTTCAGGAGTGTCATTGCCAATAAGGAGTCCTACATCAGCATCGATGTGTGGTAATTTCACGTCTCTGTGGTAAGACCACTTGTTAATGTCCTTTTGTTGAGGGATGTTTTTCTTTTCAACTGGAATCCTCTTTTGTACAAACAACTTTGAGAGAGTCACGTATTTGTCCTCATTGATCCCACAAACTTCCACGTTTCTTACAAGACAGCCCTTTACACGCTAGGTATCTCTGCTCCCTTACCATGCAGGTTAAGCTGTTTGACCAGTGCATCAGTACAAAAGGTTCCGGAGCTCCCCATATCAATGAATGCATAGGTTTCCACCATCTTTGTCCCAAGTTTTGCTTTGACACACACTGGAAGAATTGCCAGGATGCAGCTGTCTCCGGCCCCAGTAGCAAGAGATGCTTCCTCATCCATACCCACGAGGACACTTGAAATTGTTTGTTGACATTCAGTGTATTCAGTTTGACAGCTTGTGTTAGTTTGCTTCTTAACATTTTCGTTTTTATGAATGTGCAACAAACCTCAGTGTTTTTGTGAGTACACCTGACATGTCATTCTTGTGCTGCAATGTTTGCTAAGATGCCACTTTAATAGACAGCCAAAACATATGCCAGAAGGAGAAATACAGTAGATTTCAGATAGTCTGTTAGGTTTTTACGGATTTCTCATTGAATTGCTTCATTGTTTAATAATGATACATTGAGTCTCTTTGTTCGGTCCTATCTGTATCTTTATGGTGACAGGAGCATGGTCTGATATAGTTATGGGTTCTATGTTACATTCACTAGTTCTGTAGAGGTCTGTTACCGATATCAAAAACATATCCAGTCTAGAATGGCTGCCATGTACATGTGACATGAAAGCATAGTCCTCTTCTCTAGGATGTAGAAGGCGCCATACATCCCCCAGACCTAATTCATCCATAATTGCATGAAGAGTTGATTTCTTGGACATAGGGTTTCTCTACTGGAAGCCTACAAACAGTCTGCCTCAAAATGCAGTTGAAGTCTCCACCTATTAAGATAATCCCCTCTGCTTTGTCTGCTAATAGAAATGCTATTGTCAGAAATTTGGACAGTCCTCGTTCGGTGCATATAGATTAACCAGTGTAATTTTTGTACCTCCAATACGGCCTATTACCATCACATATCTACCCTCTTTATCCTCATGGCTAAAATAAACTAATTTATTTAGCAGGATGGCAACTCCTTTTTTCCTCCCATTTTTGAATGAGGAGCTACTATATATCTGGTCCACCCATTCTTTTCTTAATTTAAAGTACTCTTTTTCTGCAGTGAGTCGCTCATTGCTATGGAACATTGTAGTTTTTTAAGTTGGTTGAATATTCTTTTCTCTTAATTGAACTACTTATACCCTTTACATTATAGCTGATACACTTTAAACTATACATGTATTATTATTTTTTGCTCTTTCAGTGGTTTACAAATACACCGTAAATCAAGAACAATTGAAATCATGCATAGTGACAGTGACCCAAATCCAATCTCAAAGCAAAACAGGACAAATAACATTAAAGAAACAGCAATACAGTGAACTTCCAAATACCCAACTGGGTTTCTCAGTCTTATTTTGTTGTTCAGCTACTTCAAACCTGAACATGAACCAGCCCCTGGTGAAGCCTGGGCTGAGAAGGGTGACTGCTCCTCGGGGAATACACACACAGTGTCGGAGCTGCTGTCGTCCGGCTGTTGAAGCGGTCCTTGCTGCTCGGTATGCGGGTAATACTCGGGACGTACGCGGGATTACTGAGTTCCGTCCGTTGTAGTAAAACTTGTATTCTTCCTAACGTTAATTGTTTTAAACTCCACAATGAAACTCGACATTATTTATCTCCACTGAAGAAAGCCCTGCTACTCGCTACGGATCTCTCCCGCTGTGCTCCACCTTCAGTGGGACAGTTCGCTCTCGATCTGCTCCCTCTCATCCACCCGGGCCTGGAGCCCGAGCTCCTGTTAAAGCTCCTGCTTCAACTGTTTGATTGCATCACGCACATGGGCTCTCTTTTTTTGCAGCTCCAGGGAGTAATCATGGTTGAAGAATATCGGCTCTGTTTTGTAAAGGTTCTGCCTTTGGCTCCAGGCTTGTTTTAGGATAAGAGTAATCCAGAAACTTCACAATCAGTGACCTTGGGGTGGCCGTGGGGATCTTTGGCTTGGCTGTAAGGCCGCAGTGGGCTCTCTCCATTTGTATATTCACATCAGGCATTGGTTAAAGGACCGATTGAATTAGCTCCTTCATAAAAGTCTTCGCATCATTTCCTTCACTCCCTTCAGGCACTCTGTAAATTCTTGAGTTATTTCGTCTTGACCTGTTCTGCAGATCTTTGCCCATGGCGGTCAGGTCAATCTTTCTGTGTAGCAGGTAGCGTATTGTTCTCTGGTGTCTCATCCCCGTATCCTCTGGAGTGCTAATACGTCTTTCTGCCTCTATAGTTCTTATGGTCTTTTGTTTGGTCATTTCGCCGTTGAGTTCTGGTCTGCTCATGTCCGTCTTGATTTTCTTACCTTAACTTCTCCTGTTCAGCTAAAATTGCAGACTCATGGTTGCTAGAGCTAGCACTTTCTGCGCCACTCTGAGTCTGCCTTAAAGTAAGCTGCGTCAAATTTTTGTTTCTGTCATTCGTGTGCTCCTGTTTGAGCCTCTGCCTCTCATGGAATTTGCCATGTCGAGTTTGTAAGTTTACAGAGTTTTAAGTACTTTTGTTAGAAAATGAACAGTTAACTGACGGGGCTCAGTTTTAAGCTGCTATCACCAACATGGCATCACCGGAAGTCTCCATTATTCAATTTTGAAATGGTTACTATTCCTTATAGCAAAATCTTTGTGTCAAACAACACCCCTTAGCTGGGATATAATCCCCATTTATCATGGCCTTAATACAGCTGTTGCTTTTTTCAAACAGTAACTTTCTTGACTTAATTTAGCCTGTTGCTGCCCTGTTTAGCCTTATCCCTACAGTCAACTCAACCTCATAACCTGTGTTATCAGTCAATCAACCAAGTGTATTTGTCTTGTAGTCTGTCTACTAGTAATTATATAACGTATGATGGCATGTGTTGACTGTTCTGCTGTTCCAGACAGGGCTTTCTCTCTTTCTCACTCTCTCTCTCTCTCTCTCTCCCATTTACACATAGATGCGCGCGCACACACACACACCGTACTGCAGCGGGGGGACAGCCTGTCTGTCAACAAACACTTTTACAGCGCCTCGATTCTTTAAAGTGGAGTGCTTTCTTTCATGTTACTTGTATATAAGTTGACGTTGTGAATCATACTTGCCACCTTAAATCAAACTGCAACTATTCTGTATTTCTCTGGGGCCTTTTTTTGTAATGGAAACACGGCGAGTGCAAGGCCACACCTATTGTCTCTGCAACTGCTTATTTACCCTGTCCGGCAATGTGGGAAGGCTCATGGGGGCAAACTCTGGTTGTGTTGCTCAGTAAGCAGTCACCCACCTAACTGCAATCCGGCTTTCAACCTCACTAGCTCCGTTGTTAGTCGCGTTGGCCCACCACCCAACAGCCTCCTCAAACACTGCAGACAGGGTTAAACAACACAGAGTGATACTGAATTGTGTAAATGAATTAGATGTCATTGCCATGATATACAGGTATTATATGATGTCTAACAACCAATTAGATTGCTTGGTATAAGATATTCGCTTTGTAATGTTGTAATGTTTAAACCTGTAAATATTCATAGCCTATCTGCAAGAGACAGTAGATGTACTGACATTCAGAGTGATTATTTATGTTAGCAGTCCGTTCTTTGTTAGAGGTAACTGTCCAGCTGTCAGCCATTAGTCCACCGTCAACACCAAAACACAACACAGAGGCTGTTGGCTGTTACCACTGTCAGATATATACTGTAAGGGGATTCAACAGGTGTATTATAAACTGTGTATTGATAGTCAGAGAAGATTGACACAACAGCAGCATACAGTTGCATCATAGAGAGCATCTTGACCAGCATGCATTACTGTGCGGTATGGGAACAGCATCGACATGAACCACAAATGCTTGCTGAGAGTGGTAAAAACTACTGAGAGGATTGTCAGGGTGCCCCTGCCATCTCTGCAGGACAGGATCATCAAAGACTCCACCAAACCGCAACACAAGCTTTTCACACGTATGTCCTCTGACAGAAGGTACAGACGATGCAGGACCTATAGGCTGAATTTTTATCCTCAGGCCATCAGACTGATCCACAGTCTTTGCACAGTTATTAGTTGCTGTTACTGTTTATTGATATTGTATAGTATGTATTATACACAGACTATTGTTTTCTTTGGATACTTTTCTTTACTTATCTCTCCAAAATCCTTAATTTATTTTACTGTATTTTGAAGAGTAGAAGGGAAAGCTTTTTATTGTACTGGGAAACATGGTTTTGCATATGACTATAAACTATGATTAAATTGTACACAATATACAGTATTTTGAATAGGTAGCCTGTACATACAGTCGGCTATGTGAAAGAAGGTGCAGGGAAATTTCATCATCATTTCATCAATGCACATGTGCATTATAGTAACATTTGTGATCCAATGGGGGAATAATCAGTGATCAGTCAGCAAGAGGAAGATCTGTCATTGAGGAGATAGGAGTTATAAGGACATACTTGCTGTCCCCAACCCACTTTTACCATCACTGTGGACACACAAGCAGGTGTATCTATGAAATATACTGCAGGCTAATTGATAAATCCTACAGGGGTGAACTGTGTTTTTTTATATATATATCTTATAGTCACTGTTGAATAATTATAAACTGAACACAAATTATAAACTCATTCAATAAATCGATCAAACCAAAATCAACTAAAAGAAAGTGGTCATGATTGAAAGATTATTTCCACTATCACCATCTTGTGCTCAACTCCTACAAAGTGAATTTTAACCACCGCTCCCCTGCACATGAGGTGCAGGAGCTGCATGCTGCAGGCAGACAGCAGGGAGAGGCCGTGAGGAGCGGCTTTTGAGGTAAGCAGACGTCAACTGGTTTATTTTGAGAATGTATCAGGTTTTTAGGCCATGTGTTTTACCCAGTCATCTTATGACATTGAACTCATTTAAAAATGTGGCTCTTCTGTCCAGTTGGTAAAGATAAATTGATATTTTTCCTAAAAGCTCATTAGCTAACTCAAAGCTCGTTAGCTAGCTAGTTACAGTCTTGCTAAGTAAGCTGGATAGAAAACAAGCTTTAGCAAGTTTTTCTGGTGAAGAATAGCCTTATTTAACGTTATAATAACTGAAATGCTGTTAGTCAAGACTGTCATTTCAAGGTAATATAAGCAAAGTTGCCAACTTTCAGGAATTGCTTGGGGTTAGATTAGTTAGCAGGTAGAGGTAGGATGGGCACCGAAACAGGATAATAAACGTTTACCTGGGCTAAATTATTAAAGATAGTGGTTTTGATAATCTCTGAAATTGGCCCTTTTATCTGTACTTTTATGATGTTTTGGAGCTCCTTATACTAATGTCTTTACTGTAAGTGCAATAAACCTTCAGGAGAAAAATCCCAGTGCTTTATCAATACACCTGTCTGTGTTCTAAATTCTTTCTAAAGAATACATATATATATATATATTTATACTTTATATGTTCTTGTGTGCATAGTAAAATAACAAGTGTGTGTGAGAGAGAAGGGTAAATGCTTTGAGCTCCACACTGAGGATCACAACAGGTTTCCTCCAGGTAAATCCACTGCATTTGCTACTTAAGAGATTTGATTATGAGGGTAAAAAGCCTTCATTAGTTTGTTAATAAGGTATCAATATAAACTTTACATCATGATATAAAGGAAACTGATAACGTATAATAATTAAATAATGTTTATGTAAGCTTAACTGGGTGGCTCACGTAATTATACATGAAATATTCTGTCAAATAGATGATATGGCTGGCAATGAAGTGAAAATGGAGAGACATTAATAATGAACGTGTATTTCTCTCAATTAAAAAAGCCGTAGGCAGTGATGGTGGCAGCACTGTCAAACAAACACAAAAATATGTGATTCAAAAAACACTAAAGTTAATCACTCACAAAGCTAACATTAGTAGCAAACTAATGTTGATAGTTTATGCAGCTGAGCTTAACATGCTAACCTGACGGACCTATCTGGGTGTGTTTTCAGCTGCCAAAATTTGATGCAGTCGATCCAGCGTCCTTTGTAATTATATCACAGACATTGCATTCTGCGATTATTTTGTTTAGGCTTTGCATGCAGACAAATTGGCCTTGGCAAAGACAGGTGAAATTTGTTTAATGTTGATCATGTTATTTTGGCATTTTCAAATTAAACTGATGAAATTTTGTCTTGAGATTTGACCTATATCATGACTGTTTTCATTTTTTCCCGGTTTCCTTTTCCAGCAGAAAATGGCACCTGATGTCAGCAGACAGCTAACACCTGATGTCAGGGACAGACCTGAGGTAGGGGCCAGTTTATAAAATATTACTTAAAAGATTACTCACAAGATCAGGATGCGTCAAGATGAGTTTGTTGAGTCGACCACTGAGACAGGCTAAGACGGCCAGGAGCCACCAGAGACTACACCTTTACTACTTTGAGAATAACACAGAAAATGAATGGGCATGGTAAAAGCTATGAAATGGAAAGGCAATTTCTAACCATACCTTTATGGAAAGTAAAGTTTAATCAAATAGCCAGTGGTCACCAGATCTGCTCATTAAAGTACCAAAAACGTCATCTCACCAACTCAGCTTTGTAGAAGGGGGATCCAAGAGGAAGGAGGTGTATTTCACAGCTCCAGAGCGGTTTCCAGACCGGCAGAACACCGGGTATTCTCCCGAGGTGCAGGGCGGGCAGAACCAGGTCGTCAGAGGCCAAAGAGTGGACGGGCTGTCCAACAGAGCGGCATGCAATGGGGGACGCTTTACTGTGGCAAAAGATATTCAGTGTCACGGGTCACTTTCTTCAGCTTCAAGGGGATTCTTCAGCTTCAACAGCTTTGAGTTATGAGAGTTGGTCTTTTCTTGCGAGCTCTTGGTGAAAACTGGATTTTGATATAAACTTAAAGGGTAACTTTGCGCTGTTGGCTAAAGCTTGATTTCCCCGGCCAAAATAAAACAAGCTTGTGAAACATGAGCACTAATTTAAGACGCAATTGACTGATTAATAAAATGTTATTAATCAAATAAAACACTGAACTCCGTTGAAACAAAGTCAGGCTGAAAATTACTTATAAAAATAAAGACAAAAATAAACTGGATAGATGTTACAAAATACATCTTCATATGTTGAAATAACTATTCTTTGATAGTCTAAATATATCTTGATAATGTGTTGAAATAAGATCCTCAATGATAATATACGGTATGATTGAATGAAACATGCATACAGACTGGGACAGACTTCAAATATAATCCTTGGTGGATCCTTAATGTCAATACTTACATGATATCACCACATTTCTGTAACTTTGGCAATATTGATCATAGAACGACCAGAATCGTTTCAAACAACACACATTTCTTTACAGATGAATAAAATACACATTCTAAGACTTTATTTTTCCTTTAATAGTTTTTAGAGACAAGGGTGCAATAAACTTATCATTCAGATAAATTTCACTTTTTGACAGTGTCTGTTTTTCTAACATAGGTTGGTCTGACACGGTTCTTCATTTAATGACCTTGATGTCATTTTGTGTACTCTTCAATGAGTTTGAGGTTCCTCCAAAAGATCAAAAGGTCTTGAGAGCGGAGAAGCAGTTCGTAGCTGGGTCAAGGAACAGCGATAAGGCAACGACAGGCCAGGGAGAGAGACGGATGAGATGTTCTGATAAGGCATCAGGGGCATCATCACAAAATGTGTCTCCATTCTTTTGATGACGACATATAGGGCAATGTTTCTTACAGTAATATGTAGGAAAAGCTGCTGCAGCTAATCTTACTCCTGGCTGTTCCTCCTGGCACCTCCTAGCTCCGATGCTGATGGGGTTTGCCACACTAAAAATGTGACTGTCTCAAACTAATTGATTTAAGGTAACATGTTATTGTTAAGATAAGTCTGTCGTTATTTACTCAGGGCACAGTCACAGTGTTTCCCCTAATATGGTATGCATTCAACAGCAACGCAGCACCACTGCTAACTGATTCATGCCGCTGCTCGCCAAACCCACACTCTCTACTTTAAGCAGTGTCGGGGACAAGCAAGGGACGTTCCGTAAATCATGCCCAGACATTACATATAAAGATTAATAAAATTAATTATTTGTCTTTACCTAGTGACAGCAATGTGTCCGGTGATAATGCCATAATGCCCTAAAGAAGGCAAAATGGCAGAATCTGCACTGCAGTTTCTGTTTAGCAGCGTTCTGTTGCGTACAAAGGCTGAACTTCATATTCACATCAGAACATGCTCTCCTTACTAAACACAGCTTATATTGCGTGAAGAACAGTAAATGGCTCTTGTGTAATGGGAAGATTAGGAAAATTATATCAGAAATCAGATGAGTGCCTCAAAGAGAAAGGCTTGTTCTCAGGACTCACGATAGCTATATGTTTTAGTATACCTGTGTGAAGTATATCTGTTATCTTATCTTAAAGACTAATGTTAAATTTGTTTGTGCCAAAATCCCTTTTTTCTTTTTATATAGCGAAAATTATTGGTCTGAATTTGGAGCACAACCTGCTGTTATTATGTTGCTAATGATTCCAAGAAATTGTTTCTCTGAACATTCTCTAGTCAAGTATATTTACTGACCGCTCTCCAGATGCATTCAAGATAGCTTTCAAGAAAGTTTGTGGCGATCTGTAATTTTCAAGGACATTCCATTTGAACTGTGTGGCACTTGGACATGATGTCCATGCATTATGTTACTCAACCACAAGGTAACAGCAAACACAAGTCTGTTTGGTATATTATTATTGCATTTTTGCATATTACAGTCTACCTCTTAATCTGCATTATTCCATGATCTGGGTGAGTACTCTTTTCTGATTGCCCAACAGGTGTCTGTTAAGACCATTTAATTCACATATAGTTCGGCTCAAATCAAATTAATCACATTCTAAATTCCGCTACCCAACATTTAACCAAATCAACATTAAAGAGCACAGGAGTCAAACCCTGCCCTTCCCCAGAAACGTATCAAAGTCACAGAGATGCTTGATGGCATCATTTTTCTGGCTGCTCCTTCTTTTCCGCTACAGCTTAAAGCCACTGGAACTGTAAAAGGGACTAAAATTACTACTTGTCTTGACAACTGTAAGCTTTCACTTTATAACCTTTTGATTTAGATTGCAAAACTTTAACCAAATGCTTTTATTTTATATTGTTGGCAACTGACCATGGTATAAGCAGGATGATAAACTTGTAGGTGTGTGTTAAACGGTTATATGGCACAATGTGAAAGCAAAGAAACACCTGATGTGAAGTTGAATGCTGTGCAAACCACACTACTCGTTGATTATCCCTTACTTAAAACCCAGCATTTTCTGTAGAAATTTGTAGAAAACAAACTGTTGTTGGTGGGCACACCTGAGTAGGCATACCTGCATAAGACATGTAGTTATGGGAAGGATTGGCCAGTAGTTAAGCCATCATCCTTCTCTTTGCCAGAGGCTACCGAGGGTTACAGCTGACTCCCTGAACAGATCAGCGATACACTCATACTGTAGTGTGATTGTTATTGATGATGTCTTATATCAGTATTTATAATAACAGGGAACAAGATATCAGTTGACTTAATTTCAATTTTGCAAGAATTTAAACCACAAATATAGATACAGTAGACAACTTTATGTAAAGTTACAGTACATATATTTATTACTAAAGTAAAGCACAATCCATTGTCAGGTAATATAAGGGGGGGGGGGGGGTAAAATTTGTGCCCCCATAGTGGATATAAGTAAGTGTTGTGTGTGTGTGTGTGTGTGTGTGTGTGTGTGTGTGTGTGTGTGTGTGTGTGTGTGTTGTGTGTGTGTGTGTGTGTGTGTGCGTGTGCGTGCATTTGTGTGTAAATGGGAGAGAGAGTGGGAACATGCAGCAGTGGACCACAGGTCAGAATCCGACCCAACCGCTGCAGCACTCATTTAACAAGCATGCAAAGATGAATGTGCACATTTTCTGCGATGTGTTCTTTTACACCACTGAATAAAAGTGTCTACTCTACTTCACTGTGTGGTTGTGGCGTCTGTACTACCACACATCACATCCCGCTTAAAGCTACATCCTATCAGCAACCAGGTTTCTCTCAGGGGTTTGAGCGGCTGCTTGAGTGACTCACATGCAAATTAGGGACGTTTCGGCGAGCTAGACCCACCTCATTCTGGGTATTTTCGTCGTTTTATCACAACTAGAAATGCAGCTGTAGTGAGTATCTCACTGTCTCTGTCCACATTTAAATTTTATAATGCTACGAATTATATCCAGCTACGAAAAAAAGCCTGAAAAGTCGGAGGTTAGAACGGAAGTACAGAGAGGCATTGCTATGGAGATGATACACCAGCACAGCACAGTGTTAGAATTTTTGATAGTGGAAGAACAACAAGGAACAAGGTCAAATGCCGGAAAGAAGAGTAAGGCTGCGACGTGGAAGGGTTGGGAGAGGAAAGGGTAGAAGAGGCCAAGGATACAGGACTTTGTCCAAACAGTAAAAGCGTAAATGTCAATCCTGTCTCCCACATACAGTCCTTTGCAACTTTGCAAAATCACATTTCACTGAAATTGTATATTTCATGACTACATTTTACATTTTGTATAATATATGATTTCATGCGACAATTTGAGTAATTGATTGTTTATTTATATGTAAATTCTACTCTTCGTTCCTTTTCAAGAAAATTATCTGTGACCTTGTCGTACCAACTAGGCGTCTTTTCCAGGGACTTGACCAGTGTCCTCTCAATGGCAGCAGAGCTAGGCTGCTTAAACGGCCTTGGCCAAGCTGGAGCTGCTGCGCCAGGCTACTGTAAAGTGTGACCGCCTGTGAGTGTGAGTGACGGGAGGAGAAGCTCCACAGCTGCCACTGCTCGTTGGGGAAAGAAATCGCAGAGTGACAGAACAGAGTCACCAAACACAACGCTAGTCGTTTTTAAACAAAGACAAAGTCTCTGGGGATCGGTAAAGTGTCCGGATCAGTTCAGAACAACGGAATGAAAAACTTGGAAAATGCTCCACTGGATGTTTATTCTTCAAGATAGCTGATTCGCTCATTTAGCTGTCAATCAAAAAAGGATTCCGCCTCAGACATCTCATCCAATCATCATGCAGAAGCCAAGCGTCTGGGCCAGCCCACTGTCCCATAGACCCCCAGAGAAGCTGAGCGTCCGATGGGCGGGACAAAGCCCAGCATTTATCCAATGAGTGTCTAGTTTGGCTGCAGTGGAACAACCCGTTCTACGCTTCCCCATTGAAGTCAGTAGAAGCTGAGCGTCCGACTGTGTAAAGTGCTGTGGGGATGAATGAGAAGGAAGTTGCGCCTGTTACCTGTGATAAATAGCTGATTCTGAAGAAAAGATGAAGGCTTTCTTGCTCATATTTAGTCAATGAAATGTGCACACACATAGTTCACCACTTTTTTTTGGGTGACATTTTAGGGGGAAGCTGAGCTTCCACTGCAGTCTTAGAGCAATCGCCACTGCTACACTAATAGATTGATTGATCCCAACAGTCCACATCTGGTCAGTCCAACTAGCAAAAGCCTATCACATAGGATATTAGTTATAGAAAGTAGAATGTGTCTCTATGTGTCTTAGTTTGTCTCTAAATGTTTGTGGTTGTGTATGATTTGTCTGCTCAGGACAGGAAAACACTCCAGGTTGGGAATGTGCTGAAGAAGATTGGAAGGCAAAAACTCCATTTAGTTATCCACTGTTGACCTGCAAACTTCCTATCTTCTCCTCCAAAGCCCACATACTGAGGGTGAGAGCTGTATAATTATTATTATATTATTATTATGTGTGTACGTGTGTGGACAGGGTTTTTAGGTCACTGAGCAGCCATATACCCTGGTTATATAACACATGGCTGTGAAGAACTGATACTGAGGCTGAAGACATAGGAGGTTGCAGCCTCCAACATATAAATTAATTTGGAAAACAAAAAAAGCATTAGAAGCTGATGAAATTGAGAGCATCACAAATCTTGTTAATACATTTTTTATTTCTGATTCCAGGACCAAAATTATCTGTTCTGGGTTTTGGCTGTGGTTTCTGGTTGTTAATTCTTTTAAATAACAAATAAATTCAGAACTTATTTATTAAATACATAATTGAATGTATAAATAAATAAATATATTTCGGTAATTAATAAAGGCACAAATATGGTATGAATTTAATAAAAATAAAAGTAATTAATGTGTTTATTTGTATTTATTTATTATTGTACTGCCAACCTCATTAAGATGTAGACAAATATTTTCAGAAATTAATAAATGTCGATTTGACTTATTTCCTGATGAACTTTTGTTTATTTATTTATTTATTTAATGTATGTGCTAATGTAATCTTTTACTTATATTTGTACTAATATTTGTATTTGTATTGGGATGTGTGTAATTATTTATTACAATATCTCTTTTCAGCTGTTACATTTGTATTCTGTAATGTCCTATAAATATCCTTTTGAATCTTTTGAATATCCTTTTGGGATCACTGTTGCATGTACTCCTCATCTCTTTCACCTATTTTCTTGGAATCTGTGCATTAATTTAAAAAAAGTTTACTTATGTGATCACAACATTGTAAGTTATGATGGATAAAAAGGCTTCATATCTCTTACTGTCCCTTTGTGAAGATGAACCACAGTAAATTAATCATGTCCCATTCTGTTTGTTCAGCTGCAGGCAGCTCTTCACAGTCCGTCTCAGTCCAGCCTGCTTGGTTTCTGCACTGCCAGTACATCCTTACCACAGGGTTACCTCTGGGTGAGTACAGTCAGCCTCAGAAATGATAAAAGTTGACACAGAATGTAGGGTTTTCAGGGTGCACTACTTGTTTGCACTAAAAGAAAGGGACAAAGTTAGGGACTAACCCTAACCCTAACCCTAACCCCAACCTCAACCCCAACCCTAACCCTAACCCCAACCCTAACCCTATGCATAAAAGTTAGTATGCATTGGTTTTACTGGTCCGGCCCAGCCCAGATCAGAAATGGCTGTATGTGGCCTATGAACTAAAATAAGTGACACCCCGACTAAAGTTCTGTACAGTATGTCCATAAACTTTGCATCGTATGGCCATATACTGTATGTAGTATTGCTGTCAAAGTTAACGTGATAATATTCCTCTTAGCGGCACCAATTTTTTGGGCTGCAGCCTGCAGTGACGTGCAGTCAGGGGAGGCAGGTGAGGCTGTGCCTCCCATGTCATCATGAGAGGAAAAAGAAACAAAATAATAAAATAACACAAGTATTAATATTTGTCCTCTGGACTATGATTTTGGTGTGGTTCTTAATGTATTTTGACCATTTTTATAGTAAAAATTGCAGAAAATTCTGTATTTCCTGCTTAAATAAACGGAGTCTCTTTGGAGACGAGAGGTGAGGCAGGCGGCGATAGTGAGCAGCCTGATAGCCAGCAGGTCACGGTGAACTCTAACCTGTGTGCAAAAAGTAAACACAAGTGTGCTGTGCGACGCTGTAGAGCTTAGCGACAAGGTGTCATTTCTCGCCCTGAAAATAATAAATATACTAAGACATTTTCCAAAGCTGGACTTTCAGTCAAAGCAAGAAGTCATTTACAAGTAAAGGTAAGACATACTGCAATATACAGTGGCACTGGTGTTTTAAAATGGTTTTCAGCATCCCATTATCTCCTATTCTCTCATCCTATCCTATTGGCATTCTACTGTATGTTTGTAAATCTGACTTGTGAGTCAGTGCCTCCCCAACCCCAACCCTCACTGCACGTCACTGGCAGCCTGAATCTGGAAGGAGCCAGCCAGCCCGCTCCCAGCTCTGTGTGTATTTATGTGTGGATGTAGACAGTGTTTACCTTCATTAATTAGCCTTAAAACAACATCAGTCTGCTACAGTTAAAGCACAGACACCTCTACACACACCAGACAGCTTGGTTATAACGCAACTGTATGCAAAAGTGTATTGTCCCCGACATGCACAGGCTGCAGTGTTTCACTTAAATTCGGAAATTAGTGGCTAATGAATTGCTCTGAACTCCACCTTTAATTTGAGCCTGCATGCATATCCTTTAAGCCTACATTGTTGAAACAGAGGAGATAACCACACACAGCAACTGTACGTGAGGAGAAGAAAAGAGAGAAGAAGAGACCATAAATGACAGCAAAACAGTAAAGACTCTCACTGAGCTGAAATTTAAACACTGTGCTGCAACGAGGGTTTTTACGGTTTAATTAAAAGCATTATTGTTGCAATAAATTAGCATACATTTGCATAAAGCAGCATATTTTTCCACTCCCATGTTGATACATACTTGATAACTTGAAAAATATCCCCTTAGGGTACATTTAGATTAGACAAAAAATATGTGATTCATTTGTGATAAATCACGATTAAATATAAATTATTTGTTTACAGCCCTACTATATATATACTGTATACAGGATATCACTTACACTGTTTCTCACACTGCTCTGGTTTGATCTTGGTCCATTCTTCTTAAGTCTCTTCCACAGTTCAGTAACTGGAGTGGGTTTCTTAGACATTACTTTGCTGCTAAGGATTTTCCAGAGATTCTCTATGGGGTTTAGAACTGGACTCATTTCCTTGTTTCAATATTCTGAGCTTCAGTGAACTGCTGCGCCTGTTTTACAGTGTGAGTGGGGACATTGTCTTGCATGAAAATTGCAGCTGATTGAGAGACAGTTGTAGTGAAGGTATTGCATGTTGCTGAATGAGGTTCACATAAACATTTACATTCACCCTGCCATGTAGCTGTACAGGAGACCCAACTCCGGCTGCAGAAAACATCCCCCAAACCACTTGGGACACTTCCTCCTCCAAATTGAACTGACTTCTTTACACACTTTGAAACACTTACAGAAATTTCTTAGACGATGAGACACTGGGCCTCATTTATCAAACTTGCGTGGAAACGGGTGCAGATCTGAGCGCAGAATTGGTCATAGGAAAGGACCCTCGTGTGATTTATGAAACATTCGTATCTGACCAATCTCAGCGTACGAATGAGCAGGCCTTGATTAATGCAGCGGCTGAATTCGATCGTCTTTAACATGTTACGCCCCTAAATATTCCTGGTTCGGAGGCCTCGCCCACTGAGGTCAAACATGGAGAGAAGGAACGCAGGTTAGAAAAGAAACTTTTCCGACACAGAGATCGGCATCCTGACATCTGAGATGGAGCAAAATAAGGACGTGCTTTTTGGCAGTCTTAAGAGTGGAATAAAAGGGGCCCATAAAAACGCTGTATGGAAGAGAATAACGGAGGCAGTCAAACAGAGGCAGCGCTCCACTGTGATCCGAGTGCGCCTGTGCGCACTGTTGGACAGGTGTGCCGTATTCAGCACCCCTACCGTGAATTGCACCCCCTCGCATTATAGGTGATATTCAAAAGATCCATTTAATTCATTTTGTAATTATGGCTGCAGTTTATTTCCACAGAACATACAAAAAGGGGTTGTTTCGTGTTCGCTATTATCCAAGTTTGTGATTTTAAACTCTTTAAAATAGTTTAAAGACTGTAAGTAACCAGTGTTCTGACCGTTGTGGGTTACCTGTATATAAACTACTCCTATAGGTGGAGATTTGATCGTAGCTCCCGCTCACGTCCAAATTGATAAAAGCCGACGTTTGCCAGGAAATGGTCGTACGCACATTTTCTGCCGTATGTTTGTTTGATAAATGAGGGCCACTGTGAGCAGAGACAGATCCTTGTCCCGTTCAGCACTGAATTCCAGCTGCAGTGCTGAACTGATTCCCCATTGAGAGTCTTCTCATAATTCTGCCCTCTTGTGCACTTGTTTTATGTGGACGATTGGCCTCCCTTTGGCCTTCATCTGGACTATCTCAGGGTTTCAGTAACCAGGAGAGCTGCAGATAAATAGGGTGTGTCCAACAGGGAAGTCCATTGTCACCAGGTGCAGATTACACCAATAACTGGGAGGGATCTGAAAGTGTTCTCTAATTTTGCTTATTGTTTTGTTTTTTTCCTACACAAAATAAAGGTTTGTATTGAAGTGCCTTGGTTATTTAAAAAAACATGCTAGTACAGCAGTTCTATAGACACAGCAGATATTCTATAAAATTCTGAACAATAAAAAATAACAGTATTTTAGAATAAATCAAATAATAAATCAGGGTCTTAAAGGTATTATCATAATAGCAGACAAATTTGTCATTTTTATCTTCCTTCTTACAAAATGAAACAATCATTATTCCATCAGACATTGTGGTGTACTCATCTGTGATGCCAAAGTAGACATTCCTAAAAGCTTATCTTTGCTCATCACATTTAGTTAAAGTTGTACTCTGATAGAACTTAAAAGACAATTAAATAGATGAAAATCTTACAAAGAGTGAGTTTTAGAACAATGGTGATTGATCATGTGACCCACTAATGATAGCACTTGTTGCCTTTTTGCTGATTATTCCAATAACTGTGTCTGTGGTGACATTTGCGGGCTAGATCTAAATACACCTCCATGTTAGTGACACTGCTGACAGCTGTTTGTCTGTCGGCCCAGTCACTAACAAATATGCTGCGTTCACTTGTAATCCAAAATCAGGAACTGCCAACTTCTACAAAAGACCACAAAAAAAACCTCAACACACATAGTGACCATGAACGTGAAAAGATGGAGGCTCTGAAAGAACAGACTCACTTGCAATTACATCTTACTGACAAAGAGGCCGCTAGAAACAAGGGATCTCAATTGTTATGGAGTACAACTTTAATAATATTTAATTAATTCTTGAGGAAGTTAAGCTCTCTTTAGTTTTCTTTTTTCATGTGTATTTGTTTCTTTTTACACACTATTGTGTGCCTATTTGGTGAACTATTCTGTTTATTTTGTATGTCTTATGGGCATTTATTTACTGAGATATGTTTTTTTTCCCGTGGACTTCAGGTTGCTGGTGGAGAAGGCAGCTTCAACCATGGTCAAGTGGAGATATTCTCCCTGAACCGAGCCACTCCTCTTCTGGTCAAGACTGTCCCGCTGAGGGCCCCAGTCCTCTGTCTGGAGTATGTGAAGGAGCCGTGTCGCAGCACGGAAGAGAGGGAGGCTGAGAAGACCCAGTCTGCAGCCAAGATAGGAAACATCATCTGTGTTGGCCTGCAGGATGGCAGGTCAGTCATTTGGACCAGCTCACTACCTCTGTACCAACTGATTCAGGGCACGGATATTTTGGCCTTTCTACTGGTCCTGTCACTCACAAACCAATTACAGCACATTATTTATTGAACTTGAAAGGCATTGGTAGGTGTACTTTTTTAAACTTGGGACAAAGCTACATCTTCCAGTCTTTATGCTATGCTAGGCTAACCACACCCTGATTCCATCTCTGTTCTTCCTTAAAGCTTGTCTCACATTTTCTGTGTAGTATTTTACTTTTCAGCGTGATGTGTTTCCTTGTTTTCCCAGCATCTCCGTGTACAGCAGCGTGGACACAGCTGTTCAGTGCCTGCTGACCTTGATGAACCCTGACAGCTGTCCAGTCCTCTGCCTCAAACACTCACTGTCTTTCCTCTTTGCTGGATTGGCCAATGGCAAAGTAGCTGTGTACCACAGAAAGACTGGAGGTGAGTGCTCACTGAAGAACATCCCACTGACAGGATGCTGGTTTGCATGTCAGTGAAGAGACCATATTCACTATATTGCACTGCAGTGGTATTGCTGGAGCAAATAATTCTGAATAGGTTCTAAACTATGGATCACTGTTCCTCTCAGAGAGACTGTGGGACATGGACTCATGCAGGCTGGTGTCTCTGGGCTCTGAGCCTGTCTTTAGCCTGCTGACACTAGAAGACGCTGTCTGGGCCAGCTGTGCCAACCAAGTCACTGCCATCCAAGGATCCAGCCTCCACACACAGGTATGCCATTTCATCTGCACCAGGTAGACAGTCCTGGAAAAGGGCTGTACTAGTTTTTTTTTTTTTTTTTGAGAAGTTTTAAAGAGTTTCCATATTAAAGAATGTTAGTCTTAGATTAAAGGTGTTCTACATTGGTCAGCATCAACACTGAAAAAACAGCTTTGGAAAATCCAGCCTTGGGGTCCTAGCCTTTTTATTATTTGGGAGCACATTATGAAGGGTTCTCTTAGGGCGCACTCACACTGTCCATCGTGACCCAGCACATTTCCCGGGTAAAGTCTAGTTTGTTTGACCAGTGTGAGTGCAACCGTACCGCGCCTAGGAGCAGTACGCTTGCCGGCCACGGACCGTTTGGGAGAGGTGGGCTTTTGTAAAGCATGTTTGGACATGTAAGAGCACGAGCGTGCGCATGTGTACGAGCACAAGGCCTACGGCGGTTCTGACATCATTTTATGTGCGCCTGTTGGGACATAGAAAAAAGAAGGAGGGACCATGTGCGGACATTTAAAACAATGGCGGCGAAAGGTTCACGTTGGTGTGATGCGGAGGTGGAGTGTTTACTGCAGATTTGGTCAGATGAAAATATTAAAAAACAGTTGGACAAGACGCACAAAAACTCTGAGGTCTATGGAAAGATTTTTAAACAAAGCGACGCTTCTCGATGATGTCAATCAATGCGTGTGACGTGTTACGGCGTTATGGCGCATAGGCAGGCAAGAAGCATTCCGCCCAGGTAGTGTGAGTACAAAAGGGCCTGGCTCGCGGGGGGAGAGGGAGGGGGGGACAAGTACCCTAAAGCACGGGGCACGGTACGGATGGACAGTGTGAGTGCGCCCTTAACTGCGCATTCACACCGGGAGAGATGGAGACGATTAAATCGCCCGGAACGTGAGTATCGCATCGCTTGCTCATATTTGTCACATTTTTGATCATCGCTTCATCGCTTCAATCGCAGGTAGCAGCCGAAGCGGCTAACCCCCGGATCAGCCTACTCTGCTGTTTTGCCAAGTGGAAAGTGATGCTAGTGCTAACAGGGATCTAAATGCTTTTAAAAGAACAAAAATTAGCTCTCAGAGGAAGTGTGGCCATCAGTGATTCAACCTCTGAAGCAGTACAGGCTGCTGCCCGATCTCTGGTAGATCAGACCGGGATACTCGTGACTCTGCACTGATGGCTTTCTTGTTTTTCTTCTGGATTTCTGGTGGCAGACTAGATGCCCAAAGGCACGTCGCTGCCATCCACAGGTTATAATTATATCCACAGGAACATTCTGGTGTCCTTGATGTGAAGGACTGCAACAATGGCGACTTTGGTGATCCCCTGGATGTTTCATGGAGAACTTCGATGACGCTTACCGCAATCTCAGTGCTGATTGGCTGTCGTGGCTCAGCGTCACGTGATGTTGCTTGAAAATTTCTCAAGTTCACTTTGAGCGACACACGATAAGGTGATGGACGCGATCATCGCTTCACAGTGAAAAAACATCACAAGGGTCAGAGGGTTGAAACATGAATTTTCTTTTTCCTCTTCCTTCTTTGTTGTATCACCCACTCACAAATTTGCCGGCTTCCGCCACACACTCTTTTTAGCATTAAGCCATAAAGTCCTACAATCCTGGTTGCAGTTGCCATGTTTGCTTCCGTAAACACCTTCGTGGTGGGATGTGATCAAGGACCAACTGTGCATTTTCCTGTAACTTCACAACTTTAGTATTGTTTTGGCCGATCATCTACAGAAGGCGGCGTTATTGGAGCCTGAAAACAGGATCTTTTGAAACCGCGTCCCAGAGTGGGAAGATTTGAAAACGTTGTGTCATCTGTATAGTGAAACCTCATACTTTGTTAAACAATGGCATCATCCGCAAAGCAATTTCAGTCAAAAACAACTGGACTGGTTGTTTGTCTAGGAAGACGTTTCACCTCTCATCCAAGAGGCTTCATCAGTTCATGTACGCATCTGACCAGGCTGGGACTGGCCCAACTAACTGGTGTGGAGATCCAGGTATTTAACCTCTCACAAGGCCGATGATGTCACTGACACCCTTTGTGCTCCAAGTGCCCACGCCCGTCGTTAGAGTGACAGTCGTTGGTTGGCCGTTGGTTTCGACTTCGTTAGTGCTCTATTGAGTCTGAACGACAGTCGTTGGGGTCACCCGGGCCATGTGTGAACAGTTGTCCTTTGAGGTTAGATAGGCCTGGACTCCGCTGTCCACTTACACCTCAAGGAGAAAGCCCACTCCTTTGATGACAGCAATGTCCAAATCTTGGACAGAGAGGACAGATGGTTTGAAAGAGGAGTAAAAGAAGCCATCTATGTAAAAGTGGAGAAACCATCGCTAAACAGAGGAGGGGGTCTGAGACACCACTTATCTCCAATTTACAATGCCGCCCTTTCATCCCTTCCCAGGAGATTCAACAATCTAACCTCAAAGGACAACTGTTCACACATGGCCCGGGTGACCCCAACGACTGTCGTTCAGACTCAATAGAGCACTAACGATGTTTTTGACTGAAATTGCTTTGCGGATAACGATGACCTGGACGAATGAGAACATTCACAGGCTTAATGGCATCATCGCCCCATCTCGGACCTCTACCCCCGCACTGTCACCTAACAACAACAGTGCTTCTGTGTGAGAGAAGAGAGATGGACCCATAGACTGTTTACTGAACTGGAGTCTGAGCCACATGCATGAGAATGAATTAGGCTGAGCACAGATTTCTCCCTTTTTCCTGATGCTCTGAATAAAGAGCTAAATTGGTCGCTAGTCTCTTTTATAAATCCAGTTCTAAAAAGGTGGGAAAAGTCTCTAAATGTAGTGAAAAAGTGGCGCCTGTGAGTGCTTTGGAACAGGGAAGGGGCTCACAGCAGCACCCTCTGCTCGTTGAGGACACTAACTGCAGAGTGATTGGTGCATCAGAGTCCAGAAACACCAGAAACAGTTGACAGATTTCTCTCTAGGATGGAGGAGGATTTGGGAAGTCTCCAGATTTGGAGACAAACTCTCCGGTGTTTGTACTCTTCACACTTCTGTACTTTAACAAACTCGTCCCAGAGATTTCAACGGAATGACTTCAAAGTTGGTCTGTACACCTTCAAGACATGGCCGACGCTAAATTGCGGAGCATACACGTTTTCATCAATCAGCCTGGCCGTGACGGGCCCTCAAATTTCGCCCCCACGCCATGAACCAGGAATTGGTCTTTAACACCTTAAAATCATGACCATACATTGTCCAATCTGTCCCAAACTTCTGAGGTATGATTGGACTCTCGGTCTAAACACATCTATGTGACAATATTTACGTATAGTCATAGCGCCCCATGCTGATAACAGGAAATTACATGTTTTATACTTTGATGTCCTCGGCCTGACTGGTTCATCACATCCTCCTCAAAACTGGTGATGAGAGCCTTAAGACGTGGATGATGCTTCATGTGAACATGGGATTATGTCATGTAACGGCATAGTGAATTTTGATGCAGCGCCATGACAAAAGACACCACTGAAACTGCACACCAGGTGTTCAGATCTTTTTCAAACGTCACATGTTTGCTAAGACACCTATCCTAAACACATATGTTGGAGAATTTTGAATCAATGTCATAGCGCCCCCTACTGGTGAGAGGTGACTATGTATATTTTGATGTTCTTTTCCTAGCTGGTTGAACACATCCACCTCAAATCCTGTCAGCACATACTTAAGACCTTCATGATGCTTGATCATGTAGCTTTTGGCTTTTCATCACATTCTGTTGTTGTGGCGACCATCCTTCGCGTGAAACAGGAAGTGGTTGTAACTTCAACATACATTGTCTAATATGCCTCTAATTTCTCATGATTTATAACAGTCCAGGGGCCTGTTTTTACAAAGCAGGTTCAAAGAACTCTGAGTTTAACCCTGAACTCTGAGTTGATCTACTCTGAGATAGGAAACTCTGAGTTTTCGGTTTCAGAACAGCAGATTTGCGTTAGGTTGATCGACTCAGAGTAGTTTGACCTGGAGTTAAGCGCGTGCACCACAAGTAAAAAAAGACAGCATCAATGGAGCCCTGATTCGACGAGTCACCATGGCAACGGGGAAGTGGAGGGCTAGGCTACAACTGGAAATGGAAATATTAATGCGTTCATACGGAGAGTTTGAGCAGGTTTACACCACTGCGGCAGCAAAAGAGAGGGAGACGGTGCGGGCGGGAGAACATTGCGGCTCGGGTCAGTGCATAAGTTTAAATGTAGTCCTTTGCAATCACAGTAATATCACAGGGGGAAACTGCTTGAGTGGGAGCCTATTAATTTATTTAATTTAAGTGCATTCCCACGGGAGAGAAGCGCACTTGGCAGCAGCTTAAGATGAAACATAAAAACATTGTTCAAACAGGTAAAACCTCAGCACTGTCTCATGGTGACGCCTCATTTTGAGCATGTTTTACATTGTAAAGTAAATATTACCGTAAGTGGCTGTTTTATATGTTGCAAAAAAAACTCCCATTTGCAAAAAAACGCAGCGCAACACACAATATCTGCTGTGATATAAGAGCATTACTGGTTGTTAATGTTGGAAATGTAAGGAGGGGTGAGATGGACTGTGACATGAAACGGTGTTTCCCTGCCGTGAAATGGACCCCCTCGCATTATAGGTGATATTCTGGATCAAAAAGGCTGTTGTTTCCACCTATAGGAGTAGTTTATATAACAGTAACCCAATTAAAAGCACACACTTATGAACCTATGAATTGCAAGAAAAGCTGGGATTATATTTAGGAAACGCTGAGTCGAATACATTCAACTTGCTCAAAAGATCCATTTCATTCATTTTGTAATTATGGCTGCAGTATATTAAGGACGTCTATGCGCGGTCCGATAATCATCTCCCGACGAATATTTAATTCCCTGCGCAGTAATGCGTCAGCTTCACCCACGGGATCGTTATCAAAAGGACATGCCATGTTAGTGAATTATTCACCACCTAATTTAACTTCTATATAGGCCTACTGACTGATTTTCATACGTTGTATAAAAAAAACTCCCTTTTGCAAAAAAACGCAGCGCAACACACAATATCTGCTGTAATATGAAACGGTACCGCTCAAAAAGAGAATTGCCTGGAAATGCAAGCACATCTATAATCAATAGTTTGATAATCATCTCCCGACGAATATTTAATTCTGCACCTTCATCCACGGGATCGTTATCAAAAGGACACGCCATGGTAGTGAAATAGTTGCGACCTAATATAACTCATAATGTCTGATTTTTGCAATGATTTTCTCAGAAAACAGATGGAACTATAGCAGAACTATATTACGCCAAAACTCGCCCGCTGACTGAATGAATGAGGAAATCAAACACCGTGTGTGGCTGAAAGAGGGCGGAGACAGAGAGAAACTCAAGGTTTTCTGAGAAAAACCTGGTCCCGACCAGGTTAGGTTCAGAGAGCATGTTACCATGGTAACTGACCGAGAGGTTAAGTTACCTCTCTTTGTGAAACAGGCTAGAGTTACCCCTCTGTCTCTGGTTTGAGTTACCTCCCTTTGTGAAACGGAAAACTCAGAGTTTCCCTCATTTCAGGGTTAACAGACTCAGAGTTTTCACTAAACCTGCTTTGTGAAACGGACCCCAGGCCTGAACACATCTGCATCTCAATATTTAGTCATAAGCATAGCGCCCCCTACTGGCAACAGGAAAAATTACAAATATCTACCGATTTACATGAAACTTATATTGAGGGTTCTACACTTGATGTAGTGTAACACAATGCATGTTTTGTATATGTTGGATAAGGGCATGGCAGGCATTTTGTACCTCCCGCCATGAACAGGTAGTCGCTCTAACTTCAGCATGAATTGCCCAGACTGCACTTTATTTCCCAGAGATTGTAAGAGTCAAGGCCTCAGGAAAACTACATACCAATATCCACTAACAGACACAGCGCCACCTACTGGCAACAGGAAATCAGACTTATATGGCATAGTCATATAAGTCTGAATTAAAAACACTGAAATTTGATAGTGGAAAAATCAATTAATGAAATATAATGTTTTGTTTATAATTGAAAAACAGATGTTTGCTTAAAAAAAAGAGAACTAGAACTTTAATAAAATAAGCTATTTAGAGTTTTAATTTGTAAGAGCTGGGTTGGAGATGTTCCTTCATCCAATCCACGAGAAGGTCCAGCCCATTGACCTGAGCGGACCCGGTTCACTTCCTCTGAAGCTGCTAGGAGAGAGGGAGAGAGAGAGAGAAGCCGCATTGAACAGGAGTCACGATACACACACGTTGGGATGGTGAAACAATAAAATAAAACGTGGATAAAACTCAGAGAAAACTGTTGGAGAAATCCCCCGGACAACCTGGACCTGTGTGAGCGCAGTTGGAGGAGCAGCTCGAGAGTACAAAACATCGGTGAGCAACTGGTTTGAAATGCTAAATTGCTAATGCTAATAGCGAAATGAGCTATCCGTTTGCATACGAGCTACTGTCGGAGCGCTAGCTCCTGGTGCTAGTTAGAATCAGGGCAGACACAATATCGTGTCGTATCGTAGGTCAGGTTTTTTTCGTTGGACCCTATTGAGATTTGGACTTACCTGGATGTTGGAGCCAGTTGAAGTTTGATTGCGAGCCACAACCCGGAGGATACTTAGGGCGCACTCACACTGTCCTTCCGCACCGGGCCCAAACCGCTTTTTCGGCTAAAGCCTAGTGCGTTTGACCAGTGTGAGTGCACCCGCTCCGCGCATAACTGAGAGAGGTGGGCTTTTTTAGAGCGCATTTGTATATGTACGAGCACGTGCACGAGCACGATGCCCACGGCGGTTCTGACGTCATTTATGTGCGCCTGTTCGGACATAGTAAATAGAAGGACGGACCATGCGTGGACATTTAACAACAACAACAATGGCGGCGAAAGGTTAACGTTGGTGTGATGCGGAGGTGGAGTGTTTAATGCAGATTTGGTCAATGAAAATATTCAAAAACAGTCGGACAAGACACACAAAAACTCAGAGGTCTATGGAAAGATTTGTAAACAAAGAGACGCATCGCGATGACGTCAATCAATGCGTGTGGCGTGTTACGGCGTGATGACGTATGGACAGCAAGAAGCATTTGCGCAAGGCCCAGGCAGTGTGAGTACAAACGGGCCTGGGGCGCGGGGGAGAGGGAGGGGGGACAAGTACCCTAAAGCCCGGGGCGCGGTGCGGAAGGACAGTGTGAGTGCGCCCTTAGAGATACGACGTTGCGGAACCTGAATCATTTCACACCACTACACATACACACCATCCACACACAAGTGAGGTGGGACTGATTTTCCACTTATACGGTGCTAGAACAAAAGCAGCTGCAAACTTTATTTTTTTAATTTTCTCTACTTACCGGGTAAGAGTTGTAATTGTGTTGTCTTCCCCATCCTGTAATAAATGTAAGCATCATTGTTCTTAAAGAATACACTTTGTCTGTGTCGTTCCTGTGCTATCAGTTGGTCAATCCTGGGCTCTGTAGTTGATTTTAAAGCTTCTGATATCCCTGGCCAATGAACCTAGTTAGTATTCTTCTTTCTGCAAAGGGTAATGTGCTACATAATGAATCAGATTTAAATGAAATTCTCAATATCTAAAGCACACTGTCGTGAGTGCCAGCGACCAGCCACCACCCCGACATGCACCGGGTGTGAGGGCCCATTCATCGCTGCTTGCAGTTTTAATTGACCTTGAGTTCCTACAGACAGATGACCTAATAGACTGTGAGCATCTATGTGCCTCTCTCTGTTCTGTAGACTTTCAAAGCCCACTCTGATCCAGGCTGCAGTGTTAGTCACATGATTCGTTCAGGCGCGGGGGTTTGGATGGCCTTTACCCAGGGCTCCTCCATTCATCTGTTTCATACAGAGACCTTGGAACTACTACAGGAAGTCAACATCCCCACTGCCCATCTGACACCAGGCAAGTCCAGATAAGATATCAAAGTGAAATTCCGGCGTGAATTTATCCCAAATTTTGCCATTTTTGGCAAATTTGGTCATGGACGTGGCTAACATTGATGAGAAGAGTCCCTACACAGAAAACAAAGCACCAACAACGTATTAAGTTAACCCAGAGTTTATTAAAAGTGTTTTGAAAGACTTACCTACTGGCCCCTGTACCAGCTCCTCTCATAGTAAAATCCATTCAAGTCAATTACCAAATACAATCCAAAAGGAAGGAGCCCATTGATGATTTATTCCAGCAAAACACGTTGTGGTTTGTGGCAGTTTGGTGAAATATAAGTTAATAATAGACGGTAAAAGGTTTGGAAAAGTCCAAGACCGCATCCTTCCCTGCAGCACTGAAACATTACACAGATCTCAGGGGTCAGGAGGCGTGTGTTGCACAGCAAGCACAGGTAAAGACGACTCGCCTGCAACTTGAAGTGATAGAGACAGAATGGTTTGTGTTTGTATCTTTCCCGGCTGCAAAACAAAAATGAAAGCCAACAACCCAGAAACTTTTCATAGGCTGCCATTGTGGTACGATGACCGTGCTCTGATAAACCAGTGGCTTATTGTTTTAAATCTGGACATTGAGACGCCGATCGAGACGCTTAGGCTGAGGGATTACCGTGTCTGCAGCAAACATTCCGAAAAGGATGACTTCAGAATTCCTAGAAGAGCTTCTGACACAAAGAACCCAAAGAGGGCAGGCTTGAAGAAGAATGCCCTTGGTATTCTAGGTTCACTAACTACATTGTTGATGCTTTGTTTTCCGTGTAAGGACTCTCCTCATGCTACTGCAGAGGTTTCGTGTTATTTTGAGCAGTATTAGTGGTTAAAAAAGACATTTTAATGTGACTCCCCAGATTATCTCCGTTAATCGTTCATACACGAAAAAAATGGTCTTGATGGCTCATTTGATGACCGAATTTGCCTTAAAAGACCCTTGGATGATATTACGCCGCAATTTCACTATAACAATCAAAATTACATTGTATATTATATAATTTATTACATGCATGTACAATTCTGTTTTTTGTTGTTACTGCAGAATGCCATGCTCAATCGCACACTTGGTGTAAAAAAGGTATTTATGAGAAGACCACACAAAACTGTTATGAACACCATCTCAAGCTAATAAAGATCACTGTGTCCTATTCACTGACTGCGGTGCAACACAGCAGCAGAGCACTCAGTGCTGCCACCAGTAGCCAAAAGGTATAGACCTTTTCAATGGAATTCCATTGCTAGGCAAAAGCCTTGTTCCTTGTTAACTTCCTGTCCGCTGATGTCATTCACATTCACTGCAACAGGAAATAAACTTGGACACAATTAGGATGTTTATGTTTACAACTTTTAAAAGTAAAGCGTGAAATCAGCTAGTGAATGAATTTGACAGTAGAGGGGGCCTTTCCTGGTCAGTGCAAATAACTTTTTGTTACTTTGCACTCGCTTAGTAACCTAGTAACCTACCATGTGGTGAGTTTGTATTTTCAACAAATCTCCTGGACTCCTGCTTTAGTGACTGAAATGTCCAGGTTCTGGGTGATTTGCTTTGATTACTACGAGGGTCCTGGATCAGGCTAGACCTATGGAAGTAAATCTGTGTCATCGGATTTTGAAATTAAAAAGGCATTGCCTTTCTAGCACTGAATATTTATGCATTGAAAATATGTATCTGAAGGTTTTGTCTCCGAATTTAACTCCAAATATTTCAATGTTCATAAATTCAAGGTTAAAACAATTCAACATAAAAAAATTCAATACACCAAATTCAGATGCAAAATAAAATGTATACAATTCAATCTTTTAAATTCAATGTTAAAAATTCAACATGCAAAATTCAGTGTATAAAATTCAATGTTGACATCCGCAGTGGGCACTTGTACAATCGTATCTACCACAGCAGATATAAGATGCAGCTTGAAAGTCATCTGTAAGATGTTTGAGAATGTGACAAGAGATGCTGAACACAGCTGCTGTAGTAGAGGTATGACGTTCACTGATGATGGTACCCGGGCATACAGTCCAATGTACCCAGGCAGTTGCGAGCGTCTGGCAGAGTTGTGTTTCCTCCTCAGCCAGGTTGCTTTCCCTGTTCCCCAGACCGACAACATAGTTTGTGGTGGAATAAGCCAAATAGCAGCCACTCTTATTACAGCTCTTTTTGAGTAGTATCTGGAATCGATTGCTCTTCTTTGGTTCCCCAGACGTCAACATTGAATATTTTAAACTAAATATTGCAGCTGAATTTGGCCTGTTTATTTCTAATGTTGAAATTTTTAATGTTGAGTCTTTTAACATTGAGTTCTATAACGTTGAATTCTTTAATTTAAAACATTCAGATACATATTTTCAATGCATAAATATTCAGTGCTAGAAATTCAATGGCTTTTTCATTTCCAAATCTGATGACACAGATTTACCTCCATATAGACCACTGTAAAACATGGACTGTAATAGTGGCAGCCGTAATGGTGGTCATGTTAATGGTTAAATATCTGTCCAGGTCAGGTCTGTGTCTCCAGCTTGCTGATCTGCCAGGGCCTGCTGTTTGTCGGGACCAGCCAAGGCATCATCCTCACCTTCCCTGTACCCACCCTGGAGGGCATCCCCAAGATCACAGGTCAGTACAGTATAGTAGCTCCTGACTGCAGCATGTTCCTGTGACTGAAGCTTCTCTACTGACAATCAAGTGGAAACCTACTGGTCTGAGAAATGAAGCCACCGCAGAAGTGCCAGTAACTGCAGTTCAGCAAGTGGCCACTTGAGGCTGGCTCCAAAACAGATCAAATCCCCACAGAGCTGCATGTTAAAATGCCAACATTACAGCAGAAATATACAGTACATTTATACAACCCGGTTAAAAAAAACAGTTTTGGTCTCTATTCTTTAGGTCACAATTCGATATCGAATTGATATTGATCTAAATGCTTCGATATTGATTCAGTAATAAATGTAGATGACAGAAATACGCAAATAATTAGTTTGAGTACCTTCTGTGATTGTTAAATTATAATGTGTGCAATATTTGTACTGGTTTATAACAAACTGAGCCCAACAGAGATTAAGAGAAGATGGTACGTATTATTATTATTATTATTATTATTATTAATAAAATAACTTTATGAACAGGTTTGTAGGACGTGGTACGAAAAGTTTTGCACAGAAATTGGTAAAATGGCGAATTAAAGTTTCGAAAGAAGTATTGTGTTTGATTAAACAGTTGAGTGGGGCCTACGTACAACGTGAATTACATTATGTTGTCCACATCGCCCCTATTCGACTAGGGCTTCATTACAACGAAAATTTCGATTTCGATTTCGAAAAATCGATTTCAGGATTTTCTGGATTGACATTGAATTGGAAAATATTATATTGCAATGCATTGATGAATCGATATTTTTACCCACCCCTACTCTTCATGACAACTGTATGTGGGTGAATTTTTTGTCCACTTTGTGTTAGTTGGGAAAAGGTGGAGTCACAACACGGCACTCTTGACTGACACTCTTTGCTGACAACTGCCAATACTGACCTTTAATCGACCATTTATTAGTATCTTGACAGGATTAAAGTGCTCAACAGTTTATTGAATTGAAAAAGGCAATATTTTTACCCTTTCCAATGTGAGTGTGCACTGAGATTCATTCTCCAGATATGTTTCCTAAATACTATACCTCCTGGTGGTCTCAATGTGGATTTTGATTTTAAATCCTGAACTGCTTTTGCAACTATTTAATTTTTGACGATATATCTTATGTATTGCAGCTGTTGTATACTTTGCAATTGATTTGTTGGATAAGATTAGTAATTCTTTGGCCACGCCATATTGTATAGTAATGGGAAGATTTTTAGAGAGAGGAAGCCCAAAAAGAGCAGTCAGGCGATTGGGTCCCACATTTGTGTTAAGAGCCTGTTTGAGGGTTTGAAATGTATCGGACCAAAATTCAGCAAGCTTCGTGCACGTCCAGAACATGTGTGCGCGGTTGGCTGTGGACTGCTTACAACCTTTACAATCATCGCTTTGACTAGGGTATATCTTAGCCAGTTTAGCGTTGGTAAAATGGGCTCTATGAAGCACCTTCTACTGTAAAAGGCTGTGCCTGGCACAAATCGAGGATCATTTTTAGAATGCCCCTCCACTGGACCTCAGTAATGTCTATCCCCAAATTATTTTCTCATGCATTTTTAGGTGAGGCAGTGGGGACTGGGCTCAGAAGAGCAATCTTATTATAAATGACAGATATGAGTTGCGTGTGTAGTACGTTGAGAGACAGGAATTGGTTCATCTCAACTTCAGGGAGGAGGTTCAGAAAATGTGGGAATTGCCTTTGGATATAATGTGTCATTTGAAGGTACCGAAAAAAGTGGCTATAACATGCTGAACGGACACCGGACACTGTTCACAGATGCAAAGGGGGTTACATACAGAAGCTTAACCCAAAAAATAAAATTAGAGTCAAAGCCAATTTCTCCAAAATTTCTCCCTAATTTGAAGCCTGTCTGGTCTTGTTAAATTATTGATAGACTAAGACTTCTCATTATTGATCATTCTGAATTTCCAGCAGCTTACAAAACACAAGGGTGGTATAAATAAATACAGTATAAGATCCAATAACCAATAAACTCTTAACTTAACAAAGACAGAAAGTATAAAAAAAAAGCTGCTGTGTGTTGTCCAGTCCAGTTTTTTGTCAGTTTATTGTCTCTCTATTGTCGCGGCTGTTCTCCTAATGTAGTAGTAGCCGTTTCTTTAAAGGGAGGGATATGGAGAGGTAAAGTAAGTTCGGTCGAGTTTTAACATTTCCTCTGCAATTTCCACCAGCCTAGCATGTTCAGCCCTTCTCATTCCCATCCCCTTTACCATGGGGATTTCTAATCCTCCAAGGATCCGAAATTCCCAACTGTGATGCATATGTTTTTACTGTGTGCTGATTTGGATAGTGTAACCTGTGTAGGGGAAGATCTGTCGAGAGTCACATCCTGCACCAGGTTGAAGTCTCCACCTATGATAATGCGATGACCGTCAGCATTTGGGATTTTGTCGAATAGCCTTGTAAAAAACTGTTTATCGTCCGAGGTGGGCGCATAGACCGAAACTAAGACCACTGGTGTGTTCTGGAGTGTGCTAGAAACTATGACATAGCGACCTTCAGAACTAGGATTACATTTGTGGGCCAAACAGGACCCTTTTATGAATGATGATAGCTGCCCCTCTAACTCTATCTGTAAATTTGGAGTGGAATAAGTGGTTCATCCACGCCCTCTTAATACGTGGGGTGTCAGCTGATTTGAGGTGTGTTTCCTGCAGAAACATCACATCCCCCTTAAGGTGCTGTAACTGACCTTATTGATTTTGATCAGGTTGTTCATTCCCTTAGTATTCCAGGAAATCAGACGCACTCCAGTACCTGTCTTTAGAGCATTTGCCATAGGAACAATAATATTAAGTTAGAATGACACTGCGTGACCTGAAGTAATCTGTAGTAGGGGAGGAAGAATAAAACAACAAAAAGAAAAAAAAACAACAAAAAAAGGGAACAAAACAATAACATTGTGACCAATCTGAGGGCTACTCCCATAGCAAAGAACATCACCTGAGCTCTCCAGCCCGCAAAACAACAAAAACCAAACAGCAAACACCATGTGAAGTAAATTAGCCAGCAGAGGGCACCAAGACATCTTAAGGTAGGCAGGCCATAAAAGCATTACTCTACATCAAATAAGATTAATAGGCTGTGTTTATGACAAGTGTCAGGCTTCAGTAAAACCCTTTGACTAAATGAATAACAGAAAATAAGAATACTTCAGATAACTCTGTGGTGTTGGGTGATAAAAATTTTAATTAAAATAACGCAGAAGAAAATACATAATAATGAACTGGTATCCACATTTAAACGAGCTTCCAGTACATGGCACGGGAGCCGATTGACGATAGTTTGAATTTACACAACAGTATAGTCAACATGTCCGTAGTGCGTTAAAATGTCCATTTAGCGATTTCTGTTCAAAACTCTTAACAGTCAGAATATCAGCAACCTGTCAGGACTGTAACTTCTAATACTGCGGTCCAAAAATAAACTCAAGCCCGTCCGGGGCTGGTTAAGCGACAGCTATACAGTTGGCGTCACATTAACTAATGGTTATCCAGATAGCGTGAAAGTGGCTCGAAATCTTAATGTTTTTTTTAATGTAAATGTTTTTTATTTTTTAACATTAGATTCTTTAAAGTTGGAATTTGTGAACTTTGAGTTAATTTCAGAGGCAAAACATTCAGATACATAATTTTAATGCATTAATATTCAGTGCGAGAAATTCAAAGGCTTTTTAATTTCAAAATCGATGACACAGATTTACTTCCATATTGTTGCCCCAAACCTCCACACAGTATACAGATACGGTAATACCAGGGAACAATACAAAGTATACAATGCTTTACGATCCAGAATGTGTTGTATTTTTTCCAAGCGTTCTGTGCCAGCTTGGTGAGACACAGTGGATTAATTTAGAATTGTTGTACCCCTCAGGTAAGGGGATGACATCTCTGAATGCTCACTGTGGTCCGGTGGACTTCCTGTTTGCAACTTCCAGCACCCTGGCCTCCGACTTGCTCAGAAGGGACTCCATCCTCAACAGCAGCGAAGAAGGTGCCAACGGAGAAGGAGGGAGAATAGGAGGGGGAGGTAATGAAGGAAGGCAGAGGTTGGAGCAGAACAGCTACCTCCAGGACTCAGAAGCTGCTCCACCAAGGGAGGAGAAGCCCAAGCGTCTACTGCTGCAATATCGTCTTCACTCCACCTGCCAGCTGCCTGGGAAGCTGCTGACAGCCCAGCCCGAACAGGGGAACCTGATGCCCCCCCCAGACTCCCTGGAGCACAGCCCAGAGGACGGCTCCATCTATGAAGTGAGCGAGGACCCTGATGTGTGGGTTAGGGGGCGACCTGTAGAGTGGGGGAAGGATGGGGAAGCCAGGCGCAGCAAAGTCACCTCAACAGCGATCTTCTCCGGTGGCAGAGGAAACCGCAGGTTAGGTCAGGCGGCCATAGCTGGCACCTGCCCAGGCTCCACTGACAACACACTGTTGGTGTGGCAGCTCCCTCTCACTCTAAGCCAATGACAGACAAGCATGTCATGGCTGAACAATCTGGTTTCTCAGCAGGCTGACCAGGTCACTTCTAAACTTTTCAACTCAAGTCAACATCTGATCTAAAGTCAGAGGAGATATGATAGCTTCATGTTTTACTTGTTTTCCAGTTCATTCATGTGGTTTATTTGTAACAGGTGAACCACATAACTTGTGAAGTCTATAAATAGTCAAGTCAGCAGCTACTCCCAGTAATGTTGAACATCAGGAAGACCAACATTCTTCAGCTCTTTGTCCAGATATTATCATACACCATGAAATTAAACCACATCAACTCCTCACACAGTTTGCATTGGTGCAAATGCATCAGGTCAAAGTAGTTTTCTTACCTGTTTTTCAGGCACAGGTGTGATGCATTCTAACATGTATTGTTCAAACAGGCTGGACCCGTAGTTTGTGTGGCACTATGCATTTAAAGGAATACTGATTATTCTCCTTTTTTTGAGTGGGATAAGAAGATCATTATTCTTATGCCATCAAATGTGATAAGTATTAAGATGGAGTATGTTTGTGTTGGAACTATTTTTGACAGTCAACAGCCCGGGGCAGTGACTGTTTACAGCTTTCTGAAGTTTTCAAAAGAAGTGCTGGGCGGATGGTTAAACTGCTGTTTGTCAAGAAATAGTTTCAGCATGTGACTACCGTTAAAACCAGTGTTGATCTTACATTTTTTTTTGTGTACAGATAAAACAAATCAGCTACAACATGTTAATTTATCAGCTTTAAAGTCATAATCTGTGAGAATTGAGATCCCTTGTTTCTAGCGGCCTCTTTGTCAGTAAGACGTAACTGCAGGTGAGCCTGTTCGTTCAGAGCCATCCACGTTCATGGTCACTATGTGTGTTGACTCTTTCTTTTTTGCTCTTTTGTAAACTTTATTGAAAGACATTTTCCTCTCTCTATATGTTCCACTCTTAAATCCACACACACACACACGTTCCTATTACACTTCCTTATTACACGCTTGAATCAGAAGTTGGAAGCTCCAGATTTCGCAAGTGAACGCAACATAACCAACAGTGACGAGTCAACAGCGTCACTAACATGGCGGCTTATTTACATCTAGAAAGGAAATGTCTCCACAGACTCACAGATGTGAATACTCAGCAAAGAGGAAACAAGTGCTTTCATTAGTGGGTCACATGATCAATCACCATTGTTATCACTCTGTGATAGAGAGGAAGCGAACAAACAATTAACTAGACGGAAATCTTACAGATAATATAGATAATATCTATTTAAACCTTGACCACTTGCTCTACCGGCATCAGCACTTCTTGTACAATGAAAAAACATTTCAATGTTAGACCAACAACCTCTTAAGGTTTATGGCAAAACAATGGAATATTATGAGAAGAACCCAACTAAAACTAAATAGCTCATACCAGTTTAAAAAGTCAATGTGAACTCAGAAAATGCATAACTTAGAGTTGTGGTCTAAAGTTTACATACACTTGTGAAGAACATGTATGTCATGGCAGTCTGGAGTTCTCAATAATTTCTACAACTCTTATTTTTCTCTGATGGAATGATTGGAGCACATACTTGTCAGAAAAGACATTCATGAAGTCTGGTTCTTCTGAAAATGTGACAAGATATGCTGGGTCAAAAATATACATACCGCAATGCTAATATTTGGTTAAATGCTCCTTGCCATCCACAAGCCTTTGGCAAGCTTCTGGTTGAATCTTTGACCACTCCTCTTGATAGAATTGGTGCAGCTCACCTACATTTGTTGGCTTTCTGAATGGACTTGTTTCTTCAGCACAGTCCACATTTTCTCAGGCTTTGGGAAGGCCATTGAAAGACCTTAATTCTACCCTGATTTAGCCATTCCTTTACCACTTTTGATGTGTGTTTAGGGTTGAAACACACAACTATGTCCAAAACCCAACCTTCTGACTGATATTTTTAGGTTTCCTAAAGATTTTGGAGGTAATCCTCTCCTCCTTTATTATTTCATTTACTTTCTTTAAAGCACCAGTTCCACTGTCAGCAGAACAGGCACAGAGAATAATATCACCATCATGTTTAAAGGTTGGATATGTAGAATGTCTATTAAAAGCTTTATATTTTTTTCAAAATAATACACTGACTATTGCTTTTCCATAAAAATATTATATATTATTTTATATTTATATCATATAATATAATAATATGTAATATATTATATTTGTATTTATATATATTTAGTCTGAATTCATATTTTAAAATTGTTTGACGGTTTGACAATGACTTCCTGTCCTGTTGTGTTTCCATTGTACCAGCCAATAGCGTTGGGCGTTGCTGGTTGCCAGAGTTGTCTGTTGTTGGGTGCAGCTACTGTAGGCTGGCACTGGGTGAAATAGAGTTTTCCAATCCTGCAGCTGCTTCGGAGCCTCAGTGAAGCGGGCATTATTTGTACCAGCAGCTGAGTGACCGGAGACGGGAAAAAAACAGAGTCAATATAGGCCAAGCATTCACTCCATGGACTGAGAGAAAGGAGAGAATCGCCATTTAAACGCACGCCCAGATGGCTACGTTTCTCCTTGATTGCTAACATCACTTTCATCTTTACTTAGTTAGAACGGCTAACCCTAACTGTCAGTCAAACTCCTCTAATACTTGTTTTTATGGTGTGATTTACTGGAGGGGATGGGTTCAAACAGGCTCAAACAGACTCAGGTCTCCTGTAGGCTACTAGGCTTGGTCTGACCAGCCTGGCAACTCGACTGCTGGAATTATTTTTTGTTGTTGCAACACTACGATCTTGAGACACTAGATGAAGCTGTTCAATTCAATTCAATTTTTTTTATAGTGCCAAATCATAACATTAAAGTTATCTCAGGAAACTTTGCAAACTAGGTGAAGAAGAAGAAGAATTCCTTTATTAGTCCCGCGAATGGGGAAATTCAATTTTCACTCTATTATTTTTTTTCATTTTACACACACACAGGCCCGAAATACACACACATGCTCAGACAGGACCTATATGCATGCAACCAATGGAGAGATGTTAGAGCAACGGGGCTGCCAGTGACAGGCGCCCCGAGCAGTTGGGGGTTCAGTGCCTTGCTCAACAGCACCTCGGCAGTGCCCAGGAGATGAACTGGCACCTCTCCAGCCACCAGTCCACACTCCATTCATGGTCCACACAGGGACTCGAACCAGCAACCTTCCAGTTCCCAGCCCAGTCACCTATGGACTGAGCTACTACTACCACCAAAGACCATACTCTATGATTTATTTATCATTTACATAGACCCAACAATTCCCCCGTTCCCCCAGGAACGTCAGACAGACCCAGCTCTGTGGAGGTCAGATGGACAGAGAGAGACAGAGACAGACACACTTCCAGTAACTATAATAATATCTATATTAATGTGAATATGACTTATATGTTATGGCAGTTAATACAGCAGAATAGTAGAAACAAGCACAGCTAAGGTTATAGATTATAATAGCAGCAGGAAGCGTCATGCAGGACCACGGCAGCAGGCACCACCACGATCAGCAGAGACCATTGAGACGACAAAGCAGAAAGAAGTTGAATTAGTAACATGCATTGATGAGACATGAATGATACAGACAGAGAGGAGAGAAGCTCAGAGTATCTGGTAAAGTATTATCCCCCGGCAGACTAGGCCTATAGCAGCATAATTAAGCAGAACAAAATCAGTTTAAAAATAACGACATTGCTAAGGGCTCGTAAATCCTAGCTGTAAGCTTTATCAAAAAGGAAAGTTTTAAGTTTACTCTTAAATATGGGGACAGTGTCTGTATTCCGAATAACACTTGGGAGTTGGTTCCACAGGAAAGGAGCTTGGTAGCTGAAGGCTCTGCCTCCCATTCTACTTTGGGAGTTTCTAGCAACTACAAGTAGCCCTGCATTCTCAGAGCGCAGTGATCTAGTCGGGTAATACGGTACTATGAGCTCTTTAAGATACGACGGAGCCTGATCAATAGGAGCTTTGTAGGTAAGGAGAAGGATTTTAAATTCTATTCTAGATTTTACAGGTAGCCAGTGCAAAGAAGCTAATACAGGAGAAATATGTTGTCTTCGATTTGTTTTAGTTAGTACACGAGCTGCAGCAACTGGAGACTCTTAACGGAATTATTGGAGCAGCCTGATAAAAAGGAGTTGCAGTAGTCCAGCCTAGAAGTAACAAATGCATGGACTAGTTTTTCTGCATCTTTCTGAGACACAATGGCCCTTATTTATCAATCTTGCGTGAAAACGCAGATTTGAGCGCAGAATTGGTCCTAGGAAAGGACCCACGTGGGATTTATGAAACATTCGTATCTGAACAATCTCAGCGTACGAATGAGCGGGTCTTGATAAATGCGGCGGCTGAATTTGATCGTCATTAACACGTTACGCCCTTAAATATTCCTGTTTCGGAGGCCTCGCCCACTGAGGTCAAACATAGAGAGGAAGAACGCTGGTTTCGAAAAGAAACTTTTCCGACACAGAGATCGGCATCCTGACATCCGAGATGGAGCAAAATAAAGATGTGCTTTTTGGCAGTCTTAAGAGTGGAATAAAAGGGGCCCATAAAAACGATGTATGGAAAAGAATAACGGAGGCAGTCAACCCGAAGCAGCACTCCACTGTGACCCGTGTGCGTGGGTGCGCACTGCCGAACATGCGCTCCTGCTCTGTAGCGGGGTTTGCCAGCGGGGTTTTTAGGTATCCCGTCAGAGAATAACCTTTTTCACCATCTGATACCTTGTTTGATTTAAATCAATTTAATTTATCGAGGGTAGCCACTAACCAAGGAGATGACTTTGGCTCTGCAGTGCGCTTTCCTTTTCATTCATACAACTTCAACCGCTTGTCCCTGTCGGGGTCGCGGGGGTCTGGAGCCGAGCTGTTTTGAAATATAAAAGAATCGCGTGTGGCCCCCCCGTCATCTGGCCACCACGTTTAAAAGCGATAGCTTGGCATCACAAATCACCTGTAAATTTATCGAGTGGTAGTTCTGGCAATTGATGAATGCGTAATCATTCATGGATGGTGCCTTCAGACGCACATGAGTACACTCAATTGCTTTTATTCGCTTTAGGAATCCGTTTTGATCTATTCAATTCAATTTTATTTATAGTGTCGAATCATAACAAAAGTTATCTCAGGACACTTTACAGAGTAGGTATGCTGTTCCTAATATGTGACTGCTTACGCTTAATGACAGCTGAGGTTTGTTAATTATTTTCTGCCAGATTTTGCTGTGCTGCAGCGCAAATACACAGGCTGAAATTTGCGTACACGACCTCAGACCAGACATGAGATTTGATCGTAGCTCCCGCTCACGCCCAAATTGATAAATGCCAAAGTTTGCCAGGAAATGGTCGTACGCACGTTTTTCTGCCGTACATTCGTTTGATAAATGAGGGCCACTGTTCCAAATTTCTTCGCAAAATTATGCAGGTGAAAATATGCATTCCTTGTCGTAAGTTTTATGTGAGAATCGAAGGACATATCCTGAACAAAAATAACACCCAGATTCCTTACTGTGGTGCTGGAGGACAACACAACATCATCCAGTGTAACAATGTCTTTAGCTATTGAGTTTCGGAGGCCTTTGGGGCCAAGTACAATGACTTCCGTTTTATCTGAGTTTAACATCAGAAAATTGCATGTCATCCAGCTTTTTATTTCCTTAATGCACATTTGAAGTTTATCTAACTGATTGGTTTCTTCTGGTTTGATCGACAAATATAATTGTGTATCATCAGCATAACAATGAAAGTTTAAGGAGTGCTTCCTTATAATATTTCCTAAGGGAAGCATATATAAGGTGAAATAGCGCAATTTTTGTTTCATCTGACCTCAGAACTTTCCTCCAGAAGACCTTTTCTCTGTCCATGTGATCAGCAGCAAACTTCAGTCAAGCCTGCTTCTGGAGCAGCACCTTAGGGTTCCTTCTTTCACTGCAGCCTCTCAGCCCATGGGGATGTAAAACACGCTGGACTGTGGACATTGATACCTGTGGTCCAGCACTTGTAATTCCTCGCAGACCTGGTTCTTGGTTGACTCTTGACCAACCTGGCCAATTTTCTCTCAGCAGTAGGTCATAGCTTGAATTTCTTCCTGATCGTGGCAGTGACCCAACAGTGTCACCCACTACCGTCAGCAAGCTAGTCTGATCCTTTGACTGCATCCTGACGCTGGCAGCAGATTACAACAGTGGAAAACACAAGCACCGTTCTGGAACTGATTTGGCCACAACAAGGATTACGGTGCTTCTGGGCCAGAGAGGAACAACAGAGATCCATTTAAAGATGGGTAAGTGTTTTACTTCACAAAAACAATGCATAATTGTGACCAGATTGGCCAAAGTGTGCTTCTGTGGACAATGCGTGAATTGGTCTGTGTATCAATAGTCACAAACTTTGTTTAACAAAATTGACTGGTAAATTAGTAAAGTATTTCTCTGTAATAGTTATTTAGTTTTTTTTTATTGATTAGTGAGCTTCACTTGCTATTAGTCTAGATGAATGTTTGACATGACATGTTTTGGCCATTAGTTCAGCACACTGTTCTGTGCAGATGAAACTGTCTTTCATAGAATTGCATTTCTTTATTTGTATGTGAATTTTATACTGAATGAAATAGTGAAATCCTTTTGTGTTGTTATGTTCCTTGTCCTGTGCCTGCACCACAGACATCACCACCTCACCAGCACACGGCACAGCTGAATTTATGAAATACAAAAGTATGCAAAATCGAGAAAATATCCTTAGACCTCAGAGGGTTAAATAGCAAATTTGACATGCCACAAAGCAAATTTGACTGACAACTTTCTACGTTACAAAAATTGATAGAGGTGCTGTAAGTATATTTTTGAGCCAGCAGAAGACTCATAATAAATTCATAAAAGAAACAAACTTCATGAATGTTTTTTGTGACAAAGAAGTATGTACTCCATCATTCCATCACAGAAAAATAAGAGTTGTAGAAATGATTGAAAACTCAAGACTGCCATGACATACATGTTCTTCACAAGTGTATGTGAACTTCAGACCACAACTGTGACAGTATTGATGCATATAAATATGCTTAATTATTGCTAATACCTTTGTAAATCAATGCTAGGCACCTTAACATGCTTCTTTCATAATGATTATGTTTTTGTAATATAAAAGCAATAATGGTACTTACATTGGTGTTTGAAAAGGCTTTGATTTCTGATGCAGTACAATGTTCGGTCACCACTGCTGCTGTGTCCCTGTTGTGAGAATCACTTAAGACAATGATTGTGAGGCAAAATGATCGGAAAAAAGTTTATTTTAAATAAATATTTCGGGCAAAGCATGGTGTCATCAGCATAAAGTTGCAATTTTAATAAATAGAGAATAAATTGGAGATTTATTTTCCTGAAATGACAACTTAATTACTATAAGATTATGACTTTTTTTCCCTCAAAATATTAAGTCCAGACTCTTTAAATGTATTTTCCTAACAGTGACCCTGATGCCCCATCACACTGGGCTCAGTCAGTCGACAGATGTGTTGTTCCTGTGCTCTAAAACATTGCTTTGTTTCTGTTGTGAAGAAAAGATGTGAAGAAATCGAAGCAGGGCACCACATTAGAGAAGGGAGCTAAATCAATTAACTCAGCAATTAGACATATATTAATTCTGTGTATACAAAAATGATTATGATGCATCATGAAATGTATTTATTTTGATACCAAACAATGTACAAACACTATTTTAAACCTTTTTCTCAAGCAAGATAGCAAGATGTTTCTTTGTCAGCATGTGTTTCATATACTTAACACAACACTTCTTTTACAGTTGCTTTACAAATTGTAATATGGTACTACTACGTATGTTTTGTGTGTACATGGTACATTTTCTTCACAGCTTTTTTTTTACGCAAAAGAGTGCTTTGCATACAGTATACTTAACACCATGACAGTTATGTTTAAATTTCTTCCTCTGTCTACTTGATCAAAAGGTTATGAAACTACAGGGGTTGTAATAGTTTTGTGGAAACATTTCAGGATTCAGGTCCATTCTTCATTTTCACCTGGCGGATCTACAGGGGGACAAGGGGGGGGGGGGGGGGGGGGGTGTTCTGTAGAGTCTTGGCCCCTAACTTTTGTGTTCTTAAAACTGTACTTGTAGAAACAAACCACCACTATGTCCACAAGCTTTTCAAAGCATTGAAACAAAGAATAAATTGTCCAAAAGTGAATAATTGTGAATATAATCTTAGGCCCCTTACCCACTGAGCTACGGCCCTGCATTAAAGGTGCAGAGCGGCTTTCACAGTCCGGCTCCCACAGTGAGTCTATCGTGTGGAAAGAGTGGAGCGACTGAGCTGCCCCCGCGCACCTGAAGTGCTGAAGTTTTAAACAAACCACTTTGACTAAAAGTTACATTCGGGATGAATGTCATGTTTGCTAAAGGTGATTCAGCATCAGCAACAGTGTGTTTTAGGCACATTTAGGCAAACGTGACGTCGCTCACTCTTGATTTGTCAGAGCATGTTGCCCTTTGGTTAGTTTTGGTTTTATTAAAGACAAGCACAGCTTCATATAAAATATTAAAAACTGTCTGTTTGAATCCATAACGTTTACAGAGGGTCACTGTTTCGTGGGCGTTACGTTACAACACTATACACAGTGCTAGCTAGGAGATCAATCATTTTGATTTGATGAGCTGATCAGTACTATAAAACCACTTATTGCCACATATCACAGCAATGACGCTGCACAGAAGAAACCAGGTGACACCCTTTACTGTCGAACTGGGAAAACAACCAATACAATAGCATTAATTAACATAACTGTTGTGTGTGTGTGTGATAAATCTTTTCTGATTTTATATTTGTTACATTTATTAGCATACTTGGCCCTACAGTGTAACGTAATATAAGAATAACCTTTTCACATCCTGACTATTGCAGGCAAGAGAGCAGAACAATGAAAAGGAAAGCAAAAAGTGGGGATATTGACAGTTTTTTAGTTTATTGGTTCAAAGAGCACAGCTGGAAGAGAAGGAGGGGAATGAAGGAACTGGAGAGACCATGAGGGTCAGAGCAGGAGAAGGCCACAGAAGGAAAAAAAGTAACAAGTGAAGGAGAAGAGGATGTGAGGGATGAAGAGGAGGCTGCTGCAGATTCAGAAAGTGGGACAGAGGCAGGGAGTGGCCACCAGGCAGACGAAGATGACAGGGAGGAAGAGGGTCCTCGGCCTACTGCAGCTCCCCCTGGACCACTTGGTAGGTTTTTATTCTCTTTCCATACAAATTGTAGTACAGTAGAATCACATATGTCACTCAGTAAAATAAGATGTTTTCAGTTATTGGCTATTTTCTGTTTTCATATGTTATAGGGTTAGATATTAAAAGATGTACAAATGTCTCTTATTTTATCAGTAATTATGATCAAACTAAATGTAAAACTAATGCTATAATAGATAACAACTGTATAAGTGCATTAGATAACTCTAATTATTTGCCTCTCTCATAGGGAGTGATACAATTCTTGGCCATGGCTTGAATATCACCTGTCTAAAGACACAGATTACTGCTACTCTAACTGGAAGAAGGCCACTTCCGAAGACAGTGGGTTCAGTGTACATGCCAAATCAGACTCACATGTGAATGCCATGATTGCATGGAGGGAGTACGAAAGAATGGCCAAAACAGCCTTAAGCTCACTTAAAAAAAAAGATGGGTTATGAATCATTCGGGGACTGAGTTATACGTTTTTGAATATTTTTGATTATTGTACTTTTTATTTTTGATTGTCATTTTGCTATTAATACTTTTACTTTTTAAGAGATGCACAGTTAGGTTTAGTTTAAATACTGGGCTTGTTCCTGTTGTTGATAACTAACTAAGAGAAAGCTAACATGTGTTACTGTGTTCATTAACTTTTCAAATTACTCTCCTCAGACTTTTTCTCACTTCTTCTCTTCCACTTCTATTCTTGTTTTAGTTTTGTTTCAGTTTTGTCCACTGTACAGTCTTTTATTTTGTAATATCTATTTCGTATTTACTGTTATAAGTAACTTTCTGCCTGACTTCATTCCAATGAAGTTCAGTGTTTTATTAGAATAATAACATTTTATTAATCAATCAAACAACGTTTCAAGTTAGTCACTTCCGGTTTGGCTGAGATGGAGAAGACACGTGTCGAGTCTCACTGCCACAACTTTTTATAATTTCACGTTTCAGGATGCTGAAAAAGGCACAACAAATAGTAATATTCATCTCGTTTGAAGGATACACCACAAATATGCCGACGTATATGACCAGACAGATTGTAAAAGACCACAGGGCGAAGGTTAGCCCTGCAGAGAAGGCAGGTGGCGAGGTTAGCTTGGCCTTGGGGAGGAGCACCGTACAGCCAAGTTCTAAGGGTTCAAAGCCCTCTCTGTCGATCTCAAATCCTCCATTTCAATGCACGAAGCAAAGCTGGACCACGTCCACGCCACAGTGTCCGACCACGCTCAGAAGATAGGCTCCCTCGAGGTAAATGCAAATTTACAAGATGAGCATCTGCTAACGCTGGAGGCCTCCTGTGCGCGCTAACAGAGAGCAACGCTAAGCTGCTGGATAAAGTTAGCGACCTGGAGTCTAGGGGCCGGCGCCATAATATCCGTGTGGTCGATACAGCATGTGCATTCTAACCCAGGGTGGACGGTGGCTTTCATACAGGCTTTTTATTCATCTGATTTAGAAAAATACCCTCATGGCCTGCCTGCCCTAAGGCATTCTGGTTAATTGACTTTACGTGGTTTTTGATGTCTGTTCTGGATTATATATTTTTCTTGTTTTTTTTTAAATCTCCCCTCTTTTTTTATGGTGACTTAAAGGGTCAAACACTGTTAGTTAAGGGAGAAGACCCCTGAAGCTCAGTTAAGCTGTTAGTTGCGAGCTGGAGAGCAGGAGTAGCCCACAGATTGGTCACAATGTCATTGTTTTAGTTCCCTTTTATGTTTTGTTCTTTTTTATGTGTGTTTGGGTCCCTGTTATTCTCATGTGTGTTGCGGTAAAACCCCAAAAACCCTAGCTGTTGTCTGTGAGCTTTCATTCTGTTTTGCAAAATGTTGGTCACTGTTTTACGAGAACAAACGTTTTCAGATCGAGATTGATAGAAATTGATTAATACAATGAATTGATAAAATAGAAATTGATAGAAAGGTGACTAGGTTTCCATCAGGCTTAGTCCAAATTACCTGTCTATAAGGTGGTGTTTCCCCCTTTTTTTAACAAGGAATAATTAATTAGCCTAATTAATACTTAATAAGATTATTAATTAATTTATTACATTGCGTGTAGTTCTCTCTTCTTCTCCTATAGCCCATTAACCAAATGGATTTTTACCGTATTGAAAACTTGAACATGTAAATATATACAACAAAGATCTGTGCCAGTAAATATAGAGGAATGCAGGGGAATAGTGAAGACAATTTACAATAGCAGTAGAGGTGTAGTCTATCATGTCCTTGTTCAGGATTTGGATGGCCTGAGGGAAGTAGCTTCTCTTTAGCCTCGCTGTTTACAGTAGCGTATCCCGGACCTCAGCAGTTGAAAGAGGCCATTGTTCAGATGACTTGAATCTCTAAAGTTTGAATATGGAGAATGAGCCGAACACCACCATCTAGTGTCTCAAGATCGTAGTCGCAACAACAAAAAATAATTCCAGCAACCATGTTGGTTGCAGAGTGTGTCATGGGATAAAGCCTGTGCCATGTCAAGTGATGAATCAAACAGGGTAACGACTAATTTTGACTAATCAATTAATTTTACAACAATATATAATGTTAGCCAGTCTTCAAGTCTTCAACTGGAAGTCTTTCTTTGAGTGGTGTGTAATCGATTGGCTTGCTAGCTCTCAACTCAAAATGATTCCTTGTTTCTGTAGCCTGATCAGCGTGAGCAGAGAAGCAGTGACAGTGAGGCTGACGGTTGTTATCCATCATAGTTAAGTAAACATGAAAGTTAGCTTAGTGATCAAGGAGAAACGCTATATTGACTCTGGTTTTTGCCCGTCACTCAGCTGCTGGGACAAAATCACTGAGGCTCTGAAGCAGCTGCAGGATTGGCAAACTCTATTTCACCCAATGCCAGCCTACAGTAGCTGCACCCAACAACAGACAACCCTGGCAACCAGCAACGCCCAACGCTATTGGCTGCTACAATAGTAGGGTGACCAGACATCCACGGTTTTCACTGTGACTGAAACATCTGAAAATAAAATATAAAAAACAAAAATGATGAGCAAACAACAAGCATAGTTGTGCACCCTATGGGTAACAGGCTAAAGTCAGCCAGAAGAAGCGGTGCCAGCCCAGAGCTCAGAGCAGAATGCTCATATTTCTGGTATTTTGCGCAGCAGAATATTTTTTTTCCTTCACAAGAGGAAGCTACAGGTGTGAGATTGTTTCATAGAATTCATGCATCCATTCAGCCAACTATATTACACACAGCAGAAATATCACTGATTGGAGTAGGCCCACCAAAGGTTTTCTCGTAAGTGTTACCATTTATCATCTATGTTACATGTTATTTAACCTTTGATTTATTTGTATATTTATTATCTACAATACATGTGATAAAACAGATCTGTTCAGCCACAGGTTTTGCTAACATGATTAGCAGCAATGCAAGTTATGTTTACTTAGTAACGCTACTCTAATCTGACTCCTTTTTTTCAGTTACCAGTAGGCTATTCTAACACGTTTCCAAAATCAGTAGTACGATTAAAGTTACTTATCTAAGTCACTGTGTGACTTGGGTATGTCTTTCTTCAGTCACGTTAGCATGGTTCAAATGCTTAGAGCGAAACAATCATTAGAATAATATTCCAATAGCAGCAGGATGTACCAAAACTTTAAAAAGTCTTCCGTTCAAAATGGGTTGGCTCCATATAATATCCAGTTTAGTCAGGCTCTGGTGAAGACAGGGAAACTTGAAAGCAGATGAACAACAGATCTGTTTGGTTGTCAATGAACAACAGAATTCCATTATGGCCTTTTAAACATTTTATTCTTCACAGGCAGTGAAGACACATAGGCCTTTATTTCAGGCCCATAAGAAAATTTAAATTATGACTAGAAACAGACAATATTAATACGCTGAATATATTTTTACATTGTTTTTAGGGGTGGAACAGTTCTCAAAATCCACTGTTCTTTTCATTTCGGTTTTGGGGTCAATTTTTTTGGTTCGGTTGTTATTTTTATTTCTTTTAGATTCTTAAAATACCATGTATAAGATCTAAAGCCTAATAATTAGATTATTTTTTAATCAGATATTCTTAAGGACATGTCAGGCAATCATGCCAAAACTGAAATAATGAGGCAGCTTGTTTAGAGATTACTGTAACAATCTTGATTTGAGATTTTGAAACAGTAGGAGGGACATTGCTGCATTTATGTGTTTATATATTTATTTGGCAAAAAAAGTAAACAATTGTTTGCCTTCCAGGTAAGAATATAACGCTTACAGATTATCAAATCCTGACAAAAAAGTACGAAGTATGTACAAACAGCAATCACTGAACTGACAACTGAAATAGGCTACATCAGGGCTGTTCAATTAATGTGGAACTGGGGTCGGTTGACGAAAATGATCCAAAATGAGAGGCCAGAAAGATCTCAGCATCACATTAATGGATATTGTAAAACAATGCAGCGACATAGGAGTGCATATATTGTCTCAAAGTGCAACAAACTTGTCAAAAAATAATCCTTGTTAAATGAACAAACCTGTTAACCAGAGGTTTACACTCAATTATTGGACTAAAGTACAAGTTTTTTCTCTTCTCCTTTACTTGAGTATTTTATTTACATGCTACTTTATACTTCTCCTACTCTGCAAACCAGTGGAAATACTCCACTACATTTATCTGATTACTTCAGTTACTAGTTACTTTACCAGGCTTACAGGCACATATGAAACATTAGTTTCTTCATCAAAAACTGGACTGACAAAAATTAACATAACATAAATGCAGAGTAGCATGATTTTTCTGAAAATGCCTTATCACCTTATACCCTTTACACACCGATATGGCTGCAGAGTAAACAAAGGCTTCACAGTCAGAAACAAAAACTTCTCTGACAACCTTTCTTTTTTTCAGAGTAGAAAGAGACATTGCGGTGGTGATTTAACCACAGAAACAATTGAGAACAACAGAGCAGAGCTTAGCGAGCTGTTGCCACAAAGAAAACCGTAGCTGGAGTGTGCGTTGTGGTGGCGCGCCTATAGGGAGCACACGAAGCAGGTCTCCCAGCGTGCTGGGATTTTACGCGCTGAGACGGTAGCGCTGAGACGGTAGCACTGAGACGGTAGCGCTGAGATAGATATGAGAAAGGACAGGGGTCATGAAGGCTGTTTGTTATTTTCCACCCACATTAACAAAAACCTCTTTTCACCACCTTAAAACCATATATTTTCTAAAACCATTTACCCCAGGTTGTCATTCAACATAAACTGTGGCATTTAAATTTCAAACTCTTTTCCAAATCTTGGAAATATCGTACTGTGTAAGGAGGAGGCCTTAGTTTAGGTGAAGTGTCTGATACCTGTTTATTACAGCTTATTTTATGGATGTTCTTGATCTCAGCTACTTTGATTAGAGGAAAAAAACTCATTGTTATTCAATTCCTGTGCAATTTAGGAGAAATAGGGTGAGAGCAACTGCTTTATGAATGGTACGGGAAGTGTCACTACACTGTATTCAATTCAATTCAGTTTTATCTATAGTTCCAAATCACAACAAAAGTTATCTCAGGACACTTTACAGAATAGGTATAGACCACACGCTATGACTTATTTATGATTATGTTTTTATCATTACAATTCCCCCGTAGAGTACGGTGGCAACGAAAACCTTCCCTATAACAGGCAGGACTTAGTTTTTCTGCATCTTTCTGAGACACAATGTTCCATATTTTCAATATGTCATTCTACGCAGGTGAAAATATGCAGTCCTTGTCGTTAATTTTGTGAGAATCGAAGGACATATCCTGATCAAAAATAACACCCAGATTCCTTACTGTGGTGCTGGAAGACAACGCAACATCATCCAGAGTAACAATATCTTTAGCTTTTGAGTTTTGGAGCTAAGTCCAATAACTTCATCATCAGAAAATTGCAGGTCAGCAAGCTTTTTATTTCCTTAATGCACATTTGAAGTTTATCTGACTGATCGGTTTCTTCTGGTTTGATCGACAAATATAATTGTGTATCATCAGCATAACAATGAAAATTTATGGAGTGCCTCCTTATAATATTTACTAAGGGAAGCATATATAAGGTGAATAGAATCAGTCCAAGGACAGAACCCTGTGGGACTCCGTGACTAACTTTAGTGTGCATGGAGGATTTGTCATTAACATGTACAAACTGAGATCAATCTGATAAATAAGACTTAAACCAGCTTAATGCGGTTCCTTTAATGCCAATTAGATGCTCCAGTCTTTTTAGAAGGATATGATGGTCATTAGTGTTGAATGCAGCACCAAGGTCTAGTATGACAAGTAGAGAGACAATCCTTTGTCTGAAGCTATTAGAAGGTCGTTAGTAATTTTTACCAGTGCTGTCTCAGTGCTATGATTCATTCTAAATCCTGACTGGAAGTCCTCAAATAACTCATTATTGTAAAAATATAAATACATAAAAATTCACATACATCTATTGTAGAAACTTTTGCCCAGAGGTGAGTAGTCCTGTAATATGAATTCAAAAGTTATTAAATAATGGTCTTATTAAATAGAATTCTGTGGAAAGACTATTAAGTCATTGATTTCCACACCATAAGCCAAAACAAGGTCCAAGGTGTGATTAAAACAGTGAGTACACTCTGACTAAAACCAATCGAATCTAATAGAAAGATAAACGCAATACTAAGACTATTATTATCAACGTCCACGTGAATATTAAAATCTCCTACAATGATTACTTTATCAGATTTAAGGACTAAATTTGACAGAAACTCTGACAATTCAGATAGAAATTCTGAGTACGGACCAGGAGCATGGTACACTATAACAAGTATAATTGGCTGCACAGTTTTCCAGGTTGATAGTGAAAGACAAAGAACAAGACTTTCAAATGAATTATAATTTAGTTTAGGTTTAGGGTTGATTAATAGGCCTGAGTCATAAATAGCTGCAACGCCTCCTCCTCGTCCACTGCCTCGAGGAATATGAGTATTCATTTGACTGGGAGGAGAGGATTCATTGAGGATAACATATTCTTCAAGGGAACAGCCAGGTTTCAGTCAGACAGAGTAAATCAATATTGTTATCTGATATCAGATCATTTACTAATACAGCTTTAGATGACAGCGATCTGATGTTTAAATGTCCGCATTTTATTTTCTGACTTTGTTGCATTATCGTAGATTTGGTGTTGATTTGTATCAAGTTTTTCTGTATAGCTCCTCTTCTGTTAATTTTTTTATTTAATTAATTTAGTTGATCGTGAGGCACACAGCGTTTGTATAGGATACTGAGCTGGAAAGTGCTGCACCGGGAGCGCGGAGAGGTGTGTAGGACTGCAACTCTGCTTCCTGTGCGTCTGTGGTAAGGGCAACAAAGAGAGGTGTATTACACTGTGACTTCCTGATCAACACTGGGTTGTTGACAGGAGGTGGTGGTGGGCCAGAAATAATCAGTCACTTCCCCGTGTCTAGCAGGCGGTCCACCATGGACCTGAAGTCCTGCTTGAGGACCTCGGACTATCAGCTCTTTAAATCGTTGGTACCGGCCTGCAGGACCAGCCTTGGAGGCCGAGCTGTGCTGTGGACACAGCGGGAGGGTGGAGGACTCAACCTCCCTGACGCTGGCTCCAGGGCAGCAGAAGGTCTGGCCGCTGCGTTCCCTTGCGTTCCTGACCATCGAGGTCCCGACACCAGCCCGGAGGGAATGTGCTGTTCCACGGGCTGCCTGGAAGTGCGCCGGCCCGCGGCTGCTCCTAACCGAGAGGGAGGGGAGGGATCGGGTTGGGCGAGCAAACCCCGGCTCCTGGGTTGGCGAGAGCCACAACCGGCTGTATGGATTGATCCCGGGGACGAGCTGGAGCGCACACCCAGCGGAGGGAAATCCTGCAGGCTTAGGACAAATTACCTGTTACACAGTGGTAGATCCGGAGGTTTTTACGCCTCTGAACCGAAAATGTCCCCAGATTTTTTCTCAGAAATCTGGTCACCTTATACAATGGAAACAGAACGTGACAGAGAGTCAAAACATTTTTTAATATTAATTCAGACCAAATATATAATTCTATGGAGAACCCTCAAAACGCCCCATGGGTGTATTATTTTTTTTTCTTAAAAGCTTTTAAAAAAGATTCTACATATTCAACCTGTAATGATCCTGCCAGCCTTGGTCCTGCACTGCACCGCCTGATGTATTTGTCCAGTAGAGTGAACTCTGTGGTACACTGACAAACAACAGGACCCAGCAGGGCCTTGTGGTCCATAGTGGACAGTGATGTTCCCTGACAACATACCCCCCAGATTAGGTTTTCTCTGACAAGAAGGTACAAATAGGAAAATACAGCACTTCACTACTACTCCAGTGTATACTGTTACAATTCAACAATTCATGTTCACATTTTACATAACCTGTAACAGGTTTATTTCCCATGAACATGGTTGTAGTAGCTAGCATTGTGTGTATGTAATGGAACTTATTTTGTCACAGTAACTGTGACGTTGTAGCGCAGAGCAGTTAATGTGTTTTTGCCTTGGTAACGGTAGACTCTTCTGCTGGTTTGTTTAGATGTTTGTGCTGTTATTAAAGTAAAAATACGGATCAAGCCGACCCTCGATCATTTTACAAGCGTGATGTCATAGTAGGAGGCCATATCATATCAGTCGGCCTTGACATTTCAGAAAACGATGAGGCTTGATTCAAATCCCCCATGTAATGATACCACGCCCACACATAATCCACTTCACTCAGAAACACTTGGAAATATTGAAGCTTAAGACGCTTTAGCTCCTGTTTCACTGGGACTTTAATGTCGCCAGCTGATTTGAAAATGAAAAAACTCCTAAATATGTATTGATGGCTACATAGATATCATGCTAACTCAGTAAATTGAAATTGACCCTTTTTATGACAGACATGCTGACTTCCAAGCAGGAAAAGTAAAGGAATAATTAATAACATTAACGACAGCTCCATTCTAATAACTCCTTAACACTGCACTGGGCCCGGGGGACTTTTTGTCTTTCAGAGGCTTTAGCATGCTCAGTAGGAGATAGTGATGGTATTTATCATGAGTAACTAGACAACCAAAGGAATCCATTGGAACCAAACATGTCATGCTAACTTGTCAGGAATGTGATGAAATAACGTTTCAAAGGTAGGCTAAAAACTGTCCTGTCCATTTTCAAAGGGGTCCCTTGATCTCTGACCTCGAGATATCAAAGATTCTGTTTTCAAAGCAGTACAAATGGGTTATTTTGTCCTATTATAAAATGGTGTATTAGAATATTTGTGCATACTGGTGTCCATTAACCCTTGTGGATTCATTGAGCCCAGTTGTATTAATGTGTTGTTAGTGCTTATAGGAGACATTTCATTGGAGTGAGTGCATGTTTTGTATAAAAGAATCTTTGGTGACCTGTAGGATAATCACAGCCTTATGAAACTGTACAACCACAAACTAGAGACCTACAGAGCATTCAGAGGATGGATGGCTTTTCTAGGTCTACTGACAATAAGGCTGATTCTGAACAGTTTACACATGCTCATCATCTAACTGCTGAAAAATACAATTCTAACAGGCATCTCAAAATGTCAAGTTTTCGATTCAAAATCACAGCATTGGTTTTTCTCTGGTGTTCCTCAGTGTCTGGGTGTCTGAATGTGGTACATTGGTGTAGGGGTGGGGGACATGATGATATTAGATAGTGAATGATCAGAACGTGTTGACAATCTGCCAAAGCAGAGAGATCATAGTATCCATTCTATGAGGTTTTTTTTCCTCAGCCAAATCACACTATTGCACTGAAAAGAAAAAGTATGTTGGATTTACATTAAAAAATTATGGACATCAGTTGCACACATTAAATTTATGTTTATTGAAATTGATACATTCATGCTCTGTACATTAAATTATTATTTGATGAACCAACATGACTTTCTTATATTAATTAAAAATATTTATATGATGTTATATATATTAGATTGTTTTAAGCTAAACTGATTGTTTTTTATGTTAAATGAATGCTTTTCTTTAATGTGTACTATATATAATTATCAGTTGGATCAACATATTTTTCTGTGAAGCTAACATAACTTCTACAGGTAAACCGGACACTATTAAGTTTGGAATACTTTAAGTATTTAAATTACTTTTACAAGCTGATTTGCAATTTACAAATATCATTTCTACACCCCCACTTAATCTAGTACAATTTTTCACCTATATTTACTAAAAATGAAAAAGCACATGTGGCCAACGGACATATCTTCAATTATTAATCCCAGACAGTGCATGATAAACATTCATAACTACTAAAAATACAACCTGCTGGGTAATCTAAATCACATATAGACACCTCCGTGCAAAAATAGTAAACACTATTTAATTTAACATTTACATTTATTGGAACACTGTTTCAAGCAATAATATTAATGCTGCAGTAAACATCTTTAAGAATGTACAATGGAAAATGTCAATGTAAAATGGGATAAGATGGGGATAGTAATTGGTTTCAGTTGAAAAAAAAATAGGTAGGTAGATGAAATAATGCATACAGTATTACCAGCAAGCACGCTTGTTTTTTTTGTTTTTTTTCAACAAATATTGAACATTGGAAAGCAGAGGAAAGGACTGTCCATGAAGTCAGAAATGTGTGCCTGGGTGGATAACAGAGGTAGATTAGTGCACACCGTTTTGCAGAACCTGAAGCTACAGTCACCACACACATTAAAACTCACATATGTTCATACAGCACACTGACATGGAGAGAATTCTCGCTTGAATACACACCTGTCCTTTCACTCTATGATACACAGCACACAGCCTGACCATGACCACAGGACATGTAAATATTCCATAATGAGAAACAATTATAGAGGAATGTTTCTAATTATCAGTGGGGGGTGGGAGTCTGTTATAGAGGTAGGTGAAATACTGCACATGTCTTACAAGAAATCCAGCTGGAGGGCCTGGATAGCCAGTTCACTGATAAAGTCTGTTCTTCTGGACTTGGGCTTTCTTGGACAGTGCGTTGCCTTTAAGCTCCATGACCACCTTCTGCAGCACTTCAAAGGTGTACTTGAGTTCAGCACGGTGGTTTAAGTTCAAAAAATAGATTAGGCCAAACAACATTGCAGCAGCTAAGGGAACATCGTCCAAATCCTGCATCACAATCTGGGACTCGAGGACGATGCCAATGTCCTCTGGTCCAACTAACTGGTGTGGAGATCCAGCTTCCCATCAACGACTGCCACTCTAACAACTGTCGTTGGCACATGGAGCACTAAGGGTTTTAGTGACATCATCGGCCTTGTGAGAGGTTAAATACCTGGATCTCCACACCAGTTAGTTGGACCAGTCCCAGCCCGGTCAGATGCGTACATGAACTGATGAATGCTCTTGGTTGAGAGGTGAAACGTCTTCCTAGACAAATAACCAAGTCCAGTTGCTTTTGACTGAAATTGCTTTGAGGATAATACCCATGGTTGTTTCCTCAATGGATTCCTGGAGGACAGATTCTAATAAATGCCTGCTGGCGCACTAAACTGCTAACGACTCTGCTGACTCCAGAAAGCCTCCTGTAGAATTTGAATTACGCAATATATACTCTGTGAGGTCCTTCTGATTTGACTAACGTATTGTGTGTAAAATTCCTACAGAGAAACTTGGTGACCCCGGACGTGATTCTAACAAGGAGGAGTAGGTAAAAGGAGCTGCAGAGGTTGGACCGGTGACCAAGCGGAGTCACTGGGAACCTCCTGGGACCGACTGAACTTCTCCACAAGGGCGTCTACCATTAAGAAAGGTAACCAGTCACCTATTCTTCTTAAGAAGTAAAGACTGTGATTCGGCCTATAATCTAAATTGGTGGAGAAAGTCAGTATGTTTCCTAGAGGTTAATTCGATTCAAATTTAGCCGGTGGACTGACGATTTAAGGCCTGGTAAACTGATTTGAAATCAGTATAAGAGTAAAAGGTAAAGGAGTGTTGGGATCTTAAATCCCGACAGGTCCTAGGCGCATAAACGCTCAGTAAGACGTTCAGGGAACGCAGAAAGGCCGGAGGCTGTAGAGACCCTCGAATATACATTAGGCATTAAGGAATAAAAGCGCCACAGGGGGATAGCCCCTAGGTGAGCCTAGAAAGCCACCGACTTGTAGCTCTGGGAGCTAGGTTATGAGAACCAAAGAAAAATTGTAGGTCTTGAACCTAAGGTTCTGGGAACCAAAGTATAAGAAATACCTAAAAGTTGTGTTTATTTGTGGGATTGTTCTGTGGGAGGTATCAAGGATAACAGAGAACACAAACAGATAAAAGTGTTAGTAGTTCTGTGATGGTGGATACACCCTTGTCTGGAGCCGCTGATAGTGAAACACTGTCAGTAGAAGCTTGTTGCAGACATCACAGAAAAGCCGGACGATTAAACTCACCACTGGTCTTCTCTTATCTGGGGGTACATAAATAACGGGGCTGTGACACTCGGCTTTTGGTCATTAAAACCAGTGATTTATTGTCTCACTCTGCTCTATCACGGTAGAGTAGAAGCTTGAGTGAGGGGAGGATCACTGGGGACTAGATCCACTGACCGGATAACGAGTGTTTGTGAATAAAGAACAAATAAATACCGGTGAATAGTACTTTAACAGCTGAAATAACTATGACAGGCCCAGGATTAGGTTGGGATGAATACTGGCAGAGAGTAGTAGGACAGACCATTTCCGAAAGGCCTACTCATAGTCAGGATAAAAAGAAACATGAGACTAGATTGACAGATTTTAAGGAATATTTAAAGACGTGTAAAGGTTGGGGTGAGGGCGAGCCAGAGAATATGGTAAAAATACTTCAGTTAGAGGAGGACAAGGCACGTGAAGAAGTAGTGGGAAATAGAAATAATGGTCCAAGTAGATTGTGGCATAAGAGAAAAAAGGAGGAGAAGGAACAACAAAATAGGGAGGAGCGAAGAGCAGATTTCCATATGGCCGGAAAGGCAGCTGAAGTCGTACAGAGACAGCTGAGAAATAGGGCAGAGAAGAAAAAGGCAGACGCAGGGCCTCCACCCTAACCAGGTCCATCCCCGGCACCGTCAGCCCCACCCTTACGCAGCATTTATCCAGGTTTGTCTTTACAGTTACCTACGATTGAGGCAGAAGGAAGTATGAGGGTAAGAATGAGAAGAAACGCAGATTAAGAGGATACAAAAAAGAGGGAAGAAAGAGAGGAGGACTATAGTATAATAACAGGTGAATCTGAGAGGATGAGACTTCAGACAGAAGAGGAGAGACAGTGGGAGGAGGAAAAGCGGAAGGAGAGACAGCGTCAGAAAGGATCGCGATATGAGGAAGAGAGGGTGCATGAGAAGGCACAACAAAAAAGGAGGGGCTTTCGGAGAGCAACTAGAGGAAGAGGCAGTGGGAGCAACAGGGGGAGTAACAAGGCTGCCCTTCAATGAGAAAACACCTACTAACATCCACAGACACCAAGCAGGCAGACCCAAACATGAGATTGACTCAGACCATTCAGATCATGACTCTGATTATGACCATAGGAGTCATGGGAAAAGAAAGGGGGATTTAAAGATAAACACATTAGTTTGAAAATAAGCGTAGCTAGTTCAGATTCAGAGGTTGAAGGAGAAGATGAAGAAATGTGGTCGGATTGCGCGAGCCAAGGATCCGCCGCCTCATCAAAACAGGATGCCTCAGTGAGAGAGAGAGGAAAAGGCGGGGCAGGAAGGCCCAAAGGTAGTGTAGTGGAAGCGGAAGCTTATATGAATAAGTTAGAGGAAATGGTAAGAAGAAACAAACATGAATTAGAGGAAGGACTGAAGAAATTAGCTCAACAGGGAATAGAAGAACCAGTATCATGTAGAACACGTAGCGGTTTTGCTAAAGCATCCGACATGATGCCGCTGGTGCTTTTGAAAGGGTCAGGACCACCAATATATAAACCATTTAGTTTAGCAGACAAGGAACACATGAATGCACCACTACCACCGCTCAGTGACGGAGTTGGAATGTGGTAGCAGAAATTAGCTGGTCTAACCGTAGACACAGAGCTTACCATAGGTGATGTGAGAGGATTAATTGGACAGAAATACGGATTAGGGACAACAGACCAATTAGATAAAGATGCAGGGACCATATACGTTCCTAACGAAGACCCTTACAGCCACCACGCCACAGCATACGGAGGGGCCCTGAGGAAAAGATTCCCACAGCAGGGTAGTTATCCCACCGTAACATTTGTGAGGAAAGAGGGAGAGGGACCAGCAGACTATGTGGAGATATGCAGGAAAGACTGGCAGGAGAGATCAGGAACGAATCCAGGGTCAGATCCATTACAGGGATCAATGTTTAAAGCCGCCGTTATGAAAGGAACAGAAAAGGAAGTGCAGGCAAAGATGGAGGATGACCCCAGGGCAGACACAGAGCCACTACACATATGGATGAGGACACTCCAACATCACATGCGTAGAGCAGATGAGAGAAAAGAGGCAAGCAAGACAGAGGTAGAGAATTTGAAAATACAACTGACTAAATTACAGTTAGCAAAAGCTAGAGAGGAAGGCGCAAATTACAAACAAGCAGCCAAAGCGAAGACACAAGCGCAGATGAGCCAACAACAGGCGGAGCCAGCGCAAATGGGAATCCCCATCCCTGTTGCCCCAGTTGCAGGCCAATTCTATGCAGGACCCCCTCCCCAGGGACCATGGAACCCGCCAGGACCATGGGGCCCACCACAGTCACATTATAGAGGAAGAAGACAAGGCTTTAATCCTCGAGGAGGTTATGGAAGGGGCAGGGGTGGACCACCGGGGGCTAGGGACAATGGGTGTTTCGTGTGTGGAGGTCATGGACATTTTGCACGAGACTGTCCACAAAACCAGAGAGGGCGACCAAGAGGGGGACCACCACCACAGCAGCAACAACAGCATGTGCCACCGCAACCACAACTGGCCCCAGGTAACCAGTTGCCCCAAGGCACCTGGTATCCAGACCAATACTAGGGGTGCCCAGGGTCAAGGGCAAGGGGAGAGGCTGACCCCTTGCTACGGGGAGAAGTGAACGAACAAAAAGTGGACTTTTTAGTCGATACAGGAGCAACACATTCGACTCTGAGACAACCTCAGTTCGGTCAACAGCTCTCCAATTATACCATAGACATTGTGGGATTTGGAGGACAGCCAATGCCACTCCCTTTCACAGAACCCCTCCCCACTAAAATAGCTGGTTATCAATTTCATCAAAGCTATGTATATTCGCCACAATGCCCAATGTCACTGCTAGGAAGAGATGTCCTAGTTAATTTTAAAAGCATCTATCCTATGTGGCCCACAGGGGGTGCAAGTTCATTTGACTAATGGGGTAAAAATAGACTGTTCAGAGACAATTACTTCAAGATGTAACAATGGACAATGGATCCAAGGGGAAGATCCTGATCAGCGGCAACAGTCGGCCAACGTTTACTGGGCTCAATTGAAAGAGGACCCAGACCCGCCAATTACCAATATTTTGAACTTGTATCAACAATGGAAACCGTGGATTCACTCAGTGCACCCATATGAACCGGTCCCTGACGTCCCCCACTGTACTCTTCTCTATGACCACACCCAAACTGAAGAAGTGTATGAGGAAAGATTTAGGGAAGTGGAGGGTTCCCCTTGGACACTGACTTCAGACTGTATATATGTATCAAAGAAAGGAGTAGTAGCACAAGTCCGGCTCACTGCAGAACAGGCAGAGTGGTACAACATGGGTGACACTGCAGCACCCCATATTAGCTTAGCATTAGGAGCAGGAAGTCAAGCTAAAGATTTAGGGCCCATGGTAAAAACCAGATGGCACTTTCAGAATGGCACATGACCTTCGATTAGTCAACAGAAGAATAGAAACCCCTCCTATTCCGGTCCCAAACCCACACACAGCACTAGCAGAACTCACTAGGGAAATGTCCCATTTCTCAGTAATAGATTTGGCTAATAGGTTCTTTTCCATCCCCCTGGAACAAGAGTTAAGAAATACTTTGCATTCACATGGGAGGGACAGAGATGTCAATACACATGTTACCCACAAGGAATGAATCTCTCACCTGGAGTGTTCAACAAAGTATTAAATCAGCATTTAAAGAAGGAGGAAGCACTCTCAGAGAACACTGTTTGACTACAATATGTAGTTCTGTTGATAGCATCAGACAGTGCAGACCGTTGCCTACAAGCAACAGAATCAGTGTTAAAAGCACTAGCTAAAACAGGCTACAAAGCCTCGAGGAAAAAGCTCCAGTGTTGCAGAACACAGGTGCAGTTCCTAGGGAGATGGATAACCGGAGAAGGAACCAGTCTCTCAGGAGCACATAGAGAGATGATTTTAAGACATCCAAAACCAGTAGACGTGAAAGGAATGTTGAGCTTCCTAGGACTGACAGGATATAGCAAACATTTCATCCCAGACTATAACAGGCCCATTGAGAAGAATGGTCTTAGAGGCAGGGATGAGAAATCAGAAGGGGATTTTGAACTGGACTATGGAGGCCGAAGAAGCGTTCATACGACTCAAACAAGAGATGGTGTTAGCGTCATCTCTACAGACTCCAGACTACAAGAACCATTTTATCTAGACACATCAGAGAAAGACGGGACAATGAATGCAGTACTATACCAGAAAACACCACAAGGGAGAGCAGTACTGAGATATGTAAGCACACCATTAGATCACATGAAGTTAAGACAGCCTCCGTGTGTGAGACATGCAGCAGGACTAGCTAGAGTCCTAGAGAAAGTAGAACACCTAGTGGCAGGGCATCGACTCAAAATTTTGACCAGGCATAGTGTAATAGCGTTAATCTCATCATCCGTTTTTACTCTATCAGGCTCTCGACTGAGGAAAGTAGAGGACGGCTTAAATGCGCCAAACATAACGTACACACACGAAGGAGTTAATGCAGCGAGCTGTTTAGCAGTTCCAGATGACAAAAACCCACATGACTGCATTCCACTGACAGCGCAAGCCATTAAAGTGAGACCCGACTTGCATGCAAAACCACTGGACCGACCAGACATGGACTTGTATGTAGATGGCTGCTGTTTCAGAAAAGATAATGGAGGACTAAGCGCAGCATGGGCAGTGGTTATCAATGATCAGGGAAAGTTTGAGACACTAAGTACAGGAGAAGTGACCGTCAAAACCGTCAGCTCAGCTAGCGGAAGTGATGGCAGTGACAGCAGCTTGTAACCATGGTGAGGGAAAGAGAGTAAACATATATACAGACTCAGCGTATGCCAGTGCAGCAGTGCATTGTCAGCTAAAAGAGTGGGAGAGAGCAGGGTTTGTGACAGCTTCAGGTCTGCCTATTAAGCATGAGGAGGAGATGAGGAAACTGAAAGAAGCTCTTATGAAACCAGCGGAACTAGCGGTAGTAAAGTGTAAAGGTCACAGCACAGAGAAATCGGACACAGCAGCAGGAAATGCAGCGGCAGACGCAGCGGCCAAGAAAGCAGCAGGGTATAGAGTACCGTTGCTAATGATGCAGTCAGAATTAACAGAGCCATTACCTCCAAGATGGACAGTCGAACAGCTAGTAGCTCTCCAGCAAGAGGGCTCCCCAGAGGAAAGATCCATGTGGATAGGGAGAGGAGCAGTTAAGGATGCAGAAGGAATGTTTCGATGTCCACAGACAGGGAAACCAGTGTTACCATCCTCACTAGCGCCCTCTTTGTTAGACGAAGCACATGGACCAAAACATGAGGGAACCAGACAAATGCAGAATACTATGACAGTTCATGACAGCTATGATAAAAAACAAAGTGAAATCATGCCCCATTTGTAACGCCTATAATGTAGCGCCAACATTTTCATCTCAGCCAGGGGCTCGCCCAAAATTGACAGGGCCAGGAGAGGAGATATGTATTGACTATACAGACATGATTGATACATGCAGAGGTTTTAGATACCTGTTGGTTATCTATGATAGATTTTCAGGATGGGTAGAAGCCGTACCTGCAAAGAAAGAGGATGCACAGACAGTGTGTAAATGGTTGACTAATGAGTGGATCCCTAGACATGGGATGCCCCGAGTGATCCATTCAGACAATGGCACTCACTTTAGATCAAAGGACCTTAGACGGGTGGAAGGGTTGTTTGGGCTCAAACATACTTATGGCACCGTGTACCACCCCCAGAGTCAGGGAGGAGTAGAAAGATGTAACAGGAGTCTGAAAGAGAATATAGCAAAAATGATGGCAACTACAGGTTTATCATGGTTAGACTGCTTGCCTATGACATTACACTCTATTAGGGCCAGTGTGAACAGAGAAAATAAGTTTACCCCTTATGAGTTGCTTACAGGTCGCACCATCCCCGGACCAAGACACCAGGAACCGCTGCAGCCAGGGGCCACACTCGGACTAGCACGGTCCTACGTGACTCAGCTTCAGGGCTGGGTGAAGACATTGGCAGGAAGCCAAGGCAGGTCAGGACCAGCACACGCCCCACTGACTTTGCTAGGAGAACCTTGGGTATATGTAAAGACATTGAAAAGAAAGTGGACACACCCCAGGTGTACAGGACCCCATAAGGTGGTGGAGAGAACCTCCACAGCAGTAAAAGTGCAGGACAGTGACAAGTGGATTCACCTTTCAAGGTGTAGACAGGGGGAGGAGCCCAAAAGGTCCCTAGACCAAGTCAGAACAGATCTAACCGAACAGGGTTAAGGGACTTCTGTAAATACATATAATCTATTATTGACCCACATACACCATTAGTAAAAACACCAAAGTGTATAGAGTGGATAAATAGGGTAAAAAGGGAGCAGAAAAAACAAACAGTGTGTGTGTGGACACTTAGTGTGTTTATTGTAATATTCATTATTTTAGTGGTAATCTATCTTATGTGCATGGTCAGATAATTGTTAGAGTTATGGAACTTGGCAGGCCACGTCCGTGGTATCCCTTTAGACACCCAGGATTTTGTGGTCTCAGAGGAACATTATGTTTCCTCCTAGGAATCACCCTAGTAGTAGTGCTCCTGCTGTTACTTCTCCATGATCCCAAAACCCAGTTGCAATCTAATAGTACCGTCCCCAATAAAGCCCCAAGTAATGTGACACAATTCTGTCCGTATCTCAATTTTATAACTACGTTTGGTATACAACTCAGCACACTGTATGGGAGAACGGGGAAGTGGGGATCGACAAACGCAGGTCAATATCATCCCAGTGGCTGGTATTTAACTAATGATCTCAAGAATACGGGGTGGGGAACATGCTTCACAGACGATGGGAGAGTGGGGTGTAAGCCCATCACCACTAGTGCAAAAGAGGCGAAGAAAATAATTACAATGAGGGTTACAGGGTCAGGGGCTGGACACACCCTTAAATTGACATTCAATTTAACCGGAGTAAATCAACACAACGTGTGGGGTCTCCTGCTTTGGGCCTACTACAAATCAAGCAAAGACCCCTCCTTCCAGATTAATGTTAAACCACAGATGAGGAGCACCACTGCTCGGAGGAATACCCAGCTTTTGGTTAACCAGGCTGCTACCGAAAGGGGGGAGGTCAAAGTAATAGTATGATCGACATGCACTGAGTTGGATGGCTGGCTGATATCCGTGGACAAGTCGGGCCTACCGGGGAAGTTTAAAGCCTGGGTATACCAGCACGGCATTCTTCCCAGGATCCTGTGGCCCCTCCTGGTCTACTCCGTCCCCATCTCGACAGTTGAGACCTTAGAGAGGAAGGTCAGCAGCCACCTCCGGAGATGGCTTGGGCTGCCAAAGAGCCTGAGCAGCATCGCTCTCTACGGCAACAGCAACAAACTGCAACTGCCCTTAAAATCCTTGGGATTGATGGGAGAACGCAGTTGAGAGAAAAGTGACCTGGGCAGAGCTTTGGAAAGCTGAGCCTCAACGCATCAAATTCCTCATCCAGGCAGTTTATGATGTGCTCCCAAGCCCCTCAAATCTGCACACATGGGGCATAGCAGAGACACCAGCATGCCCACTGTGCTCCAAGCAAGTAACCCTGGAACACATCCTCAGTTGCTGTGCAAGGGCACTTGGAGATGAACGGTACAGGTGGAGGCATGACCAAGTCCTTAAGACCATCGCGGAAGCCATCACCGCAGGACTGGCATGGGCTAAACAGTTCCGCCCCTCCAATGAAACCATCGCCTTTGTCAGAGCTGGGGACAAGCCCACCATGGCCAGAAGAACAGCATCTGCAGGCATCCTGATGTCTGCAAGAGACTGGCAGTTGTTGGTGGACCTTGAAAGACAGCTGAAGTTCCCCAGCCATATTGCAGTTACCACCCTGCGACCAGACATTGTCCTCGTGTCGGAGTCCACCAAACAAGCAGTGCTACTGGAGCTGACAGTCCCGTGGGAAGATCGCTTGGAAGAAGCCTTTGAGAGGAAGCTCTCCAAGTACGCAGGACTGGTCAGCGACTGCCAGCTGGCTGGCTGGAGAGCAAGGTGTTTCCCTTTGGAGGTTGGTTGCAGAGGATTTGCAGCCCGTTCCTTGGCCAGAGCCTACCGTAGTTTAGGCATCGATGGAGAGAGAAGGAGAGCCATCCGCAGTACCACGGAAGCGGCAGAAAGGGCCTCAAAATGGCTGTGGCTCAAAAGAGGAGATCCATGGAGTCATGGTAGCTAGCTAGCCGTCTGGACACAAGCCGGGACTTGATCAACCCCTAATGGGTCACCTGGAGGAGGGCGTATGATAGTTGAAAGACCCGAAACGTCCAGTGAATCCAGGAACATCACTGATGATGTGTCCAGACTAGGCATCAGTAGATGTATGTACACAGTGGGGTGACCAAGATGATACAGACTTTGATTTCTATGTTGCTACGGGGATTTCCGGTAAAGGCAACAACTGGCTAATGTTAGCTCAAAAGGCAGCCGTGGGAGCAAGCGCCAGTTGCTTGGTTTGTATGGGACCTAGACTTCTTTTACACATTGTACCAGCCACGATAAACCCCACTTGTATGATTAACCTTATGACACAAGATAATCCGACTCAGAACTGCTCCAGGTTTGTTAAGGTGTACCCATTGACTCCCCCGACACAAAGGAAGCCGTTGTTTTCTACCATAATACCACCAATGGATTACACATGTATTAATTTCACGGGAAGTGTACCGCTATCAACATTTAATATCTCCCTATGTCAGACGTCCATTCCGTATAACAAAAGTCAAAACATACTATCTAGAGCAGACATCTGGTGGTACTGTGGGGATATGAAAACCAAATGGCCGTTTGTGCCCTAGTGCCACTTATCCTTCCGTTTAAGTTAATCCCCATGGACGGTACTGACATTAGTAAGGCAGTGGAGTTGTCAGGTGAATCATTGGTCAGGAAAAGACGTGACTGGAAACAGGAACCAGACCCTACGTATATCGATGCTATTGGTGTCCCTAGGGGCGTTCCGGATCAATATAAGTTAGCAGATCAGGTAGGAGCTGGGTTTGAGAACATACCACTAATAGCTGCAATATTCCCGATTACTCCCAATAAGAATGTTGACAGGATCAATTACATACATTACAATGTGCAGCGATTAAGTAATTGGACACAGGAAGGGTTTGCTGCAGTGAAAGATCAGTTGAGTGCAACATGTTGTTGGCAGAGAGGGGGGCGTTTGCTCTATTTTTGGTGATCAGTGTTGTACATTCATCCCCAATAATACAGCGGCGGATGGTAGTTTGACAAAAGCCATAGACGGTCTCAGAGTATTGAACAAAAAGATGAAAGATCACTCAGGTGTGGACACAACCATGTAGGACAGCTGGATGGGTGTCTTTGGTAAGTACAAAGCCCTTGTGTCCTCAGTATTGGTGGCAATTGCTGTGTTTGCAGCCATTCTGACCTTGTGTGTGCATTCCATTCCTTCGCTCAATGACTGAAAGGATTCTCGAAACGGCCATAAAAAAGGAAGGGCCCAAGTATCAAATGTTAGCCACAACAGACCCAGCCCTAGAAATTAGATAGTCCCATTGTCTGACCTGCCAAGAAGGAATGATCACTCTGGTGAGTGATCAACAGGGGGAATTGAAGAATTAATAATCAATGAGGGAAGTATCATAATCATGTGTTAGCGTGTGTATTAGTAATGATTAATGAGAGTGTTATAATCAATGAGTGAAGTATCATAATCATGTGTTAGCATGTGTATTAGTAATGATTAATGAGAGTGTGATAATAAGACGCAATAAGTATAATCATTTAAGAATGTGATAGTGTGATTATTAGGTATGATGATTTAAAAGTGTGATAGTGTGATTATTAGTCCAGGCTCAAGCCTTTCTGCTTTCTGCAAAGCACACAAACTTTTGGCTCAAGCTTTTCTGCTTTCTGCAAAGCACACAAAAAAGTATTGTGTGTAAAATTCCTACAAAACTATTAGAAATAGTCTCTCAGTGCATTTTCTCTTTCAACCTCTCAACCAATACCAAATATTTCTCATTAATTTCTTTTATTTGTCTAAATTATTCTCGACTCTTAACCACTTCTTTTCTCCTTCAAACATGGTTCTCAGTCAGTGAGTGTTAGTATTTCTGTTACATCACTGTGCTAATTCAAGTGGATCATGTCACCCAGGATAGCATAAATGTAGTAACAGCAGCTGTGCTTCCATCTCTGTAGCCTTTAGCCTCACTTCCGGTTTCAGTGCTGTGTAAAGCGGCAGCCAGCAACAGTTACTCTCTCTCCCTTCTGCACTTTTTTGCAATTTTATCTTATTTTACTGTCTTTTTAATAGTGCTAACCTTAGCCAACTATGTTCGTTAACTTTCTTACATGTTTTTTGTCCGTTTGTCTCATTCTTGGGACTATTTTTGCCGACCGCGTCTCCGTCTGGACAAAACAATGCGACGGCTCCATTGTTTACACCCGTGAACAGCTGTTGTCGCTAACAGCAACGGCGTTAATGCGGGAGAGGCCTGAAATCCCCACAGAACTGAGGAGAAAGTACAGGGGATGTAAGGCTGGACGTAAACACCGGGAAAAGAAGAGGAGATATAAACCATCTCTCCCTTCCATCACCATGGGGAACGTGAGGTCGCTGGCTAATAAGATGGACGAGCTGGCGGGCCTGGTGAGGACTCAGTGGAAGTATCGTGTGAGCAGTGTGCTGTGTTTCACGGAGACATGTAACTGTGGACGGCTTTCAGACTGTTCGGGCGGACAGGAGTCACCGTGAGAGTGGCAAGAGGAAAGGTGGGGGACTTGCTATTCTTATTAACAACAAGTGGTGTCATCCTGGACACGTTACTGTAAAAGAGTGTGTGTGTGTAGCCCGGACATTGAGCTGCTTGCCGTGAGTCTTCGCCCTTTCTACCTGTCGAGGGAGTTTTCACACGTGATCGTCCTGGTTGTTTACATTCCTCCGACTGCAAACGCGGCGTGGGAGTGACGTCATCCACACTGTCGTCGCGGGCCTTCAGACACGGCACCCAGATGCATTCATTGCAATATCTGGGGACTTCAACCACATCACTCTGGCTGCAACACTGCCCACTTTCAAGCAGTTTGTGGACTGTCCCACCAGGGAAAACAAGACACTGGACCTGCTGTATGCTAATGTTAAGGAGGCTTACAGCTCCACTGCCCTTCCTCCTCTTGGAAGATCAGACCACAACCTCATCCACCTGCAGCACCTGTATAAGCCCCAAGTCCAGCGGCTTCCTGTGACCACCAGGACTGTGAGGAGATGGTCACAGGAGACTGATGAAGCTTAACAGGGCTGCTTTGAACTCACAGACTGGGATTTGCTCTGTAATTCACATGGAGAGGACCTTGATGATCTCACGGACTGCATAACAGGGTACATCAATTTCTGTATGGACAGCGTTGTTTCTACAGTGACTGTAAGCTGTTTCCCAAATAACAAGCCGTGGGTCACCAGAGACATCAAGGTCCTGCTGAATGTGAAGAAGAGGGCCTTCAGAGAAGGGGACAGAGAGCAGATGAGGCAGGTCCAGAGGGAGCTTAAGGAGAGGATCCAACAGGGCAAAGACACCTACAGGAGGAAGCTGGAGCACAAACTCCAGCAGAACAATTTAAAGGACGTGTGGAGCGGCATGAGGAGAATCACTGGCTACAAACCATCTGGTAGCCAGACAGTAGGAGGTGGTACTGAACGTGCCAATGAGCTGAATCTGTTCTCCAACAGATTTGATCAAAGGGCTCTGGACCACCCCCCCACGGCTCCTCCACAACCATCCACCTCCAAACCTCCAACCCTGCTGACACCCCGCCCTCCCCCTCAATTCCTTCCTGATTTTGCCCTACCTGTCCCCTCCCCCCGCCATCACCTCTCTCCACCCCCACCAACACACACAGACCTTCACTGCAGAGCAGGTGAGGAAGGAGCTGTGCAGACTCCGCCCAGGCAAGGCAGCAGGTCCCGACGGTGTCAGCCCGAGGGTCCTCAAAACATGTGCGATCCAGCTGTGTGGAGTCCTGCAGTACATCTACAACCTCAGCCTGAGTCTTGAGAAAGTCCCTGTGCTGTGGAAGACATCCTGCCTGGTACCAGTACCAAAGAAGGTGCGTCCCAGCACCTCCGAAGACTACAGACCAGTGGCGCTGACGTCTTACCTGATGAAGTCCCTGGAGAGGCTGGTCCTTTCACTTCTTCGGCCCCTGGTCAGCTCATCACTGGACCCTCTACAGTTTGCCTACCATCCGAGACTAGGTGTGGAGGACGCTTTCATCTTCCTGCTCAACCGTGCCTTCGCCCACCTGGACAGACCGGGAACCACAGTGAGAATCTTGTTCATGGACTTTTCCAGTGCGTTCAATACCATCCAGCCTGCTCTGCTGGGACGTAAGCTGACAGCAATGCAGGTGGACCCTCCGCTGGTTTCCTGGATTACGGATTACTTGACGGGGCGACCACAGTATGTCAGACTGCAGGACGGAGTGTCTGACACTGTGGTCAGCAGCACTGGAGCTCCACAGGGAACTGTTCTTTCCCCCTTTCAGTTCACCCTGTATACCTCAGACTTTCAGAGCGTGATCACACTGTCCTTTTGGCCGCGGCCAAAACCGTTTTTTCAGCTAAAGTCTAGTACCTTTAAGTAGTGTGAGCGCACCCGCTCCGCGCTCAACTGGGGCCAGCTGGGCCACCACGGCCCGCTTGAAAGAGGTGGGCTTTAGCGGAGCCGTTTGCACATGTACGAGCACGAGCGTGCGCACGTGTACGAGCACGAGCCCTACGGCAGTAGCGTTATTTCCGCCTGTTCGGACATGTAAATAGAAGGACGGACCATGCGCGGACATTTAACAACAACAACAATGGTGGTGAAAGGTTCACGTTGTGTTTACTGCAGATTTGGTCGGATGAAAATATTCAAAAACTTAGTTCTGTAGGAAATGCTGCTACATTTTTAACACTGTTTTCACTTATCGCTCCTTCTCACTTATTTAGTTTGTACTGATTTATTCCAATCTGCTGCTAAACTGCACGCTGGGTATTGTTGTATATTGTATATACCTACGCTTAACCACAATGTCTGTTGCACTCAGTCACACTTAGTTAATTGTTTGATTTATTTCACGTTAGCTTTATTTTGATTTGATTATGTTAGCTTATTGTTATTCTGATCCTTTCCCACCTTTGTATTGAAACTGTTGCACAATAATTTCCCTCGGGATAAATAAAGCTTCTTGAATCTTGAATCTTTAGGGGAGACAAGGTCCTGTTTTTGACAGCAGATCCTTTAGTAACATGTCAGTTGCAAACAGATCAGAATTTTTAACACGTGCATAACAAAAGTCTGACTGCTGTCTACTTCCGTTATGATAGGGCACTGGCGATGTTTGTTCTGTTTATTCTGAAGTTTCTGTAATGTTTTTTTAAAACTAGTTTTGTGTTTTTTCATTCTAGTAAGCAAGCTTTGCTGTTGGACTCCTCTCAGCTGTCTCAGTGTTGTTAGCACTGTCAGCTGGGACTGCTGTTTCTCAGTTAATCTGCAGCTTGGCAGCTACCACCGCGCCAAGCGCCCTCTACAGCTTTCATGATGCTACAATACTCCCACCTCGCAACTTCTCAAACTCAACGCTCCCCCGATTTCTTGGGAAATCAAATTGGCACACTTAAACACATATTGCCCTTAATGACAAGGGCCTCATCCTGAGTGAATTTATTACAGACAATAAACTCAACTTTCTCTTCCTCACTAGATACGTTTACATTAGGGTAAAATGTGGCCGCTTAGAAAGTTTCAGGGCACGCCCTGTCAAATGGCCGTTCACTTGCCGTGTTGCCATTACAAAAAAGGGCCCCAGAGGGGCGTATTGCTCAGAATGGGTTTAGATCGGCGGTGATCAGCTGATTAGTGATACAGCTGCGCACCGGGGTTTTTCCCCCCCCATTTTTTTAAATTAAAAAAAAGAAAGTACCGTAGTTGTACAGTGTGTTGATGAATCTGCCTTAAAGTAAAGAAACAGAAACAAAAACAAAAACCCCAACATAGATCCCACTATCCATCCCAACAACTCATGTCAGACATGTGTCAGGACCCTGCAGAGATGGTGTGAACATTTAAGTTACACAAAAGCCAGCAGGCTGAAGACCTCAGAAGTTATAATTCAGGTTATAACAAAGTTACAGTTCTATGCTTAGCCATTCATACAGTCTTATAACATGTTATAATGCCCAGTTGGTGATTAGTTACCAGTCCATGAGATGGGAGATGTCTTGGTTGTTGCTCTTAGACAAAAGAGGAATCAGAATGCTCTTTGTTCCGCTCAGTTGAGTTGGTAACCGGTTGGTTAACCCAGCTGATGATTCTACTCCATACAGGCCATGTTCAGGGCCTAGGGACAGCGGGCAGCTGGTCCCTGGATCCAGCAGGAGAGCGTCGAGTTGAGTGAATCCAAGAAAAGAGTCCAAAAAGGATAGTGAGCAGGAGGTGTCCTACAGTTTTATAGACACTGATGATGATGTCATCACCAAAGGTCAGGTCAGCCAATGGACTAACAGTTTTGGGGTCCCTTGGAGAGTTGCATGGCAGGCCTTTGTCTGTGACCATGCCCTCAGGGACAAAGGCTGCCACGATTTTGGGCCTAGACTTTCACTTTGTTTGATCAGGCTGAGGCCTTCTCATAATCAAATTGAAAGTTCATGTTAATCCAGAAATGAACAATCATCTTTGGGATGCCGGTTGCACCTACACTGGTTTTTGTTTGCTTCTTGTTTTTTTTTAAATTAAATATCTGTTTAAATCTTACTCGTTGTCCGTGTCTGCATTGGGTCCTACTCCTCGGAGTTATTCCCTGCACCGTTCATGAACAACTGTCACAGAGAGGTGTCCTGTCTTGGGTTTTTTGTCTTGGGTTTTTTATTTTGAAAAGTAATCTTCCTCTTGTTTCAGGTCCCTTGCCCTTCCACCTGTGTCACCGGTCTGCTGTGTTCCCTGATTACCTGATTGTGTCCACCTGTGTCATCCTCCCTCATGTGTATATAGTCCTCGGCTTCCCCTGTCTTGTTGCCAGTATAGCGTCTCTTTGTGAAACTCCAGCCATTACCACAGACTTGTCCGGTCTATCCTGGACAATGTCTCCCACCCTCTCTACGACACACTGACCCAGCAGAGGAGAACCTTCAGCAGAAGACTTCTCGCGCCCAGATGCACAACAGATTGCCACAGGAAATCTTTCCTGCCTGTGGTCATTAAACTATATAATAATATATACTGTACAAACTAAATCATAAACAATTGCACATTAGTCTGGTATTTTTGATCTTGTATATACGTATTTTATTACTGTAAATATTAATTTCTGTGAATTTGAGTTTCTCTGATATAGTATGTTGTTTGTATATCTGTAGTTTTGTAACAAAAATTATTTCCCCCTGGGGTTATTAAAGTACTTTTGATTCTGAATAAGATCCAGCAGTGGGTCCGAAGTTTTGTGGAATGCTGTCAGAGATTCCCTCTGGGAAAACCTTAACTTCTCTTCTAACTGTAAAATTTCACAGATCCAACAGTTGTGAGGCGGTTTCCATTTAAGGAGAGGGTAACGTCTGGCAAGCAGAGTGGTAAAGGCCAGGACGCGCTGTGTCGTGGGTTGGGTTCCAACTTTGTGTTAAGAGCCTGTTCGAGGGTTTTAAATATATCGAACCAAAAATCAAAAAAGTTTGGGCACGTCCACAACATGTGTGCGTGGTCGGCTGGGGACTGCTTACAGTGGTTCAGGAAATGTGGAAATTGCTTTTGGATAAAATGTGTCATTTGAAGCTACCCAAAAAGTGGCTGAGAGACAGGCTGTCCGACATAAATGCAAAGGACGCAAAAACACCACATCATACAGGTCCTTAAGCGTTTTGAGGCCCTTATCTGACCATATGCGGAATGCAGGGTCGATGCAGGAAAGGAGAAACGCATAGTTATTCAAAACTGGGGCAAGGACCGAAGCCTTTTGCAAGCCGTAGTACTTCCTGAAATGGATCCAGATTTTAATGGTATTGACAATCGGATTACATGAGACCTTGTGGGCAATTATTTGGAAACTTCACCGCAAAGCCACTATATGTATGTATTTATTGTTCCTTTCATGAAAATGCCTATTCATAACATTGTACACACAATTTCATCTCATCTCATCTTCAACCGCTTATCTGGGGTCGGGTCGCGGGGGCAGCAGCTTTAGCAGGGGACCCCAAACTTCCCTTTCCCGGGCAATATTTACCAGCTCTAACTAAGTGGGCTAGTGTGGAGATATAATCTCTCTACCTAGTCCTGGGCCTTCCCCGAGGCCTCCTCCCAGTTAGACATGCCTGGAACACCTCCCTAGGAAGGCGCCCAGGGGGAATCCTTACTAGATGCCCAAACCACCTCAACTGGCTCCTTTCAACGCAAAGGAGCAGCGGCTCTACTCCGAGTTCCTCACGGATAGCTGAACTTCTCACCCTATCTCTAAGGGAGACTCCAGCCACCTTCAGAAAACCCATTTCGGCAGCTTGCACCCGCGACCTCGTTCTTTCGGTCATGACCCAGCTTTCATGACCAGAGGTGAGGGTAGGAACGAAGATTGATCGGTAGATCGAGAGCTTTGCCTTCCAGCTCAGCTCTCTTTTCGTCACAACGGTGCGGTAGAGCGACTCCAACACTGCCCCCGCTGCTCCGATTCTCAGGCCAAACTCACGCTCCATCGTCCCCTCACTTGTGAACATGAACCCGAGGTACTTGAACTCCTTCACTTGGGGTAAGGACTCATTCCTTACCTGGAGAAAGCAATCCACCGGTTTCCAGCTGAGAGCCATGGCCTCAGATTTAGAGGCTGATCTTCATCCCAGCCGTTTCACACTCGACTGCGAACCGATCCAGTGAGTGCTGAAGGTCACTGACCGACGAGGCCATCAGGACCACATCATCTGCAAAAAGCAGAGACGAGATCCCCAGCCCACCGAACTGCAACCCCTCCCCACCACGACTACGCCTCGATATCCTGTCCATGAAAATCACAAACAGGATTGGTGAAAAAAGCGCATCCCTGGCAGAGGCCAACCCCCACCGGGAACGAATCCGACTTACTGCCAAGGATCTGGACACAGCTCTCACTTTGGGTGTACAGAGATTGGATGGTCCACAGAAGTGACCCCCTCAACCCATACTCCCGTAGCACCTCCCACATTATCTCCCGAGGGACCCGGTCATATGACTTCTCCAGATCCACAAAGCACATATAGACTGGATGGGCATACTCCCAGGCCCCCTCCAGGATCCTTGCGGGATTGAAGAGCTGGTCCGTTGTTCCACGTCCAGCACGGAATCCGCATTGTTCCTCTTCAATCTGTGGTTCGACTATAGGACGAACCCTCCTTTCCAGCACCTTGGAGTAGACTTTACCAGGGAGGCTGAGTAGTGTGATACCCCTGTAATTGGCACACACCCTCTGGTCCCCCTTTTTAAATAGGGGAACCATCACCCCGGTCTGCCACTCCCTTGGCACTGTCCCAGACTTCCACGCAATGTTGAAGAGAAGTGTCAACCAAGACAGCCCCTCCAAACCCAAAGCTTTCAGCATTTCTGGAAGAATCTCATCGATACCTGGGGCTTTGCCACCGTGGAGTTGTTTGACTACCTCAGTGACTTCCGTCAGAGATATTGACAATGATTCCCCATCAGCCTCCAGCTCTGCCTCTACAAAAGAGGGTGTGTTGGTCGGATTAAGGAGTTCCTCAAAGTGCTCCTTACACCGCCAGATTAACTCATCAGCTGAGGTCAACAGCGTCCCGCCCTTACTGTAAACAGCTTGGATGGTTCCCCGTTTCCCCCTCCTGAGGTGTCGAATGGTTATCCAGGTGCACCTTGTTGCCGCCCGAAAGTCCTTCTCCATGACTTCTCCGAACTCCTCCCACACCCGTTGCTTTGCCTCTGACACAGCAGAGGCTGCAGCCCTTCTGGTCCGATCAGTTGACAGCTCTGCCCCTCTCTTCACTCGAGTGTCCAAAACATACGGCCTCAGATCAGCTGATACGATCACAAAATCGATCATCGACCTTTGGCCTAGTGCAGGACCTCAAGAGGAAGTGCTGGTTAATGAGTTCTTTGTGTATGGTTTTTCTGCTCAGCGTCACAGGAAGGCAACGGGAGATAAGATGTTTTATACTTGTTTCAATATGAGATAAGGTGTGTTTTACAACCTCAAACCCTTCTAGGGATATTAAAAAACCAGAACTCCAGGATGAAGGACCCCTTTTAACCTAAATCAACGTCAAATCTGACCGCAATTCGAACCGGAGGAGCGGTCTCTGTTTGGAGACAGAGGGACTTTCATTAATAAAATCTACAGCAACTGGCTGTTCAAAGACATTTTTGCAAGTGTGTAACAGTATATGCATTATTTGTATCCTGTTGTGATTATGTTTATGTGGTTTCAGAAGTGCAAAAAGTCTCTCAATGTCTAATTCCTGAAATATTTTGTGTTTTAATAATAGGTCCGTCACTCAGTATCTGTATCTGTTAAAAACGTCTGCCTAAAGATTTTGGTTAAATTGGATATCAGAAAGCTTAATAATGGAAAATCAACCGAAGATAGTTTAATCTTCCCTGTTAGAATTCCGGCATAAAAAGCAGTTGATTCGCTCAAAGCAGATAAATGTTTATAACCTCACATCGTTGTGAGAATATTCCGTTCTGTACAGAAAGTTTGGTCACTTTCAAGACGAGACTGATAAAATTTAAACAATCAATTACTTTAAATTACTAGTTTAATTAACATTTTGTCTTATTTTGGTGTGGTGCCTTACTTCGAGGTAAATGAAATCCTAAATTTTAACGAGTCATAATTGATTCAGCGAATAATATATTCTAGCCATAATAAAGGTAGGCTTACTCTCCTACATATTCTGGTCCCATCTGCGTGAGGCCTATCAAACCAGCCTGTCTGCAAGAATGGAACGATTATTGTCAGAATATCAGCAGGTATTTTACCCCCTCCCAGTGCAAATTGCCCTTTATGTTTATTTGTTGAATGTTAGCGTATAAATGAAGAGCTGCTTGTGTTGTTTTATGGTAAAGCTTCACGTCAAGCCAAAACTTTTCCACGTCGCTGAACGTGAAGAGCTGCGAGCGAGTAAATGCTCTAGACAGTGATTGTGGACATTAATAAAACGGGTTAGAACCGTTCGCGCTGTGCCGAGGTTCTGGATAATAAATTCTGATCATATTGTTGTTGCTGCGCGATGCCAGAACAAATTAATAGACAGAAATAGCCCGTTTGTTACATGACAGCTGACTCTAAAAAAACGCTGCTCGCAGCGCAAGGCCCGTATGCCTGTATGTGAAGGAAACAAACCCACATAGCAGAAGAAAATATTCTGATCACTAGAATAAAAGGGAAAATTAGTGCTTGAGAAACGTTGTGAAAGTTCCCTGCGTTTTGAGGTCTGTTGTTTGAAAAACCCAGCCTTCTGATTGTTGACGACGGCAGCTGAAGGCGGGACTGTGGGTCATGTGAATTACTTCAAAGCAGCTGCGGTGAAGTTAACTCTTTAGCGTCTGGACTGAACTGAGTGAAGCAGTTTTGAGTGACGCGCGGCCTCATTAGAGGAGGCAGAGCCGAGGAAGCTCCTCTTAAAACTTCCAGTTGGCCTCTTCCTGTAGGAAGTGAGATTCACCAGAAAGTGAGAGGGCGCGACTGCCCAAACCTAACACAGCGCCCCCGGTGGCTGGCTGTCTTAAAGTTGGAACTAGGGCCCCTAGTGGCCGAATTGAATAGTAAATTGTAAAACCTGGAAGTGGCTACATCTCGTGGTGACATTCAGTAATTACAACCTGGATCCTTTAAGTCAGCAAACTGAAGCCCAGGCAATAGTGAAGCCCATTGAAGTTAACGTTACGCTGTCATACGGCATTGTTGAACCGATGTGCTTTGTTGTGAAACTGCAATTATTGCTTGAGTTTGTAAACAACACTTTATTTAATAACTTTGTTTTTATTTTTTTTATTTTTTATTTTTAAATTTATTTTTGTTTTTATTAAATTTTTTTTCTTTTATTCGTTTTTAACTGTATTATTAATTTGAAGGTTTGATTTAAAATGCTCTTGTAAAAAACCTCTTAGGTTTAGAACCGCTGCCTTCCTTATATTAGAAACTTTAGATTTCTTAAAAGTGAACAAGAATAAAAACACTTCAACACCCAGACACTAGTTAAGAAAGTGTTGTGTTAACCAAAAGAACATATTTTAATAGCAATTGCAAATCTCTCTTACTCTTATCATAATACTGATTGAATTAGGGATTATTTGACATTTACTGTCACATCTTTGCTTAGGTTTTACCTGAAACGGCATTGCCTGGTGAAGCTGATGTCAGGTGTTTGAATTTGAATTTAAATTCAATTGAAATTTGAAGTTTAGGCATAAATACTTATCCTCCTTCAAAACAAATTAGGTATTTAACACTTGTACACAGGGTGTTCAAAACTAGCTTACATCACAAAATAAAGTATAATCATCTCACCTTTCATTCCTTTTTACCACAACCCTACCCAGCCTATTAGGGTCCTCAAAGCTAAAATTATTTACATACCTTGATAGAATTTTTTTTCTTTTGCTTTGCTTGTGACTCTTAAATAAAACTTCAACAAAATGAGTGCAAACGAAGAAAGGAACAAAAGCCCTGGCAGTTTCCCGCCAATTAGCATAACAGACCCCCAGGACCACCTGGAGACAGCCTTGGCTGACCTAGCACAGGAGGTGATACCTGGTTATGTAGACACGATACGTAACACAACACCTCCTGGCCTGGAGGGAATTCTGTCTGAACTTTCATGTAAAGCCATAACGACACCACTGGAAGGTAAGGCCCGCAAACAGATGTTGGCATCCTTGGCTGTGGCGTTGTTTTACAAGCTTAAACAGGCTAACCACCTGAAACTGGCCATGTGTAGACACGAGTTCCAGGTACTGGAAACCCAAGTCCTCAAAACAGAACTTGAGGAAACGAAGGAGTCTTTAGTAGAAACAGAAAAACAAGTTTCTGAGCTAAAAGACCAACGTGAGCAACCACGGGATGAATCCACAGCGGAAAGAAACGAACTTCAGCTCAAACTGATAGATGAGAATGAAGTGCTCGCTAGGCGCCTTCAGTGGCGTGAGCAACAGTGCCAGGAGTCATTTGACGAGCTCAAAAAGGTAACGGCCCATGTTGTAAACCTTGACGCTCGTCACAAAAAGATGAAAAAGCAGCTGGAGTCAGCTAAAGTCAAGCTGGAAACTTCTGAATTAGCTAGAGAAGCTTTACTTACACGTCAGAAAATTAGAGACGCTGACATGGAGGAGCTTCAATATGCTGTCGAGATGGCTCGACTGAGACAGGAAAGAGCAGAGGCTGAGCTTGGAAACCTCAAGCAAACGACATCCTACCGGGAGCATATCTTGTATCAACAAGACTCCTTAGCTACCGCCCTTTGGGAGGAGGAGATAGAAACCAAACCCCCTGAGAACATTCCTGAAACACCTTGGCGACACTCTCTGCCGCCAACAGCCTCTTTTTCATAATCTCAAAGTGGTTTAAAAACACTCCAACCAGGTAGGCGCTCTCCCTTGCCTCAACCTACTCCACCATCCAACGCGTATCAGTCTGATCGATGATTCGTGACACAAATCGCGCTGGACCCAGAACAGGTGCCTCATACAACTCGTATGACGCGACTGTCCCACAACCATTACTGTTCTCAGCTCTAGCCCCTCCTTCACGGCCTGGCATAGGGTTGGCTGATTCAAGATTCAATTCAAGATTCAAGAAGCTTTATTTATCCCCACGGAAATTATTGTGCAACAGTTTCAATACAAAGGTGGGAAAGGATCAGAGTAACAATAAGCTAACATAATCAAATCAAAATAAAGCTAACTTAAAATAAATCAAACAATAACTAAGTGTGACAGAGTGCAACAGACATTGTGGTTAAGCAATGTGGTATACAATACACAACAATACACAGCGTGCAGTTTAGCAGCAGATTGAAATAAAAATAGGTACAAACTAAATAAGTGAGTAGGAGCGATAAGTGATAACAGTGTTAAAAATGTAGCAGCATTTCCTACAGAACTAAGTGACAGTAAAGCACAGTGAAGTGTAGCAGCCTTTCTTACTGAAGTAAGTTACAGTAAGTTACAGTTAAGTACAGTGTAGCAGCATTTTACTGAGATACGTTACAGTAAACCACAGTGAAATGTAGCAGCAGTATGATCATATGAGGGGGGTTTCTCCCCCTCAGCCTTCCCCACCTTCAACCGGTTACCCCATGCATGGACCCTCTGACTGAGACCTGGACAAGATGGCTCGCAATGTAAGCCGATTTGAGCCTAAACCAGGTGGCGTACATGACATCAATTCTTATCTTGAAGATATAGAGTTTTTTCTGCGGAAATTCCCCAATGCTTCAGTAGATGACATAATCTATCTGATTAGGGTGACTAACCAAAGTTTCAGCAAGTTCATACAAAGACAACCTTCTCACGTCAAAAGGTGATTATAGTAACCTTTGTAAAGCTTTGAAGGATGAGTTCAAAGGCTATACACCCACGTCAGGCTTGACCAACGCCTTGACAGTCAAACAAGGTAGGCAAGAAACCTCTCAAGAGTACTATGAGCGTCTCCATACGGCGTACTTTGGGGCTAGAAATGACATTAAGATGGAAGAAGAATTCCACTTTAAGCAACTTTTCGTTAGGAATCTTCACCCAACAACTAGTCATCACCTTGGGATCATGGCATGCCCGGAAACCCTCAACAGTCAACAGCTACGTGATCTAGCTATGAAGGGTTTTGCCAAATAACAACAAACAATCGTGAAAATCATGGAACCTACCGGTGTCTTGAACATCAACACTCCGTCCTTAGACCTGGAGCTGGAAGGAGCCACAGGGGCTAAACCAAGGCCGGCCCCAAACTCCTCACAGTCTTACCAGTTGGAAAGCAGACAGAAAGGTTACCCCTATCAAAGATCTGACTCCGGACGTGAGCACGCACAAGCACCGTGATCAGGTAGAAACTCATACTAACAACGGTTTGACTCAAACCAGAATCCCTCGGATTTTCATCAAGGTAGGCCTCCCCCTAACCGGTGGAAAACCTGGCAAAACCGAGATTATAGGGATTACAACGGAAATGGGTCCCGAGACTACCCCGAGCGGGGTAGACAACACTCGAAAAGACGCCGCTGCAGTCCGTCTGTCGATGAAAATCCAGACGAAAAGAACAAGTAAATAGGCGAAAACAAGGCAGACAAAACCAAAGATAAGTCTAACCAACCACAGTCGGTTGAAAGAGACCTTGAAAGCCCTAGACGCCTAATACAGGAACTGAGTGCGGAGTAGAGGGAAAAGGTGGGACGGTTTACAGTGATGGCCGCTGCGCCTGCAAACCCTGCCTCCTCTCTGAACACTCCACCTTACCAGCCTGATGTGGTGGTAGAGGAAGAGTTGTATCAAGGTTTTGAGGAACCTCAGAACATGACTCCGCCAAGTCTGACTCCATTAGCCCACGCTGCTACGACTACATCACCAAAAAAGAAGGGTGAGGACCCAGTCCCACCCGCAGTCCTACTGGTCCAGGTAAAACCAAACGACACCCCAAACAGAGGTCACTCTGTCATTTAGGGTGACCCACCTTTTCAACAGTTCTTAGGTGACCTGAAAAGAAAGGGGGTTGCAAAAAAGCTTTTCCTACCTTACTTACACAGGGGCAGATGTCACCCTAATGTCCTCTACGCTTTTCAACAAACTACAGGGAAAGGTGTGTCAATCCAACAGGAACTTGACCCTACAACCCTGCTCGCTGGAGATTCAACCGTACTCATCCACAGGGGAAACTGTGACCGCAATAGTGGCAACCCACTTCACCATCGGGCCTATGAGGCTCATCCATCCAGTGTACGTGTCTCATCTAGGGTCCATCCCTCTTCTAATCGGTCAGGACCTCCTTAACCACTTCGAGCCACTGCTTGATTACAAGCGTTTGGAACTCTGAGCACAGGTGAGGAGACCTCTTTCCTTTACCCCTTTTCAGAGCGCTGTAAACGGCTCGCAATGGCAATTCGACGCTGAGTCTTTTCCCTGCCCTCCCAACCCACTGGTCTGTGCGGTTACTCTGGCCCAGGCAGCGGCTCCTACCCCCACTACGGCGCCGGCTGCTGCTCCTGTTGCGCCCGAGTTCACCGATCCTGACCTTGTGTCCCTTCAATCCCTTGATCGGCTGTTAGCCGGATGCTTCTGACAGTGACTGACGCTTTTGCCCACAGCGTCTCCACCGAGGACCTTAACGCGATTCCTGTTTTGCAGCACCTGTACCATGCATGGCCGTCTCTGCGCGTTGTCATGGGACTACTCGTTCATGACTCCAAGGACCTCACTTCCACTACTTTCGTGGCTCCTAGCAGCCTCAAGGGGGTGATGCTAATGCACGCCAATGACTCCCCATGCGCAGGCCATAAAAGAACCAAAGCAACACGCCAAGCGCTCCAACAGGTCGCCTATTGGTACTACATCTTTGCTCAACTGAACAGAAAGGACAACCAGGGAGCCAGGAAACTTACTCGCAAGCTTCTCCCTCACTGGGCTGGTCCTTATGTAATCACAGACAAACTCTCTGCCGTGGTTTAAATGGGTACATAGAAACCAGATTACACCACACAAAAACCACATGGGACTTATAGGGGACGCCAACGCCTCTATAAAAAAAATTATTATTATTATAAATTTTTGTTTTTGTTGTGTTATTTGCAAATTCATAGGAAATTGATTGAAGGTTCATCTCAAAGCCACCCAATTGAAGTACTGGACACTTCCGGGGGGCGGTAGCCGACAAACAAAATTGTATATCTAATCAGGTGTATTCTTCTCGCCAAGATGACCTGGCTGCTGACATTCCTGACGGTGGCGGCTGTCGTGGGCTCCCTTTTTGGATTGGGACTCTCATCAGTCGACGCTGTCAGCCTGTCCACGGTAAAACGCCAAATGGGTGAATTACAGGCCGAAATTACAGACCTCAGAGCACAGGTTAACCGACAACAGCGCGAGTTACAAGTGGTGAACACTCACAGCGAGGCCCTGAACAAGACAATCCGCACCGTAAACTCTCTCCTGTCGGTGGTTTCGGTTGATTATGCTCACATCAACTAGTTACCCTGCTGATGAACAACATGCTTAGAGACATAGGATCATCAAGGGATAGCTTAGCGATGGGTAAGATTCCCCCATACCTCATTCCCCTTTCTCTGGTGCAGAAAATTCTGGCAACCACCACTAGGGACGCAGTCACCCCTCTTCAGGCCCACTTAGCATACTCGCTAGGTAGCGCCGTTCCCATTTATGTCAATCCAGAACAAAGAGAGATAGGGTTCATCATCAACCTCCCTATCATGTCCGCTGAAAACATTTACAGATTGAAGGTAGGGAGGAGTCCCATGAGATTTTTGTCCAGACCCCACCCGCCTTCTAGCAGATTACAAATAACCGAAGAAATCAGTCTAGAGATAGCTAGGTTTCTTAACGGTATGCCACTATCTTTCCTTATTCCCTTTTACCTTTACAAAATTAACACCAACGTTTAACCATGAGCTGTGCCATAACCATTTTTGCCTCCTCAACGACGACGGGCAGAACTCCCCATCGATGACCAGCGGAGCCCTTCCACGAGGCCCTTCACGACTTCTCGAGCCAAAGGTTTCAAGTCTTTTGCTCGACAACAGTGGGGAATTGTAGGACCTCAAGAGGAAGTGCTGTTTAATGAGTTCTTAGTGTCTGGTTTTTCTGCTCAGCGTCACAGGAAGGCAACGGGAGATAAGACGTTTTATACTTGTTTCAATATGAGATAAGGTGTGTTTTACAACCTCAAACCCTTCTAGGGATATTAAAAAACCAGAACTCCAGGATGAAGGACCCCTTTTAACCTAAATCAACGTCAAATCTGACCGCAATTCGAACCGCAGGAGCGGTCTCTGTTTGGAGACAGAGGGACTTTCATTAATAAAATCTAAACAACAGAGTGTGTAAAAGTTTTGAAAACCGTTGATGTTTCATCGCAACTGGCTGTTCAAAGACATTTTTGCAAGTGTGTAACAGTATATGCATTATTTGTATCTTGTTGTGATTATGTTTATGTGGTTTCAGAAGTGCAAAGTCTCTCAATGTCTAATTCCTGAAATATTTTGTGTTTTAATAATAGGTCCGTCACTCAGTATCTGTATCTGTTAAAACCGTCTGCCTAAAGATTTTGGTTAAATTGTTTATCAGAAAGCTTAATAATGGAAAATAAACTAAAGATAGTTTAATCTTCCCTTTTAGAATTCCGGCATAAAAAGCAGTTGATTCGCTCAGAGCCAAAGGGTTGGGTTATGCCAAGACCCCCCCTTTTCGTTCAACTGTGAGATAAAGGAACAGACAGAGGTGTCCTTCTCTCCCTTCTGCATCTCTACCTTCCTTCTGCACCTCTTATGCTCTTCGCACCTCTGACTCCCTTGCGCGCTTCCTGTGGTTCGTTTCCTTTGTTCTTTTGTTAACCCAAAGTTAGCAAGAGACGTTACTTTATATTTTGTTTCTCACTAAAGTATTTTCGTTTAGGTCTGAATCACTCTGGTCTTAAGCTTTTTATATCCACATTTAACCCTTTTTCACTTGTCTATTCAGTGTTGCACTATCCTGTATTCTCCTTGTTAGGTAGTCAAATCAATGTTTATAACCTTACGTCGTTGTGAGAATCTTCCGTTCTGTACAGAAAGTTTGGTCACTGAATACGAATTAACGCTTTCAAGATGAGACTGATAAAATATAAACAATCAATTACTTTAAATTACTAACAGGAATTAAACCTTCAACAAAGTTTAATAAAAATCCTGTCTTATTTTGGTGTGGTGCCCTACTTCGAGGTAATTGAAATCGAGTTGATTCATAATTAATTCAGCGACTAATATATTCTAGCCATAATAAAGGTAGGCTTACTCTCCTACACTAGAGTGCTCTGGTACCACGTACACTTATGAGCATCCTTATGTTCGAACATGGTTTTAGTTATAGACAATCCGTGACTAGCACAGAAGTCTAATAACAGACGATCACTTGGATTTAGATGAAGAAGGCTGTTCCTCCCAATCACGCCTCTCCAGGTGTCTCCATCATTGCCCACGTGGGCGTTGAAGTCTCCCAGCAGAACTACGGAATCCCCTACTGGAGCCCCATGTAGGACTCCATTCAGTTTTTTACACAGAGTTTTGTCAGTATCCCCACACCCGCCTGGCGCCTCTCACCCCGGGCAACTCCAGAGAAGAATAGGGTCCAACCCCTATCCAGGAGTACGGTTCCAGAACCGAGACTGTGTGTGGAGGTAAGCCCCACCAGACGGGGGCCTGGCTCCAGACGGGGGCCCCGGGCTTCTTCCAGGCAGGGTCTCTCTTCCTCTTCCTCTTCCTCGTTTGTGCATAGAGTCTTTGTGAACCATTCTTAGTCCGGCCCCTCACCTGAGACCAGTCTGCCATGGGAGACCCTATCAGGAGCACTAGGCTCCAGACAACACAGCCCTCAGGTTCACAGGGACACACAAACCTCTCCACCACTATAAGGTGATGGTTCCCGGAGAGGTATTGTACACTCAATGATAAATTCAATTCACAGTTACAATACATTTAAACATTTACATGAATGGAAAGGAGCAGGTAAGAAGAATACAATTCTTATATTTGTCTGCCCTTTTTTAACATAACGCAAATGTAACCAAATTAAATACTAAACATATATAACAGTTAATACAAAATGTACATCCAGCTATTTAAGTTTATATGATTCAATACGTTTTGTTAAGTACATTCTCATAAATTGAAAAATATTCTTTTTAATTCATCTTCCTGGGAATTCCGCAGTTTTACCCCTTTAACAGATTAAAATTTTAATTTTTTTTTTAATGTTGTTCATGCACACTGATGTTTAAAGTCAAACATTCTCCTATGATTTGCATTCTCTGAAACAACTCTTGTGTGTCCTCTGGTAGAATTTTGTTTCTAGCTTTAATAGTTACCAATAATGTCTGTAATTCTATGATGTTTTTGAATTTCAACAATCCTGACTTAATGAACAGTGCATTTGTATGCTCTCGAAAGGCAGCTTTGTGAATTACTCGGACTGTTCTTATCTGTCATAATATTAATGGCTTTATGTTAGTTTCATAGGTGTTACCCCACACTTCAGTACATTAATTGAAATAAAGCAGTATCTTTGAGCAATATAACATTTGCAATACGTGGCCATATAAAATATATTTGGATTTGTTCAAAATGGATAATGGAGTGTTAAACTATCATCCAACACTATACCTAGGAATTTTATTTCATTCACTCTTTCAATGTTTCTGTTTTCAATGGATACAATGACTTCAGTTTTTCTTTTTTTTGGTCAAATATCATCTCAAGTTTTATCATTTCTTTTTCAATATTTTTTGCCAACTCTTTTAGATCATTTCCAGAACAGAGAAAGTTGGTGTCATCTGCAAGCAACACAAACTGTCACAACTTTGACACCTCACATATGTCATATATATATATATAAACAACATAAACAACAACAATTGAACCTTGAGGAATTCCACACTTTATATTCAAGCATCCTGACTTGTTACCCCCAATATCTACATATTGCTGCCTATTTTGTAAATAGCTGGATAACCAATTCAACACTACTCCTCTTATTCCATATGAATACAATTAAGATAGTAGAACAGAGTGGTCTAAAGTGTCGAACGCCTTTTTTAAATCGACAAACACTCCTATTTCTTTTTATCCATTGCTGTTGAGATTTCTTCCACGATTTATGTTATAGCCAAACTTGTCGACCTAAAGACCTAAAACCATACTGGTTCTCACTGGGTAGTGTGTTATTTTCCAGTTTATTTACAAATATATTTTCTAATAATTTTGAAAATTGAGAAAGCAGTGATACTGGCCTATAATTATTGAAGTCATGCTTGTCTCAAGTTTTAAAGAGAGGAATGACTTTTGCCATTTTCATACTCTCTGGAAATATACCCATTATAAATGATAAATTGTAAATATGATGTAGTGGTTTGAGAATACAATCTATTATCATCTTTATCATTTTCATGTCAATACCATCACTGTCTTGTTTTTATATATTATGTTTATAAGTTTGTGAACAACAGCTAATATTTCATTTTCTGTAACATCGGCTAAATGCAGTATATACAAGAAGGGCATGAAATTGTGTGAAACTGTCCATCTACCAGCCACGTTGGCATGTAGTCAATAAGACAACTTGCTCAGTGTTGTGTGTTGTTGACCAATCATGTAGCTAAGTTGTTGTTGCTAAGCAAGCCCCGCTGTTTTCTTGGACTTTCAAAATAAAAAACGAGAAGAAGAAGAAGAAAAAGAAAAAATGTGCCGCCATTTTGCTGGCTGCAACAGAACAAAAAGAGGATTAGGAGTACGAATCAAAAAGGCCACAATAGAGATGCACTGTGGGGATTGGCATATGTTTGGAGAGTGGAGGAAGCAGAGGGGAGTGTCTGCTCCTCCTCCTCTTTAAGGACTCAGGGCCCTCACTCTATGCTCTGTGCTCTGTGAAAGGGTTTTTCAATCATTGTCTGACCTCCACATGTTTATCTAAGTGTTAGTCAGTCAAAATATGTCTTATCTTGAAAAGCAACATAAACTTATAAGTCATTTGTTATAAATGTAATGTTTATTTGTTAATCTAAAATCTAAATTGTTGAACCTGGGTATCTAATGACTCTACAGTGATAAAGAAACAGTGACTAATGGATTGCAGTTGGGTGTTAACTAAATAAATTAGATGATTGGTGTTGGAATAAGTGTACATAAAGTAATCTCATATTTACTCCAATTGCCTTTACATATAAACTAACCTTACTTGGTGTCTGTGTACAGCTTATTTGTGTAGAGTTGTTTTTCAGGTAAAAGAAATCAGATAAGCGTGACTGCTGATGAGTCACCAAAGAGGTATCTGTGCAAAAACAGAAACTGCTCATCTGTTCAAAGACAGAACATGTTTCAAGGACGAGCAACATGTGCCCCCCCTCCCTTACAGCATGTAACTCATGAAGATAATGGATTCAGCAACATGTGAAGAGTTGTTGTTGTGTGTCCAATTTCTCTTACAGCTATAACTCATATTGTAACTAGGGACCACCTAAAGGAAATAAAAAGAAAGGGCTCGGCAGAGTGTGTTTCAGAGCGGTAGGAGATTTTAACTGAACGCATCTCTGTCCGTTCTCCTTGCAAGTAAAACATATAGCTCTTGTCTTTCTCTCTTTTGTTATATTTTGGATGTTTTAGGTTGCTTGAACCTGACATTTACTTGGTCCTTCGAGCCGGATACCAACACGCCTGAAGGATTCCGGCAGGTGTGGGGGACTCCAGGAAAGACCGCGGCCACGGCAGACTCCATAGAGTGAGTCTTTTAGGATCCTTTTCCAGGACTGGAAATGAGCCTACTCGCTGGGATCCGATAGTTGGCGGTAATCCGTAAAGGGGAAAGACAACTGGGGTGAGTGAAGTTTCACTTAAATAGATGACGAATGACTGAGGGTCATTGCATGTAGAAAGCCCTGACAATTCTAGATACTATCAGGTAAAAGCGATCACTTAAATCCCGTAGAGGCAACGGAGGTCTGGAAAAAAAAAAAAAGTTGATGAAAATGAAAAACTCTGTGTAAAGAACGGCGGGGTCCTGTGATGTTAAACCCACTGGGAGACATAGACCCGAAAGCTCTGTGTAAAAGGACAAATGGGGTCCGGACGTCTTAAAAGTTCAGAAGTAAAAACCGGTAAATTGTATGAATGAAAGTGTGATTGTGAGTGTGATTGGAGATCAAAATACCACTAGGTATTTTACCTTATGCAAAACAGTAGGACTACAAGTAGTGAACCTATTGTGGATGCAAAGGCAAGAATTCTCCACTCGAAAGAGTTGAAGTGAGAGTTACCACAAAAGGTAGTTTAATCGCTACCCTACTGATTAAAAACAGTTTTTAGAACACCCTAGGTGTTAACAGGACTGGACCAAAATCTCAAAAATGGGAAAAAGGGGAAGCAAAATCGAACCAAAAGATGAACGTAAAGATTGGAAGTTTATAGAAAAACCGGATCCTGATCCAAAAAAGATGAAACAAGAAGGATATGAGGATACGGAGTATTGGATGAAGGCGGTGGAGAAAAGAAAAAGTAAAAGACAGATACTTGAAAGTGTAGAGAAAGCTTATGCCAAAGAGGTGCTGTTTCATAGGAATGAGGATGATGAGACAGGGCCAGTGACAAGAAGACAGGAGAGACATAGGGATGAGGAAAGTGAAGGAGAAGGAGCTGCTGCAAAGCCAGTGGTTGCTGCAGGGCCAAAAGGTCGTAGTGAAGGGATTATGTTAGTACTTTCTTTCAGGAAGAGGAAGAGGAGATTTACTACCAAGGAGGTAGGGGTAGAGGATGTTTCAGAGAGAGTAGGTGAAAACCATAGAGAGATAGATAGACATAGCAAGAGACTGCCCAAAAACAAAGCAGAACCAGAGAGCAAAACAGACAGGGACACAGGGGAAGTCCTGTTAAATTATCAGGACCTGGGGCCTCATGTATCAATGTTGCGTACGCACAAAAACGTGGCGTACGCCATTTTCCACGCCAACGTTCAGATGTATCAAAAGTGAAATGACCGTGGAAATGTGCGGCGCGCCACGCAAACTTCATGGCTGTCGTACGCACGTTTCTACAGCTATTGTTTCGTTGGCGACACTTAGAGGTGATGCTGAGAAACGGTTAATTATGTGAAAACAATTCATCCTCAGTGTAATGTGCGCATCAGAGACACATTAATGGACAATTAACACACACGTGTTTGCAATCATAAGGATATAAAATAAGGATAAGGATAAGGATATAAAAGCATGCACAATTTAATGAAAAATGGCATTAACAATGGCAGCCTTGGCCTTGTTAGAAGACATCGCAAATGGTTATATCAGATGTGAGAGGGTGTTTAGAGAGCGGGAAGATCTGTTGGCAAATGACGACAACTGGCTCATGAGTCGTTTCAGGTTGCCGAGGCCTGTGCTACTGGAGCTGTGCGCGGAGCTGCGGCCATCCCTAGAACGACACACAGCCAGGAGCCAGGGGTTGTCCGTTCCCACACAGGTGCTGACCACTCTGGGGTTTCTGGCAACGCATGACTCGTTCAATCTAACCAATAGCATGGTTGGTAACAGGTTGGAGGCTGGCACGGTGCGCGATGGGTGGCTTCTTGGTGAGTAAATAATTTATCTGTTTAATGCGCCCCGAATTTAAACCAGCAAAATGCCCGTTTATACACGCGCATTCAAATATGTGTATTTGTTTTTTTGCCTGGTGAAAAAAGAATGGCAGAGCTATCCTGTCTCCTTGTGTTCAGTATTTGTCTCAATAAACGCGTGCGTAAAGTAAACTTCAGTAGCCACGGCGCACCTCTGCATGGTGCAGAGGGAGGAATCCTCTCCTGTCTCATCGTCTATTGAGAAATAATAATTTAAAAAAATGAAGTAATCAAACATGAGTCAATGTGTTTATATCCTGGCAACTTAACGCACGAGCATGTGTAATATGAGCAGCCTATTGTACGACCAGTATAATGACATTTCTGAGTTTAACACATTTACCTTGAGGATGATCTGTGTCGCCTTCATGGGCCCCCACAACTCCGCTTAGAGTTGTGTCCTCCACAATAGCCGCCACACTCTGAGCAAAGGGGGTCAGTTCCTCCCCCCATGTCCCCCCGCGCGTTGCGGTGATACTTCGGAGATGGGTCGAAATCCTGCGCTTCACCTCACCTTCACGTCGGACCTTTTTTTTCAATTCAGTGGGTGTGCGCTGCTCCGACCCCACGGCGTTCACTGCCTCACACACACTCGCACTCAAATTTCTATTTCTTTGTGTTTATCCCTGAAAAGAGGCTACCAAATAAAATAGCTCTTCGGTCTCCACTTCATTTAATAAAATTTCGAGCTCAAACTCGTTGAGGTTGCGCTTCTTACCTTTACTCATCGTTTAAATCTGATGGTGCAGAGAGGGAATCCCCGGTGCAGGCCCTATTTAAATATATTTGCATATTTAAATGGGGCGTGGGCAGGGAGGAGTTTAGCACTTCTACATGTGCGCTCAATTCCACGTTGATTGGGATGTACAAAGGAAAAGTGCTTGGATCCATCCAGTTTCTGGATTCTAGCGTACGCCATGTTTTAGTAAGAAAGCCACGCAAGTCTTAGTACATGAGGCCCCTGCTCTCTATGGATAGTATAAAACCAGAGGTAATTTTGTACATGAACGGTAAACCTATTACCTTTTTATGTGACATAGGTGCCTGCAGGACTACCTGCAGATAACTAATAGATAGTGTAGGTACTTTGGGTTTAATTGGATCAATAGTGTGACTATCAAATGAAATATTTGATAAGGAAAATTAATAAAGAAAAATTACTAAAAATTAATAACTTCAATTTATTAAAAACGTCACACGGAGAACCAATCAAATATAGTGCCTTGACTCACGTTCAGATTATGAGATTGAGTATTCTCAATAAACTTACCGTTAATCAAGGAAATATTAGTTATCACCAATAATTATCAAAGATAATAATAAAAATGACTCTAGTCAAACCAGAGTTCCTCGGGGCACCACCGTCATAGACGAAGTGATAACTAATATTAAAGTCTCATAAAATATATTAAACTACTAATTAAGGGTTAAACACCGATAAATATAATAGTTTAATTAGTTGAAGGATTTAAGAAGTTCTTTTCTTAGTAGAAGCTGGCTCATTCATCTTTGTGTAATATTAAATAAACAGACATATGGTAAACACAAACATTTATTAACAGATTAATAAATGCAACAAACAAGACACAATAAACTAACTAAAGCTAACAGCAAACGTATGTTTGTGTGTATGTGTGTGTGCGTGTGTGTGTGTGTGTGTGTGTGAGAGAGAGAGACAAAGAGAAGAGGTGGGGGCTCGGAGAAGGTGTGAACATTCTCTTTGTTACACAAAGGCCGGAAGCCTGATCTCTCAGTTCTTATGACAAAGTTACATTGGTATCTAGCCATTCATACAGTCCTATAACATGTAGTAATGCCCAGTTGGTGATTAGTTACCAGTCCATGAGATGGGAGATGGGTTGCGCATTGCTTGATGCCAGCAGCTGGGTTGAAGAAAGAAAGCTCCGGGGTAGTTCTTGTCTGATTGTGGCTCTTAGGCAAAAGAGGATTCGGATCGCTCTGTGCTGGGCTCAGTTGAGGATAACCGGTTGGTTAACCTTTGTGGTGATCCCACGCCATAGGCCAGGTCCAGGGCCGAGGGGACAGCGGGAAGCTGGTCTCCTGGATCGGGATCGCGTAGAGTTGGAGAAGAGCAGGAGGAAGATCCAGTAGAAAGATCCAGTAGAAAGAGAGCGAGAGATTGTGTGCTTCACTTTATATAGGCCCAGGTGATGTCATAGTCCGGGGGTCAATTCAGCCAATGAACAGTTTGGGTGCCTTGGAGAATTCACACCTGGGTGTGACCTGTTGTGGGGGTGAAGGCATAGCAGATAGGCGTTCGGCCTAGCCTTTTGAGGTCTTTGTTCCAGCAGGCTGTGGGTTCTACTTTTAATCAAACTGACAGTTCGAGTTAATCCAGAAAATGAACAATCATCTTTGGGCACCGGTTGCACCTACAATAGATAGATAGATAAATAGATAGATAGATAGATAACTTTATTTATCCCCGAGGGGAAATGAGGTCATCGTAGCAGCGGTACAAAACAATCAGAAGTAAAAAAAATTAAATAAATAAAATACAATATAAAATACAAAATATGAACTACAATAAGAGTACAGTATCGCAGATAAACACTATATTACAATATACTATGTGGATACCAGGGTTTAAACCAAATCAAACAAATGTCGCTGTGAGATCTGCCAGTGGAAAGCTGACTCAGGTGCCAGAGACATAACCCGTGTGGATAAGAGACCCAGTTCCATCTGGACTGTCTTGTCAGCTGTCCATCTTAATGTACAGTCAACCTTTTAGGCAGAGACACTTGTTGTTGTTAGGACTAGCACTAATACCTACACCTGAACCAGATAGAGAATACGAAGCTAAGTTAGAGAAAGCCACTCCTGCTAAAATCACTGTAATTTATGGGTTGCCACATCAGTGAACACGTGGTACAGCTCAAATACAGGTCTGACTAGAAAATAATTGTTTTGGACAGTCCAAGTGCAGGGAGGTACTCATCTGGACCAAAGAGCTCAGTGAAACATTATGTTAACGGAAAATGAGGAAGAACTGCTAAAAAGTGTTACAGATAAATTATGGTCTAAAGGTCCAAGTGATGAGGGATTAGTAAAAGGAGCATTATCAGTTCAAATAAGACCTAAAACTGAGTACAGACCATGTGTGAGACAATATCCATTAAAACAGGACGCACAAGAGGGAATAAAACCTGTAATTGAGGATTTAATTGCTGCAGGAATAATAATTAAATGCGAAGACTCCCCTGCAACACTCCTATTTTTCCAGTAAAAAGGCAAGCACCATCTGCAGGATGGCGCATGGTGCAAGATTTACAAAAAGTAAATAATGCTGTAGTTCAAAGAGCTCTGTGTGTTCCTGACCGTCATACGCTGCTAAATACTTCAAGACCAGATGCAAAGGTGTTCACTGTAGTAGATATCAGTAACGCATTATTTTCGGTGCCAGTAGAAAAAAAAATATAAAAAAAATAAAAATGGTCAGTTCTGTTTCGCTTTCACCTTTGGGGAGAAAGATACACATATACCAGACTGCCCCAAGGCTATTGTGAGAGTCTGACTATTTACTCTCAAGTGATGAATGCAAGTATGGCTAAATACCAACCTCCAGGGGGAAGCCAAGTGCTCCTGTATGGAAATGATATTTTACTAGTCTCTCCTGATATGGAGACATGTAAAAAAGACACAATAGCACTCCTAAAATATTTAGATGAAGGTCAAAAACCAAGCAAAAACAAGCTTCAGATGTGCAAAGAATAGATAAAATACTTGGGACACAATCTTAGTGCAGGAGGACGAACAATAGTGGAAGATAGGAAAACTGCAATCCTCCAAGCTCCTAAACCAGTGATATAAAACAGATGATGTCATTTTTAGGATTGACAAATTATTGTAGAATGTGGGTGCCTAACTATGCAGAAATAACAGCACCTTTGAGTAAATTAATGCATGATGAAGATCTAAAAATGACATCCCATTATGTTGGAATGCAGAGGCTGAAGAAGCATTCTGTAAAATAAAACAAGTTTTGGTATCTAGCACAGCACTAGCATTACCAGATTATAGTAAACCTTTTGTTTAAATGGTAAATAGCAAATTATATTTTATGACCTTTGTATTAGAACAACAACATGGATACAAATTGAAACCTATAGCATAATTTTCCATCTAAACTAGACAGTGTAGCATGTGCACATGAGCAGAGCCGATCTGAGAGACCAACCATTACAAAAAGGAGAAGTGATATTTGTAGATGGTTACTCTAAAAAAAATGAACTAGGTAAAACCCTGACAGGAGATGCAGTTGTAACTCACACGACGGTGCTAAGCAGAACAACTGACTGGCATCACATTATTCAGCACAGGCTGCTGAATTAACAGCCCTAACTGAAGCATGTAAATTAATGAAAAACAAAGAAGTAACTATCTATACTGATAGTCAATATGCATATGCTACAGTTCATACTTCTGCACAATATTAGAAGAACAGAGGCATGATAACCTCAACAGGGAAACTAGTAACACATGTTGAACTTTTAACAGATCTATTGCAAGCAGTGCAACTGCCAAAAGCATTAGAATGTGTAAATGTGCAGCATATACGTTCAGCACTGATACTGTTTCCCTAGGTTATGCATTTGCAGACAAAACAGAAAAAGCAGCAAAAGGTCACACAACTGTGTTGACAGTGCAAGAGTGCACAACTCTAGATCAAACTACCTTAAAAGAAATGCAAGAACAAAGTCCTGAAGAATTAAAAATCAATGTGTGAAGTATCATAATCATGTGTTAGCGTGTGTATTAGTAATGATTAATGACAGTGTGATAATAAGACGAAATGAAAAGTATAATCATTTAAGAATGTGATAGTATGTGCCTCTGCTATTATTTGACCAGGCTCAAGCTTTTCTGCTTTCTCCAAAAGCACACAAACTTTTGGCAGTCAGTCAAGGTCCCAATGACAATGAAATAGCCAGCTTGCACAAGCAACTAGCACTGGCAACTAGTGGAGATAGAGCATCGCCGTTCGCCATCAACAACCATATAAGGAGGCAAGGTAGGAGGGAGGATGAGTGCTGTGCTTCTTTCGCAGATATAGAAGAAGACTCCTGCTACACAGAGGATACCCCAACGCTCAGGGAGGAAGATGGAGGCTAGAGCAGCGGCTGCTTCTGAAATACACATATATGCACGCACAAGCAGACACATAACCACGCCTTTGTAACAAGTTTATATGCTGGAGCAGATAGAATAGAGATCAGGAACTTCTTGCCTCTGATCACGGGTACTGTGTTGCACACAGTTACTCTAGATAGAGAATATAACATTTCTCCAGACGTCTGTTTCATCCGATGTCCCTCTGCTAATAAATGCCTGCTGGCACACTAAACTGCCAACAACTCTGCTGACTCCAAAAAGCCTCCTGTAGAATTTGAATTACGCAATATATACTCTGTGAGGTCCTTCTGATTTGACTAACGTATTGTGTGTAAAATTCCTACAGAGAAACTTGGTGACCCCGGACGTGATTCTAACAAGGAGGAGTAGGTAAAAGGAGCTGCAGAGGTTGGACCGGTGACCAAGCGGAGTCACTGGGAACCTCCTGGGACGGACTGAACTTCTCCACAAGGGCGCCCACCATTAAGAAAGGTAAGCAGTCACCTATTCTTCTTAAGAAGTAAAGACTGTGATTCGGCCTATAATCTAAATTGGTGGAGAAGGTCAGTATGTTTCCTAGAGGTTAATTCGATCCAAATTTAGCCGGTGGACTGACGATTTGAAAAAAGGCCTGGTAAACTGATTTGGAATCAGTATAAGAGTAAAAGATAAAGGAGTGTTGGGATCTTAAATCCCGACAGGTCCTAGGCGCATAAACGGTGCTCAGGAAGACGTTCAGGGAACGCAGAAAGGCCGGAGGCTGTAGAGACCCTTGAATATACATTAGGCATTAAGGACTAAAAGCGCCACAGGGGGTAGCCCCTAGGTGAGCCTAGAAAGCCACCGACTTGTAGCTCTGGGAGCTAGGTTCTGGGAACCAAAGAAAAATTGTAGGTCTGGGACCTAAGGTTCTGGGATCCAAAGAAAAATTGTAGGTCTGGGACCTAAGGTCCTGGGAACCAAAGTATAAGAAATACCTAAAAGTTGTGTTTATTTGTGGGATTGTTGTGTGGGAGGTTTCGAGGATAACAGAGAACACAAACAGATAAAAGTGTGAGTAGGTTTCTGTGATGGGGGATACACCTTGTCTGGAGCCGATGATAGTGAAACACTGTCAGTAGAAGCTTGTTGCAGACATCAGAAAAGCCTGGCGATTAAACTCACCACTGGTCTTCTCTTATCTGGGGGTACATAAATAACGGGGCTGTGACACTCGGCTTTTGGTCATTAAAACTGGTGATTTATTGTCTCACTCCGCTCTATCACGGTAGAGTAGAAGCTTGAGTGAGGGGAGGATCACAGGGGACTAGATCCACTGACCGGATAACGAGTGTGTGTGAATAAAGAATAAATAAATACCCGTGAATAGTACTTTAACAGCTAAAATAACTATGGCAGGCCCTGTAGCGTCCCCGGCTGATTGATGGTCGGACTCTTTAACTGATGGTTCACAAGTGTTTATTTTTGGGCAAAATAGATGATACCGTTGCTCCATTAAACCTTTTGACACCTGAAGACTCTGAACACAACGTGAACACACCCTAAGAGCTATGGAATAAAACAAAAGTAATATGTTACCATTTATGTAACATCATGTTCAACAATATCAAAATAGTGTGTTTTTAACCTTTTACAGAAAATGAATTGTCATTTACAATCATGAAGTATCCTTTTAACCTATTTTATCTTAATTACAAACTCAGAATAGTGCAATAAACAAACATATTTAACTTATGAAAAAAAATAAAATAATAAAAAAGCATTACTGATAGCTTAAAATAAACTTGTATAAAACGATGCAAAGCAACGCAAGGACATCCCGTTTTGATAACGCATTAAGCACCACATTAAAACAAAATGATGACAAACCTTGTGCCCTTATCAGCCAGGTGCTAAACAAACTTGTCGGTTACATTTCCTTACGTTTTTGCACTTTTGATAGACCCATTTGCAATTGTCCAGGATGCTGTGCAGTTTAGACAGCATCCTCCTCTCAGACACCGCCACCAAAGAGTCCAGTTTGACCCCCAGGACGGAGCCAGCCTTCCTGATGATCTTACTGATCCTCTTTGCGTCTGCTGCCCTCAGTCTGCTGCCCCAGCACACAAAAGCAAAGAAGATGGCACTGGCTATCACTGACTGGTAGAACATCCTCAGCATGGTGTTACAAACATTGAATGACCGAAGCCTCCTCAGGAAATAGAGACGACTCTGGCCCTTCTTGTAAACAGCCTCAGTGTTCTTGGAAAAGTCCAGTTTGTTTTCCAGGTATACTCCAAGATATTTGTAATCCTGGACAACATCCACAGTCAGTCCGTTGATGGAGATGGGTGTGGGGGCAGATTTACTCCTGCGGAAATCCACCACTAGCTCCTTTGTCTTGGTGGCGTTTAGAATCAGGTGATTAGCTGCACACCAGCCACAATGCCCCTGTACTCCTCCTCCTTCCCCTCACTGACACAGCCAACAATTGCAGAATCGTCGGCAAACTTCTGCAGGTGGCAGGACTTGGAGAGGAACTGAAAGTCTGAGGTGTACAGGGTGAACAGAAATGGGGAAAGAACAGTACCCTGTGGAGCTCCAGTGCTGCAGACCACGGTGTCAGACACTCCGTCCTGCAGTCTGACATACTGTGGTCGACCCGTCAGGTAATCCGTAATCCAGGAAACCAGGGGAGGGTCCACCTGCATCGCCGTCAGCTTCCGTCCCAGCAGAGCAGGCCGGATGGTGTTGAACGCACTTGAGAAGTCCATGAACAAGATTCTCACTGTGGTCCCCGCTCTGTCCAGGTGGGCGCAGGCACGGTTGAGCAGGAAGATGATAGCATCCTCCACTCCTAGTCTCGGCTGGTAGGCAAACTGTAGAGGGTCCAGTGATGAGCTGACCAGGGGCCGAAGAAGTGAAAGAACCAGCCTCTCCAGGGACTTCATCAGGTGCGACGTCAGCGCCACCGGTCTGTAGTCTTCTGAGGTGCTGGGACGCACCTTCTTTGGTAATGGTACCAGGCAGGATGTCTTCCACAGCACAGGGACCTTCTCGAGACTCAGGCTGAGGTTGTAGATGTACTGCAGACTCCACACAGCTGGATCGCGCAAGTTTTGAGGACCCTCGGGCTGACACCGTCGGGACCCGCTGCCTTGCCTGGGCGGAGTCTGCACAGCTCCTTCCTCACCTGCTCTGCAGTGAAGGTCTGTCTGCTGTGTGTGTTGGTGGGGGTGGAGAGAGGTGATGGCGGGGGGGAGGGGACAGGTAGGGCAAAATCAGGAAGGAACTGAGGGGGAGGTGTCAGCAGGGTTGGAGGTTTGGAGGTGGGTGGTTGTAGAGGAGCCGTGGGGAGGTGGAACAACGCTGTCCACACAGAAATTGATGTACCCTGTTATGCAGTCCGTGAGATCATCAAGGTCCTCCCCATGTGAATTACAGAGCAAATCCCAGTCTGTGAGTTCAAAGCAACCATGTAAAGCTTCGTCAGTCTCCTGTGACCATCTCCTCACAGTCCTGGTGGTCACAGGAAGCCGCTGGACTTTGGGCTTATACAGGGGCTGCAGATGGATGAGGTTGTGATCTGATCTTCCAAGAGGAGGAAGGGCAGTGGAGCTGTAAGCCTCCTTAACATTAGCATACAGCAAAAAACCCAAACCTGAGACTGACTTAACTGACTCAAGCCACTCTGACTATGACTGTAGAAGCCAGAAAAGCGACAAACACGGGAGAAAGAGAGAGGGATTTAAAAACAAACACGAAAATCTAAAAAATCAGTATGATGAGTTCTGGCTCAGAGGGGGAGGAAGAGGAGATACTATTGTCAGAATGAGGAAGTGAAGGACAGGGGTAATGGTGAGGATGAGGGAGTATATATGCAGGAATTAGTAGAGATGCAAGAATTAGTGGAAAAGAATTAGAAGATGAGTTACGACTTCTGGCACAGCATGGAGCAGACGGACCAGTAGCGTTTAGAACACGTGGTAAAAGGTCTCACATGATGCCTCTAGTGTGCTCAAAAGGGACAGGACCCCCGATATACAAACCATTTAGTTTAGCAGACAAGGAACACATGAATGCACAACTACCACCACTTAGTGACAGAGCTGGAATATGGTTACAGAAATAAGCTGGTCTAACCGTAGGCACAGAGCTCACCATGAATGAATGAATGAATTTTATTTTTGGTTATACATCAGGTGTTAAATAAAATGATATAATATTTTGACAATTTCAACCAAAAAACGATCGGGCTGAAGCAACTTGCTTTTATTAGCCCACCCTAACATCACAGTTCTAACTGTTTAAACACAACATATTTACTTATGATTAAACATATATTTGATTAAAAGTATATTTACTTATACCTAAATAAATGAAATCATTTACTTACTTTATATACATTTAAACATATTATACATATAAACATACATACACATACTCACAAAGCAAAAATCAAAATCTGCAAAATCAAAATTCATATTTACTTTTTTCTCATTTCCATGTATTAAAATAAGTAACATTTCTCTTTTTTATTTATTTTTCTCTTTTCCAATTATAACATTTATACATATGCATTAATTATTTCAAATTTCAAGGTCTTTTTAAATATCGGTCATGTTGTAATTACTTTCAGTTTATCATTAAGGTCATTCCACATTTTTACACCAATAACGGACACGCATCTTTGTCTAATGTTAGTTCTTGCTTTCCTTGTTTCAGATCGAAGCAGTCCTCTTAAATTCTAGCAATTGTTTCTTAATTTAAATAAAGATTGAATATCTGTAGGAAGATTTTTTTTACAGCTCTGAATAAGATTTCAAGTATTTTTAGCTTGACTATATCCGTAAATTTTAAAATATTAGATTTTATGAAAAGCTCCTTAGTAGAGTCACGGTATCCCACCATAGGTGATGTGAGAGGATTAAGATTCAAGATTCAAGAAGCTTTATTTATCCAGAGGGAAATTATTGTGCAACAGTTTCAATACAAAGGTGGGAAAGGATGAGAGTGACAATAAGCTACCATAATCAAATAAAACAAAGCTAACATCAAATAAATCAAACAATAACTAAGTGTGACAGAGTGCAACAGACATTGTGGTTAAGCGTAGGTTTATACAATATACAACAATACGCACTGTGCAGATTAAATAAGATAACAAACTAAATGTACAAACTAAATAAGTGAGAAGGAGCGATAATTGAAACAGTGTTAAAAATGTAGCAGCATTTCCTACAGAACTAAGAATTAATTGGACAGAAATACGGATTAGGGACAACAGACCAATTAGATTTAGATGCAGGAAAGACTGGCAGGGAAGGTCAGGAACAAACCCAGGGTCAGATCCACTGCAGGGATCAATGTTTAAAGCTGCAGTTATGAAAGGAACAGATAAGGAAGTGCAGGCAAAGATGGAGGATGACCCCAGAGCAGACACAGAGCCATTACACATATGGATGAGGACACTTCAACATCACATGCGTAGAGCAGATGAAAGAAAGGCTGCGAGCAAAACAGAGATAGAAAATTTGAAAATACAATTGACCAAATTACAGTTAGAAAAAGCCAGAGAGGAAGGCGCAAGCCACAAACAAGGAGCTAAAGAAAAGACAAAAGCACAAATGGGCCAACAACAGGGGGAGCCAGCGCCAATGGGAATCCCCAGTTCCAGTTGCCCCAGTTGCAGGCCAATTTTATACAGGACCCCCTCCCCAGGGACCATGGAACCCGCCAGGACCATGGGGCCCACCACAATCACATTATAGAGGAGGAAGAGGACGAGGCTTTAATCCTCGAAGAGGTTATGGAAGGGGCAGGGGTGGATCACCGGGGGCTAGGGACAATGGGTGTTTCGTGTGTGGAGGTCATGGACATTGGGCACGAGACTTTCCACAAAATCAGAGAGGGCCACCAAGAGGGGGACCCCCTCCACAGCAGCAACAACAGCATGTGCCACCGCAACCACAACTGGCCACAAGGCACCTGGTATCCAGACCAATACTAGGGGTGAGAGGCTGACCCCTTGCTACGGGGAGAAGTGAACGAACGAAAAGTGAACTTTTTAGTCGATACAGGAGCAACACATTCGACTCTGATACAACCTCAGTTCGGTCAACAGCTCTCCAAATATTCCATAGACCTTGTGGGAATTGGAGGACAGCCAATGCCACTCCCTTTCACAGAACCCCTCCCCACTAAAATAGCTGGTTATCAATTTCATCATAGCTATGTATATTCGCCACAATGCCCAATCTCACTGCTAGGAAGAGATGTCCTAGTTAGATTGAAAGCATCTATCCTATGTGGCCCACAGGGGGTGCAAGTTAATTTCCCTAATGGGGTAAAAATAGACTGTTCAGAGACAATTACTTCAAGATGTAACAATGGACAATGGATCCTAGGGGAAGATCCTGATCAGCAGCAACAGTAGGCCAACGTTTACTGGGCTCAATTGATAAAGGACCCAGACCCGCCAATTACCAATGTTTTGAAAACTGTATCAACAATGGAAACCGTGGATTCACTCAGTGCACCCATATGAACCGGTCCCTGACGTTCCCCACTGTACTGTTCTCTATGACCGCACCCAAACTGATGAAGTATATGAGGAAAGATTTAGGGAAGTGGAGGGTTCCCCTCGGACACTGACTTCGGGCTGTATATATGTATCAAAGAAAGGAGTAGTAGCACAAGTCCGGCTCACTGCAGAACAGGCAGAGTGGTACAACATGGGTGACACTGCAGCACCCCATATTAGCTTAGCATTAGGGACAGGAAGTCAAGCTAAAGATTTAGGGCCCATGGTAAAAAACGCCTCTCAGTTACAGGACTAGGAACAAACCACAATCCCTGCAGCCACGTATTCTAAAGAAGGACAGGTGTACAAGATCATTCATCACACCACCTCGCAGTCAGAATTAGAGAAAAAGGTAATCACACGAGCACATGGCAGGGAAAGTACAGATCATGAACAGACAGAAACCATGTTAGGAAGAATACCTAGCACAGTGTGGGCACAGGGAAAGAATGATGTAGGACGATGTGAACCGCCAGAGCCACCCAGATTTAGGGTAAAACCAGGACCGCCAGTGTGGATACCCCAGTACCCCACAAATGTAAAAGCAAAGGAAAAACACCTAGTGGCAGGGCATCCACTCAAAATTTTGACCAGGCATAGTGTAATAGCGTTAATCTCATCATCCGTTTTTACTCTATCAGGCTCTCGACTGAGAAAAGTAGAGGATAGCTTAAATGTGCCAAACATAACGTAAACACACAGGAGTTAATGCAGGGAGCTGTTTAGCAATTCCAAATGACAAAAACCCACATCACTGCATTCCACTGACAGCACAAGCCATTAAAGTAAGACCTGACTTGCATGCAAAACCACTGGACCGACCAGACATGGACTAGACGACTGCTGTTTCAGAAAAGATAATGGAGGACTAAGCGCAGCAAGGGCAGTGGATATCAAAGATCAGGGAAAGTTTGAGACACTAAGTACAGGAGAAGTGACAGAAAAACCGTCAGCTCAGCTAGCGGAAGTGATGGCATGACAGCAGCTTGTAACCATGGTGAGGGAAAGAGAGTGAACATATATGATAGATAGATAGATAGATAGATGGATAGATGGATAGATAGATAGATAACTTTTATTATCCCGGAGGGGAAATTAGGTCATCGTAGCAGCGGTACAAAGCAATCAAAAGTACTAAAAATAAGATAAATATATAATACAAAATATGAACAACAATAAAATAAAATAAAAGTACAGTATCGCAGATAAACACTATATTACAATGTGCTATGTGGATTTTAATGTGCAAGAGAGATAAAGGTGCATTTCAGTGATAGGTCACTTTGAGTAGTGTGAGTTTATTCCCTGAGCGTCGCTCAGCGTTGCTGTGCAGCGTTGTACAGTCTGATGGCAGGCATATGCAGACTCTGCATATGCCAGTGCAGCAGTCCATTGTCAGTTGAAAGAGTGAGAGAGAGCAGGGTTTGTGACAGCTTCAGGTCTGCCTATTAAGCAAGGAGGAAATGAGGAAAGAGAAAATAGCAAAAATGATGGCAACTACAGGTCTATCAGGATTAGACTGTTTGTCTATGGCATTATACTCTATGAGGGCTAGTGTGAACAGAGAAAAGAAATTTACCCCTGTAGGTGCAACCGGCACCGAAAGATGATTGTCCATTTTCTGGATTACCTCGAACAGTCAGTTTGATTAAAAGTAGGCCCAAAGCCTGCTGGAACAAAGACCTCAAAGACTAGGCCCAAAAGCCTGGCTGCCATGCCTTCTCCCCCACAACAGGTCACACCCAGGTGTGAATTCTCCAAGGCACCCAAACTGTTCATTGGCTGAATTGACCCCCAGGTGATGACATCATCCGGGCCTATATAAAATGAAGCACACAATCTCTCGCTCTCTTTTTCTCCCGGATCTTGCTCCTGGATCTTCCTCCCGCTCTCTCTCCCGGATCACTCAACTTGACGCGATCCTGCGGACCCAGGAGACCAGCTTCCAGCTGTCCCCTCGGCCCTGGACCTGGCCTATGGCGTAGGATCACCACAAAGGTTAACCAACCGGTTATCCTCAACTGAGCACAGCATAGAGCGATCTGAGTCCTCTTTTGCCTAAGAACAACTAAGACAAGCTTCCAGCTTCCTTTCTTCAACCCAGCCGCTGGCATCAAGCAACGCAAAACATCTCCCATCTCATGGACTGGTAACTAATCACCAACTGGGCTTTACTACATGTTATAGGACTTTATGAACGGCTAGAAACAATTGTAACTTTGTCATAAGAACCGAGAGATCAGGCTTTTGGTGCTTCATGTAACTTAAGTGTTCACACCTTCTCTGCAGGGGTCCGAGCCCCCCACCTCTTCTCTTTGTCTCTCTCTCTCTCACACACACACACACACACGCACACACACACACATACACACAAACATACGTTTTCTGTTAGCTTTAGTTAGTTTATTGTGTCTTGTTTGTTGCATTTATTAATCTGTTAATAAATGTTTGTGTTTACCATATGTCTGATTATTTAATGTTACACAAAGATGAATGAGCCAGCTTCTACTAAGAAAAGAACTTTTAAATCCTTCAACTAATTAAACAATTACATTTATCGGTGTTTAACCCTTAATTAGTAGTTTAATATATTTAATGAGACTTTAATATTAGTTATCACTCCGTCTATGACGGTGGTGCCCAGAGGAACTCTGGTTTGACTAGAGTCATTTTTATTATTATCTTTGATAATTATTGGTGATAACTAATATTTCCTTGATTAACGATAAGTTTATTGAGAATACTCAATCTCATAATCTGAACGTGAGTCAAGGCCCTATATTTGATTGGTTCTCCGTGTGACGTTTTTAATAAATTGAAGTTATTAATTTTTAGTAATTTTTCTTTATTAATTTTCCTTATCAAATATTTCATTTGATAGTCACACTATTGATCCAATTAAACCCAAAGTACCTACACCCCTTATTAGTTATTTATAGGTCGCACCATCCCCGGACCAAGACAACAGGAACCACTGCAGCCAGGGGCCACACCAGGACTGGCACGGTCCTACGTGACTCAACTCCAAGGCTGGGTAAAGACATTGGCAGGAAGCCAAGGGGGGTCAGGACCAGCAACCGCCCCACTGACTATCATAATCATGTGTTAGCGTGTGTATTAGTAATGATTAATGAGAGTGTGATAATAAGACGAAATAAGTATAATCACTTAAGAATGTGATAGTATGTGCCTCTGCTATTATTTGACCAGGCTCAAGCTTTTCTGCTTTCTCCAAAAGCGCACTAACTTTTGGCAGTCAGTCAAGGTCACAAAGACAAGGAAATAGCCAGCTTGCACAAGCGCACCTGGCAACTAGTTGAGATAGAGCATCGCCGTTTGCAAACAACAACCATATAAGGAGGCAAGGTATGAGGAAGGATGAGTGCTGTGCTTCTTTCGCAGATAAAGAAGAAGACTCCTGCTATACATAGGATACCCCGACGCGCAGGGAGGAAGATGGAGGCTGGAGCAGCAGCTGCTTCTGAAATACACATATATGCACGCACAAGCGGACACATAACCACGCCTTTGTAACAAGTTTATATGCTGGAGCAGATAGAATAGAGATCAGGAACTTCTTGCCTCTGATCACGCGTACTGTGTTGCACACAGTTACTCTAGATAGAGAATATAACATTTCTCCAGACGTCTGTTTCATCCGATGTCCCTCTGCTAGTAAATGCCTGCTGGCGCACCAAACTGCCAACGACTCTGCTGATTCCAAAAAGCCTCCTGTAGAATTTGAATTACGCAATATATACTCTGTGAGGTCCTTCTGATTTGACTAAAGTATTGTGTGTAAAATTCCTACAGTCCACAAACTGAAAGAGAAGTTTGGATAAAAAACGGAGCAAAATTACAAGACAACATATATATATATATATGACTAGACAACAAACTCATCCTACCAAGAAACCTGTATAAATGGGCGGCAATATTGAGCCATGGGTCAACACATGTCTCAACAGGAGGGATGGTAGGACAGATACACCAATATTATACTATCTATGGATTCAACTCTTATTCAAAATTTTCTTAATTCTGTAGAGTATGTCTGACGTGTGCCAGGCACAATCCACAAGGCAATCTGAGACCACGTAGAGGAAAGTTTCCTACACCTAAATATCCATTCCAAATAATCCACATGGATTTCATAGAATTAAACCAAAGTGAAGGTAAAAAGTATTGTCCACTCATAATAGATGCATTTTCAAATGGATTGAACTTTTTCCAATCAAACATCCAGCCGCTTTGACGGTGGCAAAGGCACTCTATAAAGACATTATTTCCAGGTACGGGATACCTGTGAAAATCTATAGTGATAATGGAACTCATTTTGTAAACCAAATAGTGAAAAATGGGATTAAATTTGGATAATGTTCCATATTGATCCGAAGAATTATTGTGCTTACCACCCACAAAGTGCTGGCCTAGTAGAAAGATTTAGATTTAGTAAAATTATACATAAACATCACCTGTACTTCTGAAATTGATACCTTATGAAACGTTGTTTGGAATGCAGTAAAGATAGCAGAATGATTAACGTGGATCCATTTAACACACTGTAAAAGGGTCATTTCGGTTGAAGACTCCGCTAGGGGAGGTGAGCCAAAATCTGATAATAGGGTGGATTCAGACGTTTCGAGGCAGGATAGACCTGAAATTCAGTGAAGCATTTATAAGTCACCAAACCAAGTAGAGGAGATAAATTTAGCCAAAATGACCCAAAGATGGTTAGGAGATGCCATTCGTTGCTGGGTGACATCTATCTTTCTAATAATAATGATTCTCCATTCCTAATATGTCTATGCATGTATAATTATAGTGAACATGAAAGTGCACCAACTGAACCACAGGTCTCTCCAGTAGGAAAACGGAAAGGAGTTTTTTGCATTTGGAGATCCCAGAGCAGCGGACACTCCAGATGAATGGTTCCAGGTGGCAACAGGAGTATCAGGACATAATAACAATTGGTTATTAATGGTTGAACAAGCTGCTAACATGTCTAAACAGAATTGTGTAGTGTGTATGGTCCTATACTCCTCTTACAAATAATCCCAGCTATAATTACCCATACATGTGTAGCTGATATAATGAATAACACAAATTCTAGGGCAAATTGTAGTTATTGGGGTCCTTTTTTCCCGATCACTTCGGTCGACCTTAAGAAACCAATGTTTTCTAAAATAAAAAAATAAAAAAGTAGCACCGGGAAACTTAACATGTATAAACATGACGAAGGAGAAAAACGACTAGGCAATCTCTCAAAAGAATGGTGTCAAGTAATTGTGCCGGTAGACGGACAATTTAAACCTGTGTCACGAAAGTGACATCAGGTGGTGCAGTGGGGACGAGAGATTGTTTAATAAATTGCCAAGAAATGTGATGGGATACTGTGCTCGCATAATATTGCTCTTGCCAATATCTATTCATCCTATGTCTGCTGCAGATTTAGCAGCTCACCAATCCAGTGTAATGCCTGAACAGTGGCAACGTGAGAAATGATCTGCGAAATGGGTAGATATAAAAGATCCAACATACATTGATGCTACAGGAGTTCAACGAGGGGTGCCAGATGAATATAAAGTAGCCAACCAGATATCTGCAGGCTTTGAAACCATTTTTTACTTGTGGTGTACAGTTAACTAAAACGTAGACAGAATCAATTACATCCACTACAACGTGTAACAGCTAGGAAATTGGACACAAAGTAGTTTCAAAGCAGTTCACGATCAATTAGTTGCAAATTCTCTCATGGCATTTCAAAACCGAATAGCCCTGGACATGCTATTGGCCGAGAAAGGAGGGGTATGTGCAATGTTCAGGTGAACAGTGCTGCACTTTCATCCCTAACAACACTGCTGCTGATGGCAGCCTCACTAAGGCCATAGAAGGGCTCTGTACTCTCAACAGTAAGATGAAAGAACACTCTGGAGTCGATACCACTATGTGGGACTCCTGGATGGATGCTTTTGGGAAGTATAGAACTTTATTGTCCTCTGTCCTAGTCTCCATAGTTTTTCCTGCAATTTTAACCTTGTGTGGATGCTGTTGTGTTCCCTGTCTGCGTGCTTTGCTTAATCGTCTCATTACTACAGCTATTTCACCCATGGAGAACAAAGTGGAGGAAATGTATCCTTTGCTTGGCAGCGATCCCCAAAGTGATGATGAAAGCAAAGATGACGACGACAATGAAACTCCTTTTGATTTGCCAGAACTGTATCCTGATCCAACAGACTACTCAGACAAGTATTAAGAAACTTCTGAGTGTAAATGTGCTTTGAAAATAATCTTACAGCTGAAAATCAAAGAAGAATGAAGAATGAATTCTCCTGTTAAGAAGTGGCTGACTAAAAAGTGATATGAAAATTTGAGCAAATATGTGATAAACAGGAGGGAAATGTTGGAATAATTGTACATAAAGTAATCTCATATTTACTCCAATTGCCTTTACATATAAACTAACCTTACTTGGTGTGTGTGTACAGCTTATTTGTGCAGAGTTGTTTTTCAGGTAGAAGAAATCAGATAAGCGTGACTGCTGATGAGTCACCAAAGAGGTATTTGTGCAAAAACAGAAACGAGTAACATGTGCCCCCTCTCCCTTACAGCATGTAACTCGTGAAGTTAATGAATTCAGCAACATGTGAAGAGTTGCAGTTGTGTGTCCAATTTCTCTTACAGCTATAACTCACCTATCACCTAAAGGAAATAAAAAGAAAGGGCTCTGCAGAGTGTGTTTCAGAGCGGTAGGAGATTGTAACTGAACGCATCTGAAGAGTTTTCAAGATGGCGCCGTGCTAGTGGCAGCCTATCGTAGCAGCTCCTGGTACTTTGTACTTTTTACCAGGTTTTTGTCGTGTTTTTAGCGTATTTTTTTATTTATTATCTGTACCCCGCGCTGTGGATACACACTGTCCACACATCAAGATGTTTATCATATGGTTTGGATATCTCTTAGTTAGCTTTTTCGTGCTTTGGTCTCTCCTGGTGACTGGAAGCCGTGTCTGCCCTACAGCCGGCATTGTTTACAGTCGCGACCAGCTGATCGCCCTGGGGCCCCGAACCTCCTTCGTCGGGGAGAGACCCACAGTACCGAAGGAGCTAAGGAGGAGACGGCGAGGCTGCAGAGCAGGAGCTAAACAGAGGAGGAAGTTTAAACCCTGCATCCCTGCAGTTATTACTGGAAACGTAAGGTCCCTGGACATCGAGCTCATCGTCATCGGACTACGTCCTTATTATCTGCCACGGGAGTTTACCAGCGCCATCACCATTGCTGTTTACATTCCGCCGCCTGGAAATGCCAACGCAGCGTGGGACGTCATCAGCGCTGCGACCGCGGCATTACAGACGAAACACCCCGGAGCATTCGTCATCATCACAGGTGACTTCAAGCATGTCTCTCTCTCATCCACTCTCCCAACGTTTCACCAGTTTGTCAAATGCACAACAAGGGAGAATAAAACCATAGATCTACTGTATGCAAACGTTAAAGAGGCATACAGCTCCACTGCCCTACCTCCACTGGGAAGGTCAGACCACAACCTCGTCCTGCTCTCCCCATCATACACGCCTGTGGTTCAGCAGCAACCAGTGACAGTAAGAACTGTGAGGAAATGGTCTCCTGAGGCCATGGAGTCACTGCAGGGTGCTCTAGAAGCCACTGACTGGGATGCACTGTACAAACCACACGGTGAGGACATCGATGGCATTATTGATTGCGTCTCTGATTACATTGGGTTCTGCATTGACAACACCATCCCCAGTAAAGAGGTCCGCTGCTACCCAAATAACTAACCATGGGTTACCAGCGACCTGAAGGCCCTACTTAACGAGAAAAAGAGAGCCTTCAGATCAGGGGACCGTGCTGAGCTCAAGCGTGTTCAGAGAGAACTTAAACACAGCATCAGGGAGAGTAAGGAAAACTACAGGAGAAAACTGGAATCCAAACTGGAGAACAATAACACCAGGGATGTATGGCGGGGGATGAGTGAGATCACCGGCTTCCAGAGGAGAGGAGGAGGAACAGCAGAGGGAAATTAACAATGTGCGAACAAGTTTAACAGGTTTGACCCCAGCAGCCCCCCTGCTGCTCCTCCGAGCAACTACCTCTTCTCACAACCCCCCCACAGCTCTACACCAGCCCCACAACCCCTCCCCAACCCCTGCAGCAGACACCAGGTTCCACCACCTCCTGCCCCCCTACCCCACCTCCCACCTCCCTGCTGGCCCCCACCACAGTCCGTCTCACACACCCCTCCCCCATGACCCTCGCACATCCCCCACTGCTACTTACAAACTTCTGCAGCAGTCACCACTCTGCACTACCACCCACCCCCCAGTCCGGTCTCAACATCACAGCCAGCCAGGTGAGGAGAGAACTGGAGAAGCTCAGTCAGAGAAAAGCCGCCGGACCGGAACGCATCAACCCTCGCGTGCTGAAGGCCTGTGCCAGCCAGCTCTGCGGAGTTCTCCAGCACCTCTTTAACCTGAGCCTCCACCTTCAGAGAGTGCCAGTGCTCTGGAAAACATCCTGCCATGTTCCAGTGCCCAAAAAAAGGACATCCTGTGGCACTGGATGACTACAGGCCAATTGCACTGACCTCTCACATTATGAAGGTCATGGAGAGGCTGATTCTTGCACACCTCAGACCCCTAGTGTGCCAATCACAAGACCCCCTACAATTTGCATATCAGCCCCATGTTGGGGTTGATGATGCACTCATCTACCTGCTGCAGGAAGCCTGCTCCTCCCTGGATAGACCCAACACCGCTGTCCACGTCATGTTCTTCGACTTCTCCAGCGCCTTTAACACAATCCAGCCCAAGCTGCTGAAGGCCAAGCTGGAGAACATGCAGGTGGATTGTCCTCTCGTCACATGGGTAAATGACTATCTGACGGGCAGGCCGCAGTATGTGAGATTACGAAACTGTGTGTCTGACCGCCTGATCAGTAACATCGGTGCCCCCCAGGGAACTGTGCTGTCGCCCTTCCTCTTCACCACCTACACCGCAGATTTTAAGTACCCCACTGAGGCGTGTCATCTGCAGAAATTCTCTTTTGACACGGCCATTGTGGGGCGTGTAGAGGGTGGAAGGGAGGATGTGTACAGGGACCTGGTCGGCAATTTTGTCAAGTGGTGTGAGGAGAACCACCTGCAGCTGAACGTGGCAAAGACGAAAGAGATGGTGGTGGACTTTAGGAGGAACAAGCCCCCGCCCTCTCCAGTCTGCATTGGTGGGACGGACATAAACATTGTGGACTCCTACAAGTACCTGGATGTGGTGCTAGACAACAAACTGGAGTGGACCACAAACACACAGGCAGTCTACAAGAAGGGCCTGAGCCGGCTTTACTTCCTGAGGAGGCTAAGGTCCTTCAACGTCTGCAACCGGATGCTTCAGATGTTTTATCAGTCTGTTGTCGCGAGCACCATCTTCTTCGCTGTGGTGTCCTGGGGTGCGGACATCAAAGCAAAAGACGCGAACACACTGAATAAACTCATAAAGAAGGCAGAGTCTGTTGTTGGCTCTAAGCTTGTCACCCTGGAGGAGGTTGTGGAGCACAGGATGCTAGCAAAACTGCTGGTGATCATGGACAATGTCTCCCATCCCCTTCATAAAACCCTGGACAAGCTTCAGAGCAGCTTCAGCAGCAGACTCATTCAACCCCGCTGCCTTAAGGAACGGCACAGGAAATCATTCCTACCTGCTGCCGTCAGACTTTACAACGCGGCACAACAACGCTGAGCGACGCTCAGGGAATAAACTCACACTACTCAAAGTGATCACTTCAAACGTTACCGGATGTAAGTTTTTACATTCACCACTAAGTATTGATCCATTTACTGTGTGATTAGTGCTTCATAAAGCATCTGTCTTTTTTCCTGTCTAAGAAGAACTGATCCTCCTCAGGCTTAAGGCTTAAAATAATATGTAACGTTACTTACCGTATAAACTGAACAGCCAACTGCTTGGAGTGTCTTTAGTTCAGCCGGTTAAACTGAAAACAAACTGCAAACGCCAAAGAACAGCTGTAGGTTTCCACGGCTGATGGAACATTAGGTTTGAGATTCAAGATCTCTGAGACCTGTCAATCACAACTAAGCCACACCACCAATGCATCCCCTGCTTTATGGTCTATTTCACTCAAACTGGGACCGAATTTGAAAAAATGAACACCAGTGAGTATTGTAAAAGGCATCAAACTAACGTTAGAGATAAAAACCTCTGTAACTGGCTTATGGTAGCCACAGAGCAAGTTAGAAGTTGATCATTTTTACCGCTGACTTGAATGCAACTTGATGTCTTCTGCAACCCACGTATCGCCCCCTGCTGGCCATTGGCTAGAATACAGGCTTAAGGCACTTCTGTGTTGGTTTCCTTCTTCAGACGCGGCCGCTCCGTCTATTCATTTATGTCAAGTACCATGTTCTGTAAAATCAAAAAGTGAAAAATCATTCATTTGTAGTGTAGACAATATGCCATAGAGTTTCTTGCTCTTAAATCTCTGAACAAATGAAGTAATTTCTTGAGTTTGTTCATTTGTACTGGTCCAAGTCTTGTAGTTTTCTGACCACAGTCACTTTGGATTGTTCAGGTGGTCCATTCAGCCAAATGAACACCTTTCCATTTCTTGTCCAAGTAGCTTGAATTTTAGTTTGCTTTTTCAGCATTCGGCTAGTCCAAGCAATTTCTGCATTCTTTTGGGTCAAGTGCTCATTTAGGTAAATCCTGGTGCCTTTAAGTTTCTTTGCTTCCTTTAAGATTTCCACCTTGTGCTTTTGGTTCACAAATCTGACAATAATTGCAGGCCTTTTCTTTTTATCCTTGTTTGAAAAAGTGTTACAGTGAAATGTGTTGACTCTCCAGGTGAATATCTTTGCTTTCCATGAATTTAATCACCTGTTGCTCCAGGGTCTGCAGCTCCTCAGATGGTGCATCTTCACCTTGTTGGTCACTCATTGGGCCAGCAGCTCGGGCATAGGTCTTGTGCCTGGTATCGAGCCCTGTGATTACAAGGTCTTCTGTTCCCAAATACTGCTCCAAATCATCCACCCTCTGTTCCAGGAGCTCAATCTTTTGGTCTTTTTGTTTGATGATAGCCTTTAGCTCCCGAATCACCCCCATGAGGCCTGCCAGTGCTTTCTGTTGCTTAACCACTTCACTGATATCCCTTGACATGAAGTTTAGGGACTCTTTAATATCTGCCATTTCACTAGCAAGTTGGGAAGAGGACATCTTGCTACGGATATTTAAGAGAAGAAACGTCACTGTAGCTTGTCCTTTTGTCACTCAATATCGTTGTAAAAACTGTTCATTGTCTCAGGTGGGCGCATAAGCCAAAACTAAAACCACTGGTGTGTTCTGGAGTGTGCCTGAAACTATGACATAGCGGCCGTCAGTATCTAGGATTACATTTGTTGGCTCAAACAGGACCCTTTTATGAATGATGACAGCTGCCCCTCTAACTCTATCTGTAAATTTGGAAATGGAATAAGTGGCTCATTCACACCCTCTTAATACATGGGGTGTTAGCTGATTTGAGTTGTGCGTTTCCTTGTAGAAACATCACCTCCCCCTTAAGGTGATGTAACTGTGTCAGGACCTTACCAATTTTGATCGTGTTGTTCATTCCCTTAGTATTCCAGGAAATCAGACACACTCCAGTACCTGTCTTTACAGCATTAGCCATAGGAACAATAATAATAGGTTAGAATGACACTGTGTGACCTGAAGTATTCTTTTATTATAAAGATATTTTTATTGGAGCCTTATATACATATCTCTCTCATAAATCCAACCCTAACTTCCCCGTCGTGAGAGCTGGAAACAGGTAAAGCTGGCCAATAGGGCAATGGTAAAACTTCATGGGCCAATCACCCGTGAAGTGGATAAAAAAGATTACAGAAACATTGATGAAGAAAAAGAAGCCCCACAACCTAGCAGAGGAAGACTCTTCAAGCCTAAAAGCTAAAGAGACAATGAAGACGCATACTGAAAACCATATGGAGAGGGTGCGTCGGAACCTTCTCTCTCCTAGGCAACCTACCAACATTGCAACCCGGAACATCAGGACCATGTACACAGCAGGGAAGACGTCAGTCATTGCAGATGAGATGAGGAGATACAACAACTGCACCTCCAGTCACCAGTCCGTCAAGCTCCTTAAGTTTGCGGATGACACCACCCTCATTGGACTCATCTCTGGTGGGGATGAGTCTGCCTACAGATGGGAGATCGACCATCTGGTGACTTGGTGCAGGGAGAACAACCTGGAGCTAAATGCTTCAAAAACAGTGGAGATGACTATAGACTTCAGGAAGAGCACAGCCCCACCCTCCCCCATCATCCTGTGTGACTCTCCAGTGGACACTGTGGAGTCCTTCCGCTTCCTGGGAACCATCATCTCCCAGGACCTCAGGTGGGAGCCAAACATCGGCTCCCTCATCAAGAAGGCTCAGCAGAGGATGTACTTCCTGAGGCAGCTGAAGAAGTTCAATCTACCGCGGACAATGCTGGTCCACTTCTACACCGCCATCATCGAGTCCATCCTCACCTCCTCCATCACCGTCTGGTACGCTGCTGCCTCTGCCAAGGACAGGTGCAGACTGCAGCGTATCATACGTTCTGCAGAAAAGGTAATTGGCTGCAACCTCCCTTCTCTCCCAGAACTCTACTCTTCAAGGACCCTGAGGAGAGCAAGGAAGATAGCTGCTGATCCCTCCCACCCTGGACACTATCTGTTTGAACCTCTCCCCTCTGGCCGGAGGCTGCGGTCCATCAGGACCAAAACCTCCCGCCACAAGAACAGTTTCTTCCCCTCTGCCATCAGGCTTTGGAATTCTGTTAAAGACACTTAACAGTCATTCGTGATATTAACGACATCTGGAACTCATACGTTATATTAACGTACCCAAATCACAGGTGTTATATTAACACCCCCCCCCTTTTTTTTTTCACTGGACACTTTAACTTGCACACTACCACCTGCACTGGTCATACAACTACAGTCACTTATATTTCATGTATATAATTCAATGCCATATGCTTAGTTTGCTTGTGTTCATGTATATTTATGTAGGCACTGTCAAATCAAGTCAAATTCCTTGCGATGAAAATTGCCTGGCAATAAACCTGATTCTGATTCTGATTCAATTTTATTCATAGTGCCAAATCACAACAAAAGTCATTTCAGGGCACTTTACAAGGTAGGTATAGACAACACTCTATGACTTATCCATGATTTACATAGACCCAACAATTCCTCCATACAGTGGCACTCATTTATCAAACGAACGTACGGCAGAAAAACGTGCGTACGACCATTTCCTGGCAAACGTCGGCATTTATCGATTTGGACGTGAGCGTGAGCTACGATCAAATCTCACGTCTGGTCTGAGATCGTGTACGCACATTTGAGCCTGTGTATTTGCGGTGCAGCTCAGCAAAACCTGCCTGAAAATAATGAATAAACCTCAGCTGTCATTAAGCATAAGCAGTCACATATTAAGAACAGATCAAAACAGATTCTTAAAACGAATAAAAAAATTAAAATTGTGGTTGGAGCAATTGATTGTACTCATGTGCGTCTGAAGGCACCATCCATGAATGATTACGCATTCATCAATCGCTAAAACTACCACTCAATAAATGTGCAGGTGATTTGTGATGCCAAGCTGTCGCTTTTAAACGTGGTGGCCAGGTGGCCAGGGGGGGACACACGATTCTTTTATATTTCAAAACAGCTCGGCTCCAGCCCCCTGCGATGCCGACATTGAATGAATGAATGAATGTCCTGATGGCGGCTGCAGCAAGACGCACTGCAGAGCCAAACTCATCTCCTCGGTTGGTGGCTACCCTCGATAAATTGCATTAAATCAAACAAGGTATCAGATGATTAACATCTTGGTATGGTTCTAGGTGACAAAGGTATTCTCTTACGGAATACCTAATAACCCCGCTGGCAATCCCCGCTACAGAGCAAGAGCGCCGGTGTTGTGCCGTATTCAGCCCCCCTGCCGTGAAATGCACCCCCTCGCATTATAGGTGATATTCTGGATCAGAAGGCTGTTGTTTCCACCTAAAGGAGTAGTTTATATACAACTAACCCACAACGGTCAGAACATTGGTTACTTACAGTCTTTAAACTATTTTAAAAGTTTAAAATCACAAACATGGATAATAGCGAACACAAAACAACACCTTTCTGTATGCTTTGTGGAAATATACAGCAGCCATAATTACAAAATGAATGAAATGGATCTTTTGAGCAAGTTGAATGTATTTGACTCAGCGTTTCCTAAATATAATCCCAGCTTTTCTTGCAATTCATATGTTCAAAGGTGTGTGCTTTTAATTGGGTTACACCTGTCCAACAGTGCGCACAGGCGCACTCGGGTCACAGTGGAGCGCTGCCGTTATTATTTTCCATACAGCGTTTTTATGGGCCCCTTTTATTCCACTCTTAAGACTGCCAAAAAGCACGTCCTTATTTTGCTTTATCTCGGATGTCAGGATGTCGATCTGTGTGTCGGAAAAGTTTATTTTCTAACCAGCGTTCTTCCTCTCCATGTTTGACCTCAGTGGGCGAGGCCTCCGAACCAGGAATATTTAAGGGCGTAACATGTTCATGACGATCGAATTCAACCGCCGCATTTATCAAGGCCCGCTCATTCATACGCAGAGATTGGTCCGATACGAATCACACGTGGGTCCTTTCCTACGACCAATTCTGCGCTCAGATCTGCACCCGTTTTCACGCAAGATTGATAAATGAGGCCCAGTGTGAGTACAGTGAGTACAGTGGCAACGAAAACCCTACAACATGCAGGAATGTCGGACATACCGAGCTGGTTCATCTGTCCTGACACAATCATACTAAAAATAACAACATAGCTAGGGGCTCGTAAGCCCTAGCTGTAAGCTTTATCAAAGAGGAAAGTTTTGAGCCTACTCTTAAATGTGGGGACAGTGTCTGCCTCCCGAATAACACTTGGGAGTCAGTTCAATAGAAGAGAAGCTTGGCGGCTGAAGGCTCTGCCTCCCTTTCTACTTTTGGAGACTCTAGGAAAGACAAGTAGCCCTGCATTCTCAGAGTGCAGTGATCTAGTCAGGTAATACGGTACTATGAGCTCTTTAAGATACGTCGGAGCCTGACCAATAAGAGCTTTGTAGGTAGGAAGGATTTTAAATTCTATTCTAGATTTTACAGGTAGCCAGTGCAAAGAAGCTAATACAGGAGAAAAATATTCTCTTCGATTTGTTTTAGTTAGTACACAAGGTGCAGCATTTTGGACCAACTGGAGACTCTTAACAGAGTTATTGGAGCAGCCTGATGATAAGGAGTTGCAATAGTCCAGCCTAGAAGTAACAAATGCATGGATTTGTTTTTCTGCATCTTTCTGAGACACAATGTTCCTAATTTTCACAATATTACGCAGGTGAAAATATGCAGTCCTTGTTGTTACTTTTATGTGAGAATCGAAGGACATATGCTGATCAAAAATAACACCCCAGTTCCTTACTGTGGTGCTGGAGGACAACACAACATCATCCACGGTAACAATATCTTTAGATATTGAGTTTCAGAGGCCTTCGGGGCCAAGTACAATAACTTCAGTTTCGTCTGAGTTTAACATCAGAAAATTGCAGGTCATCCAGCTTTTTATTTCCTTAATGCACATTTGAAGTTTATCTAACTGATTGGTTTCTTCTGGTTTGATCAATAAATATAATTGTGTATCATCAGCATAACAATGAAAATGTATGGCGTGCTTCCTTATAATATTTCTTAAGGGAAGCATATATAAGGTGAATAGAATCGGTACAAGGACAGAACCCTGTGGAACCCCATGACTGACTTTAGTGTGTATGGAGGATTTGTCATTAACATGTACAAACTGAGATCTATCTGATAAATACAACTCAAACCAGCTTAATGCGGTTCCTTTAGTGCCAATTAGATGCTCCAGTCTCTGTAGCAGTGGTCAATAGTGTCAAAGGCAGCACTAAGATCTAGTAAAACAAGTACAGAGACAAGTCCTTTGTCTGAAGCTATTAGAAGGTCGTTAGTAATTTTTACCAGTGCTGTCTCAGTGCTTTGAGACAGCACTCCTGACTGGAAGTCCTCAAATAACTCATTATTATGTAAAAAGTCACACAGCTGAATGGCGACTAATTTCTCGAGGATCTTAGAGAGAAAAGGAAGGTTGGATATAGGTCTATAGTTGGCTAGTACCTCAGGATCAAGACTGTGCTTTTTTAAGAAGAGGTTTAATTACAGCTACTTTAAAAGACTGTGGTACACAACCTGCTGATAAAGACATATTAATAATATCTAATACAGGAGAGCTAACTAAAGGTAACACTTCTTTAAGTAACCTAGTTGGAATAGAGTCTAGGAGACAAGTAAGGCTTTGATGCTGAAATAGTAGAGGTTAATTTGTTATGGTCAACTGTAGAAAAGCAGTCCAAGAATATATCAGGTCGTACAGTTGTTTCTAATATTCCTGGGTTTGAAGAAAAATTTGTGCCAAGCGAGTTGATTTTGTCTTTAATAGATATAATTCTATGATTAAAGAAGGCTCTTCTTTTATAACAAGGTGATCAATTTCCAAGAGACTAACATTAGTACATGAATTTTGAATATTAGGATAAGGCATTAAAGTAAATGCAGATGGAATCGCTTCCTTAAATTTAATTAAAGCACTATCAGATAAACATCTAGTGTAGAAACTTTTGCCCAGAGTTGAGTAGTCCTGTAATATGAATTCAAAAGTTAATAAATAATGGTCTGATAAAATAGGTTTCTGTGAAAAGACTATTATGTCATTGATTTCCACACCATAAGACAAAACAAGGTAGAGGATGTAATTAAAACAGTGAGTAGGTTTAATCGAATCTAATAGAGAGATAAACGCAATACTAAGGCTTTTGTTATCAACGTCCATGTGAATATTAAAATCTCCTACAATGATTACTTTATCAGATTTAAGGACTAAATTTGACAGAAACTCTGAGAATTCAGAGTGAAAGACAAAGAACAAGACTTTCAAATTAATTATAGTTTTGTTTAGGTTTAGGGTTGATTAATAGGTCTGACTCATAAATCCTACCTGGTCTTCATGAGTAATGTCTGGTTAGATATGCTCTAGCCTCATTGCCAGGACTTGAGCTCTTTAAAATCCACATTTACTTAACTAACTGGCCGAAAGCTACCTGGTTCCAATTGGTCCTTATCTTTTTTGAGAATCAATGAAATCAAAGCCTCATTAAATGTATTCGGGAGCTGTCCCTGTGACAGCGAGTAAACTGCAGTCAGAACAGGTGCCAGCATAGAGTATCTATGTGTTTTTGTAGTACTCTGGAAAGCCGTCTAGTCCTGGAGACTTTCCAGGTTCCATGCATCGGATGGCGGCTTTGACTTCTGATTCTGAAATAGGAGCGTGCAGCTCCCCCACTTGATCTGAGGATATCTTGTTCATTTTCATTTTAGAAAAAATGTATTCAGCTTTTCTGTATCCAAATCTAGCTCTTAAGTGTAAAGTTTTTAATAGAAGTTTTGAAACACTAGATTAATTTTCTTTAATACATGTGGCCACTTCTTTCTTTACATTTTTAATACCAAGAATCACACATCTAGCATCTCTTTGCTTAAGTTGTCTGGCCAATAGCTTGCTTTATTTCCCCCCATTCTCATGTCAAATTGTTTTCAATCTGAACAGAGCATATTCAGCCGTTTTGTTATAGATCTCATATAAATCAAATTTCAGCGCGCACACTTGTTTCAGTAATGACTCACTGTAACTTTTTGCTAACTGCTTTTCTTTCTCTTTAAGTCGAGACTCCAGATTCTTTAACGTTTCATTGCTTTCTTTTTTTTTTTACAAGAGTATGCTATAATCTCACCCTTATAAAAGGTTTTGATGCTGCACAGTTAGACTGTGCCTTTTTTCCTCTGTGGATCCGACATTAATTTCAAAGAAGCTTTTAAGGTTCCGAGACAGTAACTTATCAAACAATGGATCATGGTATGAATATTTATTGAGTCTTTACCTATTTCTTTTGATGGAATCCACTTCTGACGCTACAGAGTTCCACTGTTACATGGTCTGTGAGAGCTATAACGCCAATCCTGCATCCGACCACAGATTCAATCATACTTTAGAAATTAAAAAATAATCTAATCTTGATTGGGATTTATGATTATGAGAGTAAAAAGTGCACTCCTTTTCTCTCGGGTTAATTAATCTCCATATATCAACTAATTCTAAATCTTTCATAAGTAAATGTATTGCCTGTGTAATTTTACTATAGGTTGTTCTATCTAGGACATTTTCCTGGATTTGGTTGTCTCCTCCCAGTACTGTGTCTCCATTGACAATGGCCCCTAATAATTTGCATCCACATTGGGGGGCATATATATTGCATAGAATTAACTTCATTCCGTTAACTATGGCCTCCACATATATGAGTCGTCAATCCTCATCTTTATGTTGTTTCAATAATACAAAATTCAGTTTCTTATGCACCAAAACTGAAACCCCACGCTTCTTACTTTTGAATGAGCTATATAATATCTGCCCAACCCAATCTCCTTTAAGTTTAACCACCTCTGAGTCAACCAGATGGGTCTCCTGGACAAATGCCACATAAGTCTGTTGAGATTTTAGATAGCTTAAACATTTCCTCCTCTGTACTGGGTCTTTTATTCTATTGATATTCCAAGAAAGTATCCTTACATGGGTTACCAGTGGGAGATAAGCAAGTCTACAAGAATCATTAGTGTTTCTGTGCTTTCGAACTTTGATCAATAATAATTACCTTTCCTGTGCATGTTCTTGAATCCATTCTTAACTGATAGTACCAACAAAATAAACTAACTCTGGAACAGTAACAAAACATGAACGATAGAAAAAATCCTCCCCATGTCACTCCCCACTTCTCATTATCCATTGAGAAGAACCCTCCCTAGTACTGGTCTGTGTGGCGCTTCCAAGATATACCCCCCAATACCTCCCCAATCGCCCTGTGTCAATATCCAAAAGTTTGACTACATTTTGTGACTTGCAACACTGTGTTATGCAAGCTTTGACCTTACTTGAGACAGGCAGTTGGACAAATGCTGCAGTTCCACAGCTCGAGAGAGAATACAATTATAATAATAACAATTAGGCCAAAAAATAAGTAGGCCAATAAATAAAATAAAATGAAATGGCAAGGAAAAATAAGTAAATAAAATAAAATATCAGACTATCAGAAGTACTATGAAAGCCTGCCTTTTCCCTTATATACAGTGTACTTTAAACTAAAACACCCCATAGCCTCAACCAAAAAATAAATAAATAAATAAAAAGAAATAATAAGGTCTAGTAAATAGCTATCAGTCTATAGATAGTCATTAGCCCCCTTGCCATTGTGTCCTGCAAAAGTCCATAGTTCAAACAAAAGTCAACCGCCCGGATTATGTTACCAAGTGTCCATTACGTCAATCACTGTATTGTATTTGGAATCACATATTTCGCCCACCTTTTACATTGCCATGGTTAGATCACTCTGGCTCTGCTTCTTTTGTGATGAGCTCCATGGCTTTGCAATGGTCCTCGAAGCTCACCTTGCGCCCTTTCCATGAGAAGCGTAACACTTTGTCTCTTTTCCACCCCCTCTCTTATCATGTCAGCAAAGAAGGAAATGTTGTCACCTTGCCACTTAATCTCTCTCTTCTCCCGGTATATCTCCCTCGCCGCGTTCAGCACTTGGTCCCACTCTAGATAACTTTGGAAGCGCATGATAATGGGCCTTGGTGGCTGACCCTCGTTGGGCATCAGCGCTAGGGAGCGATGCACTCACTGGAGCTCGTTTTCAAGTCTGTCTCACATAATCCTGCGGCACACCCCTCTCCAGTTTTTCTTTTATGCCAACCAAGCGCAGGTTCAGAGCTCCGTCTCTATTAGCAGCATCTTGCACAGCTCTCTGCTGGTCTTCATTTTGTTTGGTTCGCTCTTTTATTACTTTACACAGTCGTGCATTCTCCGTCTCCTAGTCCATAATTCAATTCAATTCAATTAAATTTTATTTATAGTGTCGAATCATAACAAAAGTTATCTCAGGACACTTTACAGAGTAGGTAAAGACCACACTCAATGACTTATTTATGATTTACATAGACCCAACAATTCCTCTGTAGAGAGACGGACAGACACACTTCCAGAGATGCAAGCAAGCAAAGCCTAACAGTAACTATAATAATATCTATAGTAATGTGAATATGACGTATATGTTAAGACAGTTAATACAACAGAATAGTAGAAACAAGCACAGCTAAGGTTATAGAATATGACAATGATAATAATTATGGTGGCAAACATGATCAATGATGAGTAGTGGCAATAGCAGCTACGATACAGCGAGACATACCACTGGTGGTGTTTTTATGGCTACAAATTTTATAGGTTATTAAACTAGTGATAGTATATATGAGTAACAGTGATAATAGCAGCAGGAAGCGTCATGTAGGACCACGGCAGCAGGCACCACCACGATCAGCAGAGACATGCGAGACGACAAAGCACAAACAACTCCGGGGAAGAAGCTGAATTAGTAACACGCATTGATGAGACATGAATGGTACAGACAGAGAGGAGAGAAGCTCAGAGTATCAGGAAAAGTATTATCCCCCGGCAAACTAGGCCTATAGCAGCATAATTAAGCAGAAGAAGATCTCATCGTAAGTCCTAACTGTAAGCTTTATCAAAAAGGAAAGTTTTAAGTTTACTCTTAAATATGGGGACAGTGTCTGCCTCCCGAATAACATTTGGGAGTTTGTTCCACAGGAGAGGAGCTTGGTAGTTGAAGGCTCTGCCTCCATTTCTACTTTTGGAGACTCTAGGAACGACGAGTAGCCCTGCATTCTCAGAGCGTAGAGATCTAGTCGGGTGATACGGTACTATGAGCTCTTTAAGATACGACGGAGCCTGACCAATAAGAGCTTTGTACATAAGGAGAAAGATTTTAAATTCTATTCTAGATTTTACAGGTAGCCAGTGCAGAGAAGCTAATACAGGATAAATATGTTCTCTTCTATTTGTTTTAGTTAATACACGAGCTGCAGCATTTTGGACCAACTGGAGACTCTTAACAGACTTATTGGAGCAGCCTGATAATAAGGAGTTGCAGTAGTCCAGCCTAGAAGTAACAAATGCATGGACTAGTTTTTCTGCATCTTTCTTAGACACAATGTTCCTAATTTTCGCAATATTGAGCAGGTGAAAATATGCAGTCCTTGTCGTTAGTTTTATGTGAGAATCGAAGGACAACACAGCATCATCCAGATTAACAATGTCTTTAGCTATTGAGTTTCGGAGGCCTTTGGGGCCAAATAGAAAACTTCAGTTTTGTCTGAGTTTAAAATCAGAAAATTGCAGGTCATCCAGCTTTTTATTTCCTTAATGCACATTTGAAGTTTATCCAACTGATCGTGAGTCAGCTTGGTCGAGCCTGTCATAGATAGCGACATTGGTCTTCATTTTTGCCTGAGATGATTTAACTGATTGAAAATCAGACTGCAGGCCCTTGAGAATATCACTGACCTGAGCCATTTCCTGCATGGTCTTTTGGAGAGTAGCTTGAAGCACTGTCATTGCGTCTTTCGCGGCAGCAGGCGTGTCAGCTTCCATTGTGGAGGATGCTATCTTTTTAGCTGCGGCACCGCTAGCCGCATTAACATAGCTAACACCCTGTTTAGCGAACCTTGGTATAGAGTCAGACTCCATCTCACACGACTTTAAAAGTGAACCAAGTAGATTGCACAGTTCTTATTTTGCGGTTTGCCTCGGTTTTATATCTCATGTAGCAAAGATTGCTGTCGAATTAGGACGAACTGGATGATTTCTTGGGAGAGTAATTTTCAGGCAGCCATCTTGATCAGCGGTCACACGTGGCTCTCGATGCTGCTCTTTCTGATCATTCCTGTGTTTTCTTCTAACGTGCTGTCTCTGTGCAGTCTGATGTTCAAAGAAAAGTCATCACAAAACGTAATATCACAGAAAACACCTGTGGAGCATTTATTCAGGCTTTCTCCTCCACACCAAACCTCCCCTGGGTCCTAGTAAATGAGCTTGTTGATAATTTCAATGTGAAAATTAAAAATATTATTGATACCATTTCACCCACTTAATGAAAGTGGTCTCTGGCAAAAAAAAGTCTCCATGGGGAAATTCCATGTAGAATAGAAAAAAGAGAGTGTCAGAAAGCTGAACGCAGGTGGAGGAAAACAAATCTCCAGGTTCACTATGACGTCTATACAGAAAGACCTCAAATCTACAACTTGAAGCTGAAAAATGCAAGACAATCCTTCTTCTCAGACATCATTGCCAAAAACAATAATAATGCACGTGCCTTGTCGACAGGCTAAAAAACCCTCCTGTGTCAGTTGCCCCTGAACTGCTTTCCACCAGGGCCTGCAGTGAATTTGCCTCTTTTTAAGCGGCTGAACAACTTCATGATGTTGATGTCGTCCAGTCAGGTTTTAGACCACACCACACCACTGACACGGCTCTTGTTAAGGTCTTCAATGACACAGACAATGGCAAAATTTCAGTCTTATTATTATTGGATCTCAGTGCTGCATTCGACACAGTCGATCACAGTGGATGCATCGAGCAAATCAATGGTTGGATGGAGCAGAATTTTCTCCAATTAAACAAATAAAAAACTGAAACTATTGTTTTTGGAGCCAAGGAAGAACGATCAAAAGTCAGTGCCCAACTTAAAACAGCAATGCTAAAAACCCCAAACCAAGCCAGTAACTTAGGTGTAATCATGGACTCAGACCTAAACTTCAACAGCCACATTAAAACAATTACAAAGTCAGCCTACTATCAACGAAAGAATATATCAAGGATTAAAGAACTTATGTGTCAGCAGGATTTAGAAAAACTTGTCCATGCATTTATCATCAGCAGGCTCGACTACTGTAACAGTGTCTTTACAGGTCTCCCTAAAAAGTCTATCAGACAGCTGCAGTCAATTCAGAACGCTGCTGGTCGAGTCCTCACTACGAAAAGTCGATCATATCACTCCAGTCCTCAGATCTTTACACTGGTTTCCTGTCTGTCAAATAATTGATTTCAAAATACTTCTGTAGTAAACTACACTGTAACTTCTGTAACTGTAACCATCTTTTATATGTTTTAAATAGCCTTTATGCTTTTAAAATCTTTAATATGTTTTTAATGACTTTTTATGTAATTTAAATTTACAAGTTTATGTTATTTCTCCGAATGCGTTCAAAGTTTTATGTGAAGCACTTTGAATTACCTTGTTGTTGAATTCTGCTATACAAATAAGCATGCCATGCCTTGCCCCGCTCAGGCCCATTGTCAGTAGCATAAACTCTGTCACTTACAATATTGCCAAGCACATAGCCAATATCCTGGCACCACTGGTGGGCAACACCCCAAACCACATCCAAAACTCCATAGACTTTCTGAACAAAAACCGAGACTTAAAAATGGATCCAGATGAAACCATTGTATCCTAAGACGTGTATTCCAACCATGGAGGTTCAATTTTACCAGTTTGGGTAAAACGCCTGCGCCGACGCATCCTAGTGATGTTTTTTCACTGTCCATATCAATATCGTAGTGATTATATAGCGTAAAAATGTGATCTGTATATTGCCAGAGACGGCAGACTCTCTTCTTCCACATTCTTCCACAAGCTCATAGGTCAATCACAAATTAGAAGACAGGAAAGACCACTTGTGACTGGCATCATTTGTTTCACAGTGTGTGGTTGGTGAACTGTGGTGTCCGCCACCATTTTCTGTAAAACTAACCAATAGACACTCAGAAAATCACTAAAGACCCACCCACTGCCCTCACCAAGTTAGTCTGATCCTTTTACTGCATCCTGATGCTGGCAGCAGATCAAAAGAGTGGCAAACACAAGCGCCGTTCTGGAACTGATTTTGCCGCGACGAGGACTACGGTGCTTCAGGGCCACAGGGTTGATTCCTCCGACAGAGAGGAACAATAAAGATCCATTTAAAGATGAGTAAGTGTTTTTACTTCACAAAAACGATGCGTAATTGTGACCAGATTGTCCAAAGTGCACTACTGTGGGCAATGGTTAAATTGGTCTGTGTATCAAAAGTCATGAACTTTGTTTGTATTACTGTGTAAGAGTTATTTTGTTTTTCATTATTGATTAGTGAGCTTCACTTCATAACAGTCTAGTTGAATGGATATGTTTTGGCCACTAGTGCAACATTGATTTCTGTTCAAGTGATTTTCATACTGAATATACCAGTTAAATCCTTTTCTGTCTGCCACCAGGAACACATCATCCTTGTCCTGTGTTCCTGGCCCTGTGTCTGCACCACAGCCTCACCACCTCACCAGCACATGGCACAGCTGAATATATGAAGCATAAAAATATGCACATTATATAAATATTGAAATTGTGTATTTTCTGTTTATAATTAATATTTGGTTTGGAAGAGAAACATTAGTAATGCTGTTATTCTTTATTTGCACACATCCCATTAAGCTATTTATCTAGTATGAAGTCCCATTTCATCTCATGGTGAAACAAAAAGTGACATTTACCAAATTCCATTCCAGACATTTATTTTACATGTATCTACAATTTTATTCATATATTACACTACTTTCTTTTGTGAACCTAAGACTTTGGTAAAATTATTTCAAGCACCAAAACAGTTCTTCCACATGAGTAAAGGTGTGTTTTCATAAAAGATGTTAAGAATTTTTAAAAGCGGGATTCAATTTTCAGTATTTTTTCTTTCTCTTTCTCTCTTTACACATTGCTCTAGGACAATTTGGGTCCACTCTACATAAAGCTGAGTTTGTTCTGAACATTTTGTCAGGATCCCTGCTCTTCCAGACTCTTCCTTTCCTTTTGTGCTTGTGTTTGTCTCTCTCTGTCTGTTGCTCCATGCATGTGTCTCCCTTCTTGTTGTTTGTATGTCTGGAGCTGGTAGGCGTGGTTCCACCCAGCTGTATCCAGTTCCACTAATGACCTGGTCTGCTGCATAAAAGGCATTTACGTGGTAACTTCTCGTCGGTTGGCTCCTGTACTTCGTTGGTTTGAATCTTCGCACTTATTTGTTTGTTTATTAACTATTGTTTCTTTGTTCCCTTTTGTCATAGTTTCCCGTGATCCCGTTCCCGTCTACCCTCAACCGTCTCTTCATGTTTAGTTTGTTTGCTTCCCCTGTTTTTATTGAATACCTTGTTTTCTTTATTAAATATTTGTTTATACCGTTCACTGTGTCCTTGTCTGCATTTGGGTCTGATTCACTGTGTTATTCCCCACACCGTTCATGACACATTTCCATATGAAACACTTGGGTATCATGTTACATGTTTCCGTACCCTTAAAAGGGGAATTTACAAAAGTATGCAAAATCGAGAAAATAGCCTTCAACCTCAAAGGGTTAAAGGCATATTTTAACGACAAAAACACGGCTGTGCCATGGGTTCACCAGTATCCCCTATTGTGGCAAATCTATACATGGAGGAGGTAGAGGACAAGGCTTTGAACTCTTTCAAAGGAGTAACCCTGAGCCACTGGTTCAGATATGTGGACGACACATGGGTTAAAATCAAATCCAAAGAGGTGCAAACTTTTACCGAACATATAAACTCAGTTGACAGAAACATCAAGTTCACCAGAGAAGAAGTCAAGGACAACAGTTTGCCTTTCTTAGACTGTGACGTCCATATGGAGAATGACAGGAGCCTCCACATTGGGATATACAGAAAACCCACTCACACAGATCGATATCTACTGTTTGACTCCCACCACCCTCTGGAACACAAGCATGGAGTTATCAGAACCCTGCAACACAGAGCTGATAACGTACCCACCAGCTCCGAGGCTCAAGGAGAAGAACGCAAGCACCTGAGAGGCGCCTTTACAACTTGTGGCTGACCCAGCTGGATCTTTGTAAAAACGGTGACTGCTTCCAGAAAGAAAACCAAATTGTTTGAGAAAGAAAAAGAAAACAATAGAAACAATACAGTCATTCCGTATGTGGCTGCGGTATCAGAGAAACTCAGGAGGAACTTCAACAAACACTGCATCCCTGTGTATTTCAAACCCAGGAACACACTCAGACAGAGTCTAGTACATCCCAAGGACAGAACCCCACACACCAACAAAAGCAATCTGGTTTATGCTGTCCAATGCAACGAGGAATGCAAAGATCTCTACATTGGAGGAACAAAACAACCACTGCATAAGGCAAGAGGCAAGAGGATTCCTGGTTCAAATCCTGGCTGGGGCCCTTCTGTGTTGAGTTTGCATGTTCTCTCCGTGTCTGCGTGGGTTTTCTTGGTTCTCCGGCTTCCTCACACAGTTCAAAGACATGCACGTGTTAGGTTAATTGGTGACTCTAAATTGCCCATAGGTGTGAACGGTTGTCTGTCTCTGTTTGTCTCTAGGTGCCCTGTGATAGACTTTTCGTCCTGTCCAGGGTGTACCCCGCCTCACGCCTGTGTACAGCTGGGACTGGGGCAGACATCCATTCAAACCTAAGGGCAATTTAGAGTCATCATTTAACCTAATAATTATTATTAGATGGTTTTAGAATTATTATTAGATTAGATATTAATAGATGACTGTAGACCAAGCTAGAGAGCAAAAGGGAGATAAAAGTAGTCAGGGGCTCAGAAAGGAAAGAGAGAGAGAGAGAGAGAGAGAGAGAGAGAGAGAGAGAGAGAGAGAGAGAGAGAGAGAGAGAGAGAGAGAGAGAGAGAGAGAGAGCGAGCAGCCGCTGCCGTAATCCTCTGACTACAAACCCAAGTGGGAGAGTGAGGCAGCCTCAGTATGAAGGATGGGATATCAAACGTCGTCCTCCATCCTGATGACAGATGGAGCATCCGTCGCTCTGAGCACCACCCAGCAGGATGACTGGTCCTCTTGTACTCTACTGCCTTCTCTTCTCTGCTCACACTCTCAGTCTAACAGCTGGTAAGTGGAAATTACCCGCAACAAGCAGCTTCTCCAGGACACTTCTGTACTGTTTGAAACAGGTCAAGAATAGGGCAGTCTTGAAGGCTGTAAAAAGTTTTAATGAATAATATCAGGTAGTTTTTGTTTGAAGGTGATACAATATGCTTGCTCTTATCATTCTTTGTTTGATAATATTGATGTCAGCCTTATGATGATCACTGACTATTCAAGAAGTTTTTTGGTGGGGAAATTTGGCATAGTCGACTCTGTTTCTAATACACACTCTTACATGGTGCCTGTCACTGCACCAAGAATATTTCAACCTATTTTTTCATTGACAGTGCTGTGTTCAAAGTTCAAGGTTATCTTTATCGTCCCACTAGGGAATATTTTTTTATGCAGTGAGTGTTCACATAGAAACAGATTACAAAGACAACAGAAACAACACAACAACACAATAAATCACAAATGAAATTCAGAATTTGACAAACATGTAAAGAGTGCAAATGTGCAGATGGCAAGTAAGCAAGAGAAGGGCAAGGAATGTATGTGTGTGTGTGTGTGTGTGTGTGTGTGTGTGTGTTTACACATTTAAGCCAATTATTTACAAATCATCTTGGCCACTGACCTTTGGAAAAATAATTTGACAAAAAATATGTAAATCTTAACTCAGTTTCCACTTACATCAACAGATGGAGTTTGCTTAATAGTCTTGACCTTACCCACGTAGGGCACTTCAGTCACATGGCAGGAGTCTTCATAGGCTATATGCTAGAAGTTTTATACAACAACTGGAACAATCTTGAGATGCGGTGGAAAGAAATAAAAGATAACTCCTTTATATTCTTCAGAAGCCTCTTGTTGATTTGTTATGCCAGTGGTTTCCATTCAGAATGAAAATCAACTTGCACAGACTTGAAACTTGAGTTGCGATCCTTAGGCTTTATTCCTAGACAGTTTACGGACTCTATGGAAAAATATGGAAACACACCATTTCAGAATAGGTAAAAATAACATACCTGTTGTCATCTGTACTTATTCATAGTGCCCCCCCTGCGCGAAAATATGATGCACTAATGCCCTTAACCAAGAGGGTGTTATACGAGATGCAATACAAACGTAAATGTATACTTAATAAACAAATTTTATTTTGTAAAACAGTGTTTTTGTCTCTTAATTCATGTGGCAAGTTTCTGCTTGCATCTCAACAGTGCGTTAACATGGACAATAATATCCCGTTTATACGGCTGATCTCGGTTATGATCATCTAACGTAGTCTATATACTGAGAAATTAGAGCAACAGTCTTTTACATAATTTGATAGTATGAAGGAAATTACACTAAAACAGGAAAAGTGCAATTCCGTCACTACAGGGATACAACGTGAGTTACTTTATCGACAACATTGGGGGAAAGTGCAGAATAAACATATAATTCATCCCCCTTCTCTCTTTTCACCGACACACACACACACACACACACACACACACACACACACACACACACACAGAGACAAGAAAGAAGCTACACTATAACATCCTCCGCATGGGACCCCTTTGAAAATAGCCATGCCAGGTTTACCCTTGCCAATATTTAGACTAAATATGTGGTGTTTAGCCCCATGCACAACAAGCTATTATGGATGGTACCAGCATGTTTGTTACCTTTGTATGTTTAGTCTAGTCACCGATATCTTCACTCTAGCTTTAAGCTAGAGCCTGCTACAGCCTGTTAAAGATGCTCATGCAGGTCTCTTACTGGGGTGGCCATTCAGATTTTAGGAGGCCACCCCCTAGAAACGGCCCTGCACATTTGCTCTTAAATGTTCATGTTTGAAGTAGAAAATCCATAAAGGACGGCCCTGCACCATTACCATATACGTAATGTGCCCTGCTTTGAAGGGCCCTGAGTCAAAAACAAAATCTTGACATGAAAAAACATATCCTTGTATGTGTACACATAGGCTTACCTTTCACAGCAGACAAATTCTCTTGATACCACAAGATCATGCGAGAATTGCGTTCACATGTCACAAGAAAATCCATCTTGTCAGGCTTCAAGCAATGAGTTTGGTTTTGGCTAGAAATCACCTAGCCAAACAGTGTCTTGTGAGGAGCTAGTGGCAGATGAGGGGGGAGCGCAGAGTGACGATGACACAAGAGGGGAAAAATGTCGACTCCTAAAGAGGTTAGACGCCGCAATAGCATCAGATTTACTGGAACTGGTGAGTTTTTCTTCATTGAGAGAAGAGGACGACACTGAAGCCTTTTCTTGATGGTGTGTGCTACACTGAATGGGAACTTTAAGGCAACAGGTTATAGTATATTGTACAATACACAGCCCAATATTCCCTGGAAATGTGTAAGCTCATGTTTTTTGTTCACTGACAACACTCACGAAGTGGCGTGTCCTTTATAAAGCAAAGTGGAAACAGACGCTGTGGAAGGACATGTGACACGTCTGACTCTGATGCTGGAAGACAATGACACTGAACCCCGAATTTCGCCCTGTGCTGTGCATGGGTGTGTAAATGTGGTTTAAATGATTATATTATATTATATTAAATTAGATAATGAACAGGTAGCCTCTAGCCCCGTGAGAACATCCTGATCTCTGAGCTCCATTGTATTTTACTCTCAGATCAGTCTGGGAACATGTGGCGGAGAAAATCTGGAGAAGTTTGCCAAGCGGACGTCCAATCAGCGTTGGTTTTGAGGTGGATTTAAAATGACGAGAAGAGACTGTTTAGTGTAAACAACATGGAGGCTTCCAAGGATGAGATGAGCAGATATGGAGCAGCTGCTCACTAACTCTTTTTTCTCTGTGATCCTTCTATTGAATATGGACCGGGCACCTGAAAATGGGCCTTTGATCCATGAATTCACGTTACACAAATGGAAAATATCCTTTACCCTTTGCCTCAACGTTGTTAGTACGTAATATGCTTCGTTGATCTGATTGATTGATTTGCCTGACCATACTTAACCCACCTGTATCTGCCATTACCATGATCTTTCCCTGACCTTATCCATGCACCAACATTAAAGAAATAAATGTTTTTATTGAATGGGTATAGGGTTGCAGTAAGGGGGAGGACCGTTAATATTTGCTTCAGGGCCCTCTGAACAGGTTCATTTGGCCATGATAAAATAAGAAAACATAAAATAAACCTGAAAACATCAACTGAACATACTGCTGTGTTACTATAAATCCATTCCATCCCATGGCTCCCATTGGTAACAATCAATTCAAATATAAAGCAAAAGAGAATTCAAAGGGAGTTCAGATGTTTAGGCAGCGTAGTGATGTGGCTTCAGAGCAGGAGAGATGTCATCTAAGTCACCTCATGCTGTATGGAGATTCTTCCCCTCAGAGATAAAAAGCCCATTGTCTGACTCTGACCCATATTGCTCAAGGTAATCTGTACTTTAAAATGATTAAATGCTTGGGCTGTTCAAACCACAAAGTGCATGATTTTAATCCCAAAGCAGAATTCAAGGACTTTGCATTAGATTAAAAATACAAAAAATGTGCACACGCCACAGATCCCCCCTCGTGCATGTTACAATATCACAGGCACTCGCCTCAAGCTAGGCATACGCTAAATTCCGTAAGCAGTTGCTATCTATGAGTAAGTTAGCCAGCCTACCTCCATGTAGCGTGTACTCCATGCTGTTTATTAATGAGAGAAGAGACTGGTGCGTTCACAGGAATCTGGTGCCCACACACTGACGAGCACTCGATGGGAGGGATTTGGTGGTAGAGGCGTGAGAGCTGTAAACATTTGAAATTTGACTGTGTCAACTTGATCTGCCAGACTTGCCGACTGCAGCTTCAACACATAGACATGATTTAAATAGATGTTTCTGGTCAGACTGGAGAACAGAATGTTCAGTCTTTCGCTTCTTTTGCTCTGGAAAGGAGTTCCTGATATTCAGAAGATGAAAGGACTTTCATATGCCAGTTCTCTTTCAGGTGGGATTTTGGCCTTGAGATTGGCAGCTTGTTCGCTGGATGACAGATGTAGTTGCCCTGAATATAGAACTGAGCGATTGAGTGATCAAAGACAGGTATTTACATGAGGTGAACCTCCCGTATTTCCCACTAAAAGCAGCTTTTGTTATGCATTGCATGATGTCCACCATTCACAATGCACAGTAGAGCAGCACTAGTTGAACAGTTTCTGTAGTCTTTCACCAGCTCCTGATATGTCTGAGTGTGGAGTCTTATCTCACAGCAGAACAGACTGCCTTCTATACTGGGAGACATTTACAAAGTGCCTAAAACAGATTTACCTCCCCCAGCAAAGACAACACAAGGCATGGATTATCAAACACTCAACAGTTCACAGCTCTCTATAAAGGCTAAACTGTTGAATTGTCATTTCTATGTTTGTCACATTAAAATAGGGTAAAAGCAGTCAATGTCCACAGCCAAACCTAAACTGTGTGGGACAGTGATATCACTCCTCAATATCTCATATCACTAACCTTAATCTCATTCCAAAATATGCCTTCCCTCGGTTAAATGATTGCTTTGTATTGTTTACACAGGACATTATGAATCAGTTATCATTGTATTTTTATCGTTTCAGTGTTGTTCTGATATGTGTTAATCTCTCTGCCACATTGTTTGTGTGTGTGGAAAGCAGAGTTTGGCAAATGGCTGGCCCTTGGATGAAAAGCTGTAGGGAGGATTAAAAGGAAAAACATGGGGAAAATAATCTGTGGGCAGGCTGACGTCATGCAGAACAGGCCAGTGTAGTGGAGGTGAGGCTGACTATGATGACAGAGGGCATCAGAGCGCTTCCCAGCCCTGCCAGACTGCTGCTCTGCAAGGTGCCTTTGGTTTTAGTCCCAGTCCAGAGGGCCAACACTAACATCACACACACACACACACACAAAATGTACCTTTCCACATGTAAAATTTAAAATTTAACAGTCCACGTGTAATATTTTACAATGTCCAAAAAGCACATGGATTGTATGTCACTTCTTCATGTAAAACTACGTTTCATATGTGAAAAACCACATTTGACGACATGAAATTATTGTTTTCACGTCACACCTTGAATTTCACATGGGAAATATCTGTAAATGAAGTGTTCCTGTCATGTGACTTCTGCCCACATGTGAAATGTCCAAAACTTAACTGTACCGTAGCTATATATGAATGAATCACTTGTAAAATGCTGTTTCATAAATGATAAACCATACATGAATTAATAACATGTGAAGTGATACTGTATGTGAAATTTGAACGTGAGGTCTTAAATTTCATGAGTGACGTATTTGAGAATTATATTTGCCTGTATCACATGATTTCTTTTTCACGTGAGAAATGTCCATTGCATTTAAAACCCTTTTGATACTACATGTGACATTACAGTTTATATGTTTTCATACTATCGTTAGTTTAGATGTGCCAAAAATGTGAATTTGTCATATGTGTGCTATTTCACAAAAATGGATCTAGCATACCCGACCAGGTCCGTTCTCTCAACTTTATCCAATCGTCCTCACCTACAGGAGTCGCCATCTTGTCAGACTTTGACTCAGCCTCATTTCCTCTTACCAAAAAAGGGCATGTATGTGACGTTGGGGGGAGGGAGATACGTCCATCTGGCTGACGTTTACCTCAGAGGAGAAGTGAGGGCCAGTGGCTAGCTGTCACTCAAGAGGCCACTCCAACAACATCCAATAAAATATCCTCAAAGCAATATCAGTCAAAAGCAACTGGACTTGGTTATTTGTCTAGGAAGTGTTGACGCAGTGAACAAGCCCCCCCTCGGATCTGTTGATGAGAAGTGATCAGTTTGGACACAAACAAGCTTAAAATATTTATTAATACAAAGATCTTTGGAGGTGTCACCACAGAGAATCACATCTGTTCAGGCTGCAAGCCCGGTGAGATCTGCTGATACAGAGTACACTTCTCCTTTATAGATATAAGCATATATCACACACCCACTGACAGTGTCCTCTGTAGTTGCCCTATCCACTGACCGCTACAAAAACTCCCCTTTTTAAATCTCCTCTGCACACACTCCCGCAGTGGTTTCAAGGCTGAGAAACAAGCACTTACTGTCTGCATAATACATGAAAATTACAATGAACACAGAGTATAAATGTATAACACCTAATATGATACTTTTAACCACTATAACAATCAGCATATATACATATATCCTTCAACAGAAGACGTTTCACCTCTCATCCAAGAAGCCTCATCAGTTCATGTACGCATCTGACCAGACTGGGACTGGTCCAACTAACTGGTGTGGAGATCCAGCAATTTAACCTTTCACAGACATGACATCATCGGCCTTGTGAAAGGTTAAATACCTGGATCTCCACACCAGTTAGTTAGACCAGTCCCAGCCTGGTCAGATGCGTACATGAACTGATGAAGCGGTTAAATACCTGGAAAATGGCCTTACCCCGGTTAAGGGAATAATGGGATTATTGAAGCTCCCCTCATAAACATGAAAGGGGTTGAATTGGAAAATGACGGAGTAACTCTTCCTCCGGTATAGTAGGTGGTGCTCCGCCAACATACAGCTGGTCGGAATACGGCTTTGTTCACCTTTGTAAAAATCACAAGCGGCTGACTTTTGGACAGAATGAGGACAGAAACAGGTCTTCTTGGTAGTGATGTTAGTTGCCATGGCGAAGTCCTCCCACGGTTTAAAGGGAACGCTCTGTTGTTGTTTTTTTTCACGTTCAGGTCAAAAGTCACTGCTGCAGAGTGGGGAGGGGAATTTATAACCCACGGAGCATGTACAGACGCTAAACCCGATAGTAACCTGAAAACCAATCATGTCTTTATGTAAATTATATGTAAATGTAAATGTATTTTTTAAATTTCACATGCGATACATCTGACAATGATTTTCCACCTGTGGCAGGTCCAAACACTATAAGGCTTATGTGAATTGCTCCAATGAAATATAGTCTATATGTATGTATGTATGTATGTATGTATGTATGTATGTATGTATTGGTATCTATGGTTTTGCATTTTATCTAATATACATTTTTATGTGTTCTGCATGTGGACATGTGAATTGTGTTTTACATGTGCTTTTTTGTAAGGGAGCATCATTCATGTAGACTTGGAATTGAACCCATACAAATCCTCACAGCATGGCAACATCTAAATGTGGTGCCTTGTGTAAATACTGTTGCTCCTGGGGATTAGTGTATCTAAGCTGTGAGCTGTGTGAGATGTCTGTGTGTTTATTAGACTGCCAGAGGTCAGGGTCAGCTTTTACTTCACTGCTGAGTACACTTGCAGGCCAGCTGGCCTTAATGGATGGAATGATTAACACGCTTTGCTGCTTTAACAGCACCAACTGATGCTGTGCTGCTAATCTAACACATAAGAACCAAAGTGTCATAAAGAAAGGCAGAAGCAGCAGCAACAACTGTACATCCCTGCTTAATCCCATCCTTTCTCAGGGATATAGTGCATATTAAATATTCAAGTGTCAGTAAGTCTGGATCTGCATTTCAAGAAAAGGTCTGTACGAAATATGCTTCTGTGAAAACAACAAAAATGCTTTGTTTTTGGAACTTTACCTTCCTGGTTCAACCATAACATTGAATTGTTATCTGTTAACCTGTAAAATCCAGTTTCCCCTTTTTTCCCAGTTTCCTCTTAAAGGTTGAATATGTAGTATCTTTATTAAAAGCTATATTTTACAAAAATAACACAACCACGGGGCGTTTTGAGGAGTACAGATTGAAAGTATGGCTTTTCCATAAAAAAATGTTTAGTCTGAATTAATATTTTAAAACATTTTGACGGGTATGACAATGGCTTTCTGTTCCATTCTGTTTCCATTGTAGCAGCCAATAGCGTTGGGCGTTGCTGGTTGCCAGGGTTGTCTGTTGTTGGGTGCAGCTACTGTAGGCTGGCACTGGGTGAAATGGAGTTTGCCTATCCTGCAGCTGAGTGACTGGAGACGGGCAAAAACCAGGGTCAATATAGGCCAAGCATTCACTTCATGGACTGAGAGAAAGGAGTTAAACAGCATTAAAACGCATGCCGCATTATCGAATTCTGCAGACAAGTACACAGAAAGGTGAACATGGAATTCACCTTTGGATCAGCACCTTTCCCGAACACTAACGGACCAATAGCATTTAACTACCAACGGCCGAGAGAGCCCGGACTCAGACATTCTTAGCGTCTAACTCCATAGACAACCATTAGAGCCTGCGACTCTTTTGTTGTTTTCTGGGCTTTACATAGGATTTAGGAAGTAAAAATGCTCAAATGATGTGCCTGGGGCACATGCAACAGCGTTACGCGGTATCCCGAGAAAATAAGCAACAGGGTTTATTTTAAACTTATAACTTTGTCATTAAATACTATGCCAGTAAACAAATACATCTGGCTAAATTTCAGTGCTTCTCCAGTTTGACACAATTGTTAACTTAACAATTGGTAAATTAATTTAATACAATACCCTGCTGTACAAGAACAATGCTTGTCTTCAATGTTGTTTTTTGTTCATTAATGACAATGGATGTTATGTGAGGCTTCTCTCTCCTGCTTTGCGATCTGAAGACCTGTGCCTCTAATTTAATTATTTTTTACCAAGTTCCAATTTAAAATATTGCGCATACAGTATACCTCCATTGCATACTGCTGACCTTTCTGAAGGCCCCTCAGCGATATTAAATCATGTTGGCTGGCTCCTAAAGTTGTCAAGAGCCTCTTTATAAATCGTTTTGACACTGACACCATTGTAAACATGCAGTCAGCTATGGCAGCTTGTCTGAGTTAGCAACAGTAACTTAGCAGGGCGGGGCTTAGCGAGGCTGAGCCAAAGGTGAATTGTATCCCGTGGAAAACTAATGTCAACTGTAGTAGGAGCGTGGTCAGAAGTGACTATTGGGTGATATTCACATGCATTCAGTAAAAATAAATCAATTCGGGAGAATGTGTGGTTTACATGGGAAAAAAGGAGAAAGCTTTACCATGGGGATTTCTAAACCTTTAAGGATCAGAAATTCCCAACTGTGATGTGTATGCTGATTTGGATAGTGTAACCTGTGTAGGAGAAGATCTGCTGAGAGTCACATCCTGCACCACATTGAAGACCCAAAAACACATAAAACAGAGGAAAAAAACATAAAAGAGAACTGAAACGAAAATAATTGTTACCAATCTTAGGCCTATTCCAATAGAAAAAAACCTTCCTGAGCTCTCCAGCTCGCAACTAACAGCTAAACAGGGGTCTCCTCCCTTAAATATCAGTGTTTGACCCCTTGAGTCACATGAGAATAATAAAAAGTAAAAAAAAAAAAAAAAATACTAATAATATTTCCAGAACAGACAATAACTTAAATTAACCAGCAATGGGCACCAAGATGCCTTAGGCCACTGTCCACCCTGTGTTAGAATGCACATGCTGTATCGATACAGGTCACCTCTGTACATCAGTCAATGATAAGTTTCAGGCTTCAGTAAAGCCCTTTGACCAAGAGTACTTCAGATGACCCTGTGGCGGTGGGTTATAGAAATTTTAAATAAAATAAAATACAGCAGTGAAAATAATGTATAATACCGAACTGATATCTGCATGTAGACGAGCTTCTAGTACTTGGCAAAAAGGCCGATTAAAGATAATCTGAATTCTCATAATAGTGTAAGCAGGCACAGAAAGAAAGATGAAAAAAAATAACCTGGGAGTTCAAAAAACAGCAGAAAATACTGGATCCCGAGTCAACATGTCCACAGTGTGTTCAAAAATGTCCATTTAGCGATTTCTGTTGAAACCCCTTTAACAGAGCAAATACCAGCAGCCCGTCAGGACTTTAAATATTAACGCTGCGGCCTAAAAATAAACTCTGACCTGTCCAGTTTGCAACACACAAATTCCGGATTATCCAGATAACATGTTAGAGGCTTGACTGCGGTGAAATCAACAACCCTCTGCGGTCATCAGATCTCCTTCATGTGGGTAGATGTTACGAAGGCTTTTGCCTCGTTGACCGTAGAGAGCCCTTTCCTGCCTCCGTACATCATCGTGATGACCAGCTTGGCAGGGAACAGCAGCGTGGGTCTGAAGCCCAGGTTGTAAAGCTCTGACATCACCTCTCTGTATTCCTAGCGTTCTGCCACCATCTTCCGTTGCCTTGTCCTCGTATATGGCGATAGAGGAGCCTCTGTACTGCAGTTTCCCTCACCTGGCGCGGGCCTCGTGTATGATTTTCTCTCTCTCTTTCACCTGGTATCTGTGCAGCCTGATGATGACTGTCTGTGGTTTCTGCCCTGGCCTAGGCTTCTCAGCTAGTGTGCAGTGAGCACTGTCACATTCTGGTGGTGCAAGCCTTCGCCGAAAACCTCCATGAGCAGCTCCTTGAAGAAGGCTGTTGGCTGCGGACCCGCCACTATTTCACTGATCCAGTTAGCTGACTTTAGCCAGCAGCTTAGCGTTGCTCTCTGTTAGTGTGGCACAGGAGGCCTCCAGAGTTAGCAGACTCTCATCTCGTAAATTTGCATTTACCTCAAGGGAGCCTATCTTCTGAGCAGGGTCGGACCCTGTGGCATGGACACGTTCCAGCTTTGCTTCGAGCATTGAAATGAAGGCTTTGAGATTGAGGGAGAGGACTTTAAACTTGGCAGAGAGGGCTGCACGGTGCACTTCGAAGTGGTTAGTAATGGCCACTGTGCTGATCTTGCCACCTGCCTCGTCTGCGGTTCTAGCCTTCGCCCCCTGGTCTTGTGGTCTTGTCTGTCTGGTCGCAGGCGTCGGCGTCTAACAAGACGAATATTACTATTTGTAGTGACTTTCGGGGTCCTGAAACATGAAATTATCCAAAGTTGTGGGAGCAAGACTCGTCTACTCCATCTCAGCCAAACCTGCAACTACGATCTTGAGACACTTGATGACGGTGTTTTGCTCATTCTCCATATTCAACTTTTAACTTTGTCAAAGTCATCTTATTTCACACTGACTGGAAATATCATATATATTCTGTATAATCTTGTTGCATATCTTCCTTGAAGCTAAAAGAAGCGTTATGATGTAAACACAGCATTAAAGATGGCAGCACCATTTTCATCAAATGTCTCCTTCTTTCATCTTTCTATACACATTTGGATTCAGAAATGCCATTAACCAGAATTTGAAATTAAGCTTGAGATTTTGTTACTGTTGTGTTTATTGTAGTCGCAAGATTAAGAAACTGCTGCATCACCTGAATAAAGCAGAGTAGATATTTGCAGCTGTAGAGACAAAGTCTGTATCTTTGGTAAGGGTAAATGGACTTTGCAGTGGACATCTAATCGTCATTTAATCTAACCATTCACACCACATTCACAGCACGGGGAACAATTCAGGGTTCAGTGTCTTGCCCAATGACACTTCGACATGCGGACCAGAGGAGCTGGGGATCGAGCCACCGATCTCTTGAATAAAGGACGACCCGCTCTGCCTCTGAGCCAGAGCTTCTATCACAGTGTATTATTTGTAAACACTTTTTTACTTTAGAGTCTTCTGTCACCTGTGTCCAGTATTTTCTCAAGGATCTGTCTGAAAGAGTCCACTGTGGAGATGGACAACATCTCATCCACCACATAACCAGCAACAGGCTTCATTAGTTGTTTTCTCGGTTGTAGCCGGCTGTCCACGATCACTATTGAAGTCCAGCCACTGTTGTTTAGCCCCAAAATTGAGGGATTAAAAAAAAAAAAACTCTGGCCTGGTGATTGCATTGTTCAATTTTAATCAGTGACAAAAAATAACGTTGGGGTAACTGTGATATCATTACAGATTTGTTATTAGTAATTCATTACACTACTCGTTACTAGGAAAGGTAATATTATTACAGTAACAAGCCACTATGGGTGTGTACTAGTAATTAACTAGTGTTACTGCCCAAGACTGCACAGTTCACTACTCGTCATATGGGGAATGTAATGCCATTTTAAAATGATTCCCATATTTCTTTCTCTCATTGACAGGTTATTTAATTGTTTCTATTGACCCTCTTCCTGCTGTTGTCATCGGAGACACAGTCACACTCAAGTGCAACTTCCAAACAGATGGCAACCTCAGAGAGATCGTGTGGTTTCAGGTGAGCACACAGGTGAAATTAATGCAATAACATCTCTTCGCTAACTTCTCCCTTGATTAAACTCTGTCTGTCTTCAGCCCTCATTGTGTCTGTTCATTCATGTTTAGTGTGTCATACATACAGGTGAGTAAGTCTGACCTTATTGAGAATGGTAGCTCTGTGTTAGAATTGGGGAAAATATGTTTGTTCCCCAAATATTGTCAACTATTTTATTGTCTACAGAGTGAAAAAAAAACACATTTGTTTGCATGATTTGATAATTTCTGCTCTCTAATAATTCATGGCACAATTTAGAAAGATGTGCTGTCAATTCAATAATTTGTGTACACAAATTCATTCTCTCGATTAATATATTATATATTTCATCTCTTCCCCTCTTGTAGAGTGCAGCATTACAAATATATCACAGTACTTTCTTTAACTACTATACCCGAAGCATATCCACATATCTCAGTCCAAAATTAAAATGTAATCATATTTAATCCAGTGATTCATGTTAAGAGTTAAGAGTAGTGGCATCATAATTGTGCCCAGGGCCGCAAGATGGGGAGGGCATTCAAAAAGCATGGAATTAGACTTAGTTAGTTCTGATCTGCAATTTTTAAAACAAGTAAATGAATGAGCTATTACTGTGGCTGACGCACTGTTGTTTCTTCTATCTAAAGACATATAAGAGCATCTCAGTCTCTTATCTTATCTTTGAGTTTCGGACTGTTGCACAAGGGACAACCTTAGTTTTTTTAGGTATTTATTCATGAACAAAGTTCGAGACTAATGGACTGACTACTCTGATAGCTTGTCTAACGAATAAAACAAGTATTATATATACATTTATCTATACCTGTGGTCTACAACCTTTTCATCACGCGGACCGGTTAACGCTTGACAATTTTACTGTTACACATACGCGACAAAAACGAATATAAAAAACATGTTATTTTCATGAAATTTTTAACTCACCATAACAACAAATCAGTGGATGCCCTGAGCTTGTTTCTCTGCAACGAGACGGTCTTATCTGGGACTGATGGGAGACAATGACACCCGAAGTGTGTTGCTTATGCCCAGTCTACTCTGTTGTTTTGTTTTGGTTGCTGTCACTGCAGAAAACCCTGCTTCACACAGATAGGATGTCGGAAATTGCAACAGGGTTTTCAGTGCTGTGGTGGGTATTCTGCCATGACTCTTTTCCAGAACACAGGCAGAGTTGCTGTCTCAAACATACTTGTAAGGCCGCCGTCATTTGCGATCTCCAGCAGTCGATCTTCTTCTTGCACAGACATGCTAGATTCACCTGGTTCGTTAACAAATGGGTCGCGGATCCATTCCTTGCCAGTTTAGGGCTCTTTTGCGGTTGGGAAGTAGTATGTGAACTCCTTCAAAAGCAAAGAAAGTCGATCGTGGGAGAATGAAGGCTCAGGCTCAGTCTCACCAAAAATCCCTGCTAATGTTTGAAACATGTCCAATATGCCTCTGTTCATGCGCCGTCCCAACCAATCCAATTTGGCTTTAAATGCAGCTACTTAAAGACAGTTGTCATTTTTCCTTGAAGTGACAGATTGATTTCATTGAACAGGTTACGGGTAAGGTACACAGGTAAGCCAGTTTTGCAACCCATTCCTTGTCACTGAAATGTGCTGCCAGCGGGGACTTCTTTTCTGAGAGAAATCTTTGCAGCGACTCTCCTAATTCAAACACTCTGAACAGAGATTTCCCTCGCGACAACCATCTTGTTTCTGTGTATCCATCTCCTCACAAAGTTGCTCAGACAGGCACGAGTTAAAGGCTTGTGCTTTGATGTGGTTAATAACCTTAACAATATCGTTCAATACACTGTTTAATTCTGGTGGCATTTTTTGGCTTGCCAGCATTTTCCTGTGAATGATACAATGTATAGATTCACATTCAGGTGCAACAGACATCCGTCTGTGCATATGCCGACACAACCATTTCAGTTTTCTGAATATTTAATATTGTACTTAAATGCACATCCTCCTGATAAAGATATCGCAAATACAAAAGAAGTATTGCCTTGTTGTCAACATCTGTAGATTCGTCAACCTGGAGGGCGTACCAAGATGATGTATAATCCTCTCCAACAATTGTGTCTCAATGTCTTTGGCTATTTCTTCAATGCGCCTAGTCACGGTGCTAGCCGGCAGAGCACCTGTGTGATCTTTTTAACAGCGGCCTCTCCTAGAATTTCACAGCAAATGTCTTCAGTTGAGGGCAAGATCAGTTCTTTACCAATAGTGAATGGCTTTTTAACCTTAGCAATACAGTTAGCCACCAACGATGTTCTCAGTGCATTCACATTTACTGATGTGATGGCCCTCAGTAATTTCTTCTTTCTGTCGTGTTCCTGTTTTTTTCTTTCAAAATAATCCAGGGGCTTGTCTTTTAATCCAGGGTTCTTGGTCTCCAAGTGGCGAAACAGTTTTGAAGGCTTCATTGCCTCATTAGCGAGCCGGTCGCCGCATATTATGCAGAACAGACTTGTTATGTGGGAATCACCTACCAGGATAAGTAGGACTCCTGGTATTGTCTGTTAAAAGCTTTCTTTTTCTTGGCGGTGGGCTCTTCTCCTGTCTCTTCACTGGGCCGTTTTTCCCCTTCGCAAAGAAACTATCCAAAGACATCTATTTCTTACTCATTTTGCTCGGTAGTGGGTTCAATGTTGGCGCACAAAACGGAATCGAGAGAATTCATTTCCTCGAAATAAAAGTTTTTTTAAAATAAAAGATCGTTCAGACTCAGATCATACATAAAACGGAAATATTTAATTATTTATTGTGCAGCCCTGTACCAATTGATCCATGGACCGGTACTGGCCCGGGGGTTGGGGACCACTGCTTTAGAGGGTCTCAGGGTGCTGGAGTCAATCTCAGCTGACACTGGGCGAGAGGCAGGATACACCCAGGACTGGTCGCTCATCAAAGGGCTCACACAAAGAGGGAACTATTCAACCTTATGGGCAATTTAGAGTGACAGGTTAACCTGAGCTGCATGTCTTTGGACTGGGAGAAAACGGAAACACCTGCAGAAAATCCACGGGTCCATGGGCACTCCACCCAGAAAGGCCTCAGCCAGCCTGCAGGTTCAAATTCAGTACCTTCTTGCTGTGACAAGAGAGGCAAACCATTGTGTTGCCCCAATATATGCAATGTCTACATGGTCACAGCTACTGTATTCAAACTCAGTGATAATTTTGCCTCTCAGGTGATTGAAGGAGGCAGTGCCAAGCAGAAGATTTTCACCTATGATGCCATGTACAACACCAGCTATTCCCACATGGAAGACAACCGCAGACGAGAGGACCTGGTCTTCCAGTCCACTGTGCGGTGAGACAGGCCACTGCTATTGCCTAAGCTATTATATCATATGTCATATTCAACCCATATCCTTTGAAAGATGGAATCATCTTACACTACCCCTAATATCAGCAACCTAGAATGTTAAAAATTTATTTTATTTAAAAATCACCCTTTGTAATCTTTGTGTATATGAACAGACTTCCAGAAGTCCAGATGGAGGATGAAGGGCTGTATGAGTGCCATGTGGGGATCTATGACAAGAGCTTCACAGACAAAGTGATTCTAGCATCTGGTAGCATCACCCTGACTGTCATAGGTATGTCTTCATTTCTGAGGTAGTCCCATGAATTATTAAGACAATGTGTTAAGATGGAAAATTCAGGGGATCAATAAACTCTTTGGGATTCAGTGTGGACCAAAGTGGTGGACTGACTGACCAACAAGGCCATCCCTTCAAGCATCCTTATAGAAAGAAAAAGCATTAGTTACATAGTAGCGTAAGGGGAAATTCAGCCTTTAATCATATTACACACACACAGGCCTGAAAAACAAACACACATGTGCAAATGCAACAGGACCAACATGCATTAAATGGAGGGATGTCAGAGTGAGGGGACTGCCCCATGAGGAAACGCCCAGAGGAATTGAGGGTTCTGTATCTTGCTCAAGGGCACCTAAGCAGTGCCCAGGAGTTGAACTGGCACCCCTCTAGCTACCAATCCACACTCCATACTTGGTCTGTACAGGCACTTGGGGATAGTGGTCGGAAATAGAGTCAGGGTCAGGCTCAATACACCTACCAACAGCTCTTAAGCTTTACTGTTGGGCAACACTGCACTGTTGCCGTGGAACATCTAGAGAATAGAGGCCTCTCCTATTTTTACCATGAGATGCAAGCAGATGGCACCAAAAGAGACAGAGTAGGGTTGTTGACAGTCATATTGACATCCTAACAGCACTTTCAGTACAGTTTCAATGTACTGTATATGTAGAATATATCACAGACATGAACACCAGTGGCAGGCCGTGTATTTTACACCTGGCACCTTGGCACTTCTGTATTGGATCAACCAGGAGGTCGCTGTGGTGGGGGATTGGTTAAAACCTGTATCATATCTGGCAAAGAACGTTGTCCAGAATATTGCTGCAGAGTTGTTGCTGTACGTGGGCCTCTGTGTGCGCTGGGAGTGCTTGAGATGTGCCCCGTGTCATTGTGCATTTGACTGAACCCTTACTTTTCTTGTAACCTGACTCTCGCGTGATGAATATCATTCCGCCTTGTTTACGCCTTGATTCCGCCTAGCTCCAGTCATCTGGGATCGCTCCATAGGAAAGGTGGTCGAGCCAATCAGAACCGCCTGCGTTTTTTCTAAAAGAAATGTGACGTAGCAGATAAACGATTGTTGTGGTTCAGACAACAATGGCGGCTTGCATCGAGGAAGCAGGCGTCAACATGGAGGCTGCTCTTTCATCAGTGTTTTCCAATCTAGCAAATATTTCTTCTTTAAAGGAACACCAGAGAACGGCTCGGAAGGCTTTTGGTGGTGGAAACCATGTTTTCGCCCTTCTCCCTACCGGGTTTGGCTTTTCCCTGCGTCGCTCTCATCAACGTCACGGGTTGGTTTTGATGTGAGTGGTTGAAGTAACACGTCAATAAAGATCACGAACAAGTGGTTTATCCAATCATATGCAGGGATTTTTGATAAGGCCCAGCCTCCTAAAATCACTTTCTAATGGATCAATCCCAAATGTAGGAGTGAAGCAAGGTGGAACCAAATTCATCTTGTGATAGTCAGGTTACGTCTCTTCTTCTCAATTGTGTCAAAAAACTTGTTCACACTTGTCAGGCAGAATTGTACATTTAATGTTCGTTTCTGTAGTATTCCAAAAAGCACATCCGAATAATAAAAAATCCTATTGAATTTTAAAATCAAAAAACAAAACTCAAAATCATCCAGACATCAGTGCTAAGCACAGTACTCACCATGATGTTGCAGTATGTGGTTTAACAGCTCCTTTAGGCCAACTCTCTTCTCGAGACTACATTGACCAATCTGGATGCAATCTATATTGCCACCTCGTTGGTTCAACATTAGGAAGACGACACTTGCAGATCATCATCCAGCAGCTGCGTACACTTAGGGGATCTTGAGAAAAATGCTGCGAATGTGGGCCTGGACACATTGACAGTAATGAGCCAGAGCCGATTTCAACCCGACATGTTCTTAAATACAATTCAGAGTTGTTTGAACAACATAATGGAATTATTCAGAATGGAATTGATCACAGAAGGATCTGAATGAACTAACGTGAAATGCCCACGACTTGTTTGAATGCTTCTATACCTCAGACTTTCCTCCAGATTTGATAAAAGTTAATTATCCTGTTTTATTTCATCCTTAACATCTTTAGCTGCACAGCACAGCAGCAGGCCTGTTGTGATGCGGGCGAGTGGATGGGGCACTGTGTGCTGCAACATATGGCATCTTTCTTTTTTTTTACTTTGTGCAACTTTATACACATTTGTTACTCAGGCCTACTCTAAATATATGTAGTCCTATAATATCTATGCTTATGGCATAGCTTTTTCCTCAGATTAGGTCAAAAAAGCAACGATTTAAAAAAACACAAGCACTTGATCAAAGGCCCGGCCTAACCTGGCCCGAGGATGGTGGTGGGAAATATAGGCCGGTCGGGTCAGGCTCGGGCTCGGGCAGAGAATCTAAGCAAGAAAACAAAGGAGCTACACGTAGTTTTCTAGTGCCTTTTACCCAAAAACATGGCACAATCAATCAATCTGCAATATTCCCTATTTTTCTTCACCCTGTGTTGATCCGTGTAGATCCACTTTGGTGTCCCAAAAGGTTTTCAAAAGCACTGCCCAGCTGTGCTTTAGTGTCTCGTTGCTGCCTTGGTTAGACAACTCAAGTATGCAAACCCATGTGACACCAAGTCGTTCACTTGCAAATAATACGCATTCTCATACAGTTTGCTGTGCCCCTCGGAGGCTGTCAGCCACTGGTACCACTCGTAGTTAACAATTTGAAAGTGGCGGACAAACCCCTTTTCCGGCTGTGACAGTATTAAATTTTGACTTCTCTTTATTGAACCATTTGGGATGACTCCCGCAAAGAAATTTAATTTCCAGCAGCTTACAAAAACACAAGGGAGATATCCAACAAACTCTTACCTAAATAAATAAATAAATAAATAAAGTATAAAAAAAGCAGTAAACAATAAACACTATATATATATATATATATATATATATATAGAGTAGATGTAAGAATACAGCAGTGGCGATTGCTCTAAAGACTGCAAGGGAAGCTCAGCTTCCCCTAAAATATTGCCAAATTGGTTAAATATGTACTATACTGTGTGTACATTTCATTGAATAAATATGCACTAGAAAAGCCGTCATCTTTTGTTCAGAATCAGTTACTTATCACAGGTAACCGGCGCAACTTCCTTCTTAGCGATTATTCTTCAGCGATCTTGAAGAATAAACATCCAATGGAGCATGTTCCAAGTTTTTCATTCCGTTGTTCAGAACTATTCCAGAGACTTTATAGATCCCCACCGACTTTGTCTTTGCTAAAAACTACTAGCGTTGTGTTTGGCGACTCTGTTCTGTCACTCTGCGGTTTATTTCCCCAATGAGCAGTGGCAGCTGAGGAGCTCCCCCCCCCCCCCCCCCCCCCCCCCGTCACTCACACGTGGTCACACTTGACAGTAGCCTGGCGCAGCAGCTTCAGCTGGGGAAAGGCCGTTTAGGCAGCCTAGCTCTGGTGGCCATTGAGAAGACACTGGTCAAGTCCCTGGAAAAGACGCCTAGTTGGTAAAAAAAAATGGCCTCATTGAAAGACCAGCAGCCACCACTAGAATACATGTAAAATAAAATTCCGGAAAATTAAATCAGATAAGTTAAATGTAGAGAAAATGTATAAGATAAAATATGTATGACTGTATATGACAGAAATGAGCAGTAAAATGAAATGATTGCACTTAAGTGGTGGATTAAGTTATTGCACAAAAAGAAGAAGATAAGAGGCTTGTGCTAACCACTGAGCCACCAGCATCCCCATGTAAAGAGGCTGCGGATTAGACTCCGACCTGCAGCCCTGCTGTACCCCCCCCATTTCCTGTCTGGCCTATGTAATAAAGCCTTGTACAACTGCCAAGTATAACTATGGGGAATCATTTAATACATATTTGTGGAAAAATATATCTATATTAAATTTATATTCTGACGATGTTAAGGCCAGTAGAGAAGCCTTGTTGGCCCTTACGGCCCACCACAGATGAACACAATGATATTTCTACTTAACTCAACACTTTTGATTTATGTTTCGTTTCTTACAGAATTTTTTTGGTTCACTAATAAGGTAAAATATGTCTATGCTGCATTTTGCTGAGCTTTCGTTTCCCTTTTTATCATGGTTCAGGCACTTCATTCAGCACGGCTTTCTCGTCCTCAAAACAGTCTAATTAAGCCTTAAAGTTTATATTGTATGTAGGAGATAATTACCGGTAATTATTTTTTCAGTTTCTTTGTATTCCTCTGTACATTTTGACATTGGGGATATAAAGTTGTTGAGGTGGAACATATATTAGCAGGAATGAGTTTCAGTCAGAGCTAAATTTTACTAGGTGAAAGTGCTTCTGGTTGTGTCTGTGTTTTAAGACGGATATTAAGTTAGCAAATCAGCTAACTGGCTAGCTCACTCAGCTGGCGCTTCGGCGTACGAACATAGAAACCCAGAAGCTGGACACTCAGTATCGGAACAATTAATCGGTAAAACTCCACCGGCCAGGGATCTGGATTGTTTCTCTTGTGGCCTGGGGCTGGTTTCAACATTTTCTTTTTATTGAATTTTTCAGACATGCAAAAAAGAAAAAGTACAATGTACAGTTGTATAATGCATAGCATTTTGCATCATGCCAACAGCAGGGGGCGCACCTTGGACCTGGTCATAACCTATGGCCTGTCCATTGGTGCGCCCTCTGTTGTGGACCTGGCTGTGTCGGATCTTTTTGTGTGTTTTTTACAATCACTTTAACCAGCAGGAGGCCCCAGTGAGAAAAGTGTGGAAACGCTACCTAACTTCTGAATTGGCTGCAAATTTTATCAAGATTTTACAGAGCACTCCTGCTGAAATTTTACCAGCACCATGTGATTTCATTGTTGACAATTTTAACCATAAAATAAAATCAACGCTGGACTTGGTGGCTCGACTCTCAATAAAAAGAAATACTACAAGACCGACACCCCCGTGGAGAAATGCAGAAACTAAAAAACTAAAGAGGACTGTGAGGACTTTGCAGACCACTTCAGAAATAAAATCTATGACATCAGATTGAGTCTTTTACTCCAACAGATGTCCAATGTTGATACCTGGATCATTGATTTTACCCGAGGAAATACTGGAGAGTTTTGCCCTGGTTGATGCGGGGACACTTGGTCGAGTCCTCTCCCAAGTAAGGTCCACAACCTGCCTATTAGATCCAATTCCCACACCATTTTTTAAAACACTTTGTGGATTCTTTGAGGATCAGCTTTTATACATGGTGAATTGCTCTCTTCAGATGGGGGTGTTCCCCGCCTCCTTTAAAACGGCGGTTGTAAAGCCCCTTCTGAAGAAGAGCAACTTAGATGCCAACATCTTTAATAATATCGGCCTGTATCCAACTTACCGTTTTTAAGTAAAATTTTGGAAAAACTTCTTTTCAAGTAATCAATTCAAATCAAGTAAATTACTTTTTAATTGCAAACAGCATTTTTGTGAAGTGTCAGTCTGGTTTCAGGGAAAACCACAGTACAGAGACAGCCCTTTTAAAGATTTTAAACGACATCAGGTGCAACTTGGATAACAATGAACTCACAGTCTTGGTACTACTGGATCTAACCGCCGCCTTCGATACAGTAGGCCATCACATTTTATTAGATGGACTGATACTGTTCTTAACTGGTTCATTTCTTACCTCACAGATCAACACTTCTTTGTAAGTATGGATAAATGTTCCTCAGAAACCCACAAAATAAAGTGTGGTGTTCCCCAAGGGTCAATTTTAGGTCCAACTCTTTTTAATCTTTACATGCTTCCCCTTGGGGACGTCATCAGGAGGCACGGCATCAGCTTTCATAGTTATGCTAATGATATGCAACTGTATAATGCCGTGTCTCCTGATGACACAGGGCCTATTGATGTCCTTTAAGATTCACTTTTCATTAATAAGTTTTGAGAACCGCGATTCTCAAAATGACATGAACACAGAGGCAACCAAGAAACATTAGTCACACGTACAGAATGATTACAGAATAACATACAGTATATATATACGGTTACCAATGGTACAATACCAATGGGTAATTGTACGTGACAACTATGCTGCACTACATGTTACTCTAGCTGAACTTTACAGGTGTTGGTAGGAATATTTCTTTCTCTTTGGACAAAACCAGGCTAGCTGATTTACTTAAAACACAGACATGAGGCTGAGGTCTATCTGAACAAATGTCTAAAAATGTATTTCTCTAATGAAAGCATAATTTAATTAATTTGAAATGCTTATATATTTTCCTTCAGTGAATGGAAAACACTAGCATACCTGAGTGTCTCCTTTGTATTTTCTCTGCAGTTCCTCCCAAGTCTATCTCTGTGGTGGCAGCCAACAGCCCGGCTCCTTTCAGCCGCTATGAGGCCCAGAACTTCACTCTGGTTTGCATTGTTACAGGAGCAAAGCCAGCTCCAATGGTGAGATGGAAGCCTTTTGCTCTTGAATCTCTTATGAAGGACTCCATGTGTGCTTAGATGGAAAACTTCATCATCCATCAATCCATTTCTGATCATGGAAAATAAATACAATCTTTTGGAAAATCCTGATGGAGTAAAAGAGGATGCTGGTGCTTTCATAGGAAACTGGGAGCACCACTGGATTTTGAAATGTTTAGTGCTCACAGAGAAAAAACAACGAACAACGGCTCGACCTGGTGTTGAAGCCACAGCTTCGGTCTGTAATTAATAGGCATGTTTCCATTTAGGTAAAATGTGGCTGTTGGGAAAGTTTGAAGGCACGGCCTCTCAAAAGTCCTCTCACTGCATGTTTCCATTACAAAAAAAGAACCCCAGATGGATTCCGGAGGAGACGTATCAGAATGGCACTGTGAGAAAGACGTGCTAGTAAGAAAGTGAGAAAACCAGAAAAGTTGCATTTTAAATAACCTGGTTGAGATTCAAACAGTTTAATGAGCATTTCAAGATCCGACCAGTATTAAAATGTATGTCCATCAAAAAAATTATGAAAACATCATTGTGACATGTAAGGTGGCTCATTTGAGTCACAATGTCAACTCATTCACCAAGTAACATGAAAGAAAACACTCCACCTTAGTGTGTGTCAGTTAATAGGGAGTCTCTCAAAACAGTCAGCTGTATGTGAATGTAGAGTGTAGTGTTTCAAATTTCCTGACGCTGGTTTGTTTCTGTAAACACAGCACCTGAGCAAATAGATTGCAGTAATCAGTCATCAGCACTACACCATTGGATAAAGTTTCTACACTTTACATTGCTGGCTTTAAAAAATGGTGTGTGTTGTTGTGTCAAGTCAAGTACTACCTACCTATACTACCTATGTCACATCCCACTTAGAGGTACAATATATCCAATCAGCAACCAGGCTTTTTTAGGGGCGGCTCACATTCAAGTTAAGAGCGTATCAGCGAGGGCAACCTGCCTTATATCGGGTATTCGACTGTAATGGAAACGCCACGAATGATGATGGCAAACACATATATCTCTGGTCACATGACCATGTATTCTGAGCAGTAGAGGAGATAAACACCAGCATCCAGCTCTAAGCTGACAACTTACATAAATATAGACGGCAGAAGGTACAGTAAAAGTAAAACTGTGTTGTGGATTATTTATATTTTTGTGACATCTTATATGTCTGCATGATATTAAATATACTGTCACTGTTCAAATATAATATATGACATAACTTGCTTTAAATTGCTCGAGCCACACGATGAATGGACTGGCCAGTCAGATGCAGCAGTTAGCCACTATGCTAACTCAGCAAACAGCTGTGACATCTACTGCTGATCCTCTACCATCAGCACCTGGGCCCTCACCACCGAGAGACTCTTCTGCACCCTGGGTAGGAGCACCAGAACGTTATGAAGGATGTGGGCCTGTTCTCACAAACGGTTCCATCCTATTTTCTTTGCTACCTTGTACCTTTGCCACAGAAAAGGAAAAGGTGGTTGTCGCCATTAACCACCTGACAGGCAGAGCATGGCTGTGGGGAACAACTGAAGGGAATTGTAAGATGCCAGTCTGCTCTTAATTTCAGGCTTTCTCAGAGAAGGTTTTCAGCCTGGGTACTGATGGAGCTGATTCAGATCTAGGACTTTTGTAGCTGTGTCAGGGGGGCCAAACTGTAACCGACTGAGGCGGCATGGTGGTTGAGTAGTTAGAGCAGTTGCCCCATGTAAAAAGGCTGAAGGTCCTTGAGACAGCGGCCGTGGGTTCGACTCTGCCCTTTACTGCATGTCTCTCCCTCTCTCACTCACCCCATTTCCTGTCTGTCCTGCATAATAAATTCTTGAAAAACTGCCAAAAGTATTATCTTTTAAAAAAACAAACTGTAACCGACTACTCCATTGAATTCCATACCCAGGCCCTTTGTAGTAAGTGGAATACTGCTACTTTGTGTGATACTTACCTGAATTGATTAGCTGACGAGATGGTTTCTCATGTTCTGCTAGCCACACCTAAAGGGATCATTGAACACACCACCATGATCAACCTCCAAGTACAGTCACAGGACGTCATCTCTTGGCTTGCTCCTGGGTAGCCACTGCTTCAGCCAACACAGCCAGACCAGCCGAACAACAGACAGAGGAGGCTGAGGTAATGCAGTTTGGTCATTCCAGATTACCTTGTCTCTGGAGGAACATCAACACTGTCACCAGTATGGCGAGGTGCCGTTATCCGGCAAAAGCCATCAGTTGGTTGGGGAGTCCTGATGCGCCGCACCCCAACCCAAAGACCACTTTTCCATGCTTGTTTCCTGTGTTCTGGTAGAACTCACACACTTGCCTGCTTTATTGACTCTGGGGCCGACTTCATAGTCATAGACTAAAAGCTCATCCCTCCACTTCTGGTGGATGGCCCAAAGCAGGTTTCAGGCAGAATGTTGACTGGGGAAACACACCAACTTCGACTCTGGATCAGATGTCAGCCGGGCCTCAGGAACAACATCAAAAAAGTAATATAAACATACATTATAAAAGATAGCTTAAAAAATGTATAAAAAGGCGGTCTAATTGTAGTGCAAATATAAACATATAATAATTTAAGGTGCAGTGGACAGATTATGAGAAAAACATGAGGTGCTTCCGATTGTATTGTTCTGAAAAGTTTAACTGTTATTGTAAAGTGTGATGGCATGTGGCAGGAAATATTTTGAGTATCTGTCCCTTCGACAGTGGAGCTGGAGCAGCCTGTGTGAGAAGGTGCTCCGCTTTCTGACCACTGTGATGGAGAGGGTGCTGATCATTGTCTATGATGGCTAAGAGTTTTTTCAGCGTTCTCCTCTCCACCACGGACTCAAAAGATTCCAGCCTGAGACGAAGTATAGAGCCAGCCTTCTCGATGATTTTATCAAGTCTGTTTGTGTCACTGGCTCTGATGCTGCTGCCCCAACACACAGCAGCAAAGAAAATGGCGCTGGCAACAAATGACTGTTAGACGATCTCCAACATCTTGCTGCGCATGTTGAAGGATCTAAGCTTCCTCAGGAAATAGAGTCTGCTCATCCCCTTCTTGTACACAGCCTCGGTGTTAGATTTCCAGTCCAGTCTATTATCGCTCAATTCAATTCAATTCAATTTAATTAATTTTTATTTACATTGAAATAAAATCATAACAAAAGTTATCTCAGGACACTTAACAGAGTAGGTATAGACCACACTCGATGACTTATTTATGATTTACGTAGACCCAAAAATTCCCCCATTGAGTACGGTGGCAACGAAAACCTTCCCTATAACAGGCAGGAACGTCAGACAGACCCAGCTGTATCGAGGACGGACATCTGTCTTGACCGGTTGGGGAGGAAGAAAAGAGAAGAGAAAGAGAGAAAAGACGGACAGATGGACAGAGACAGACTAAGATAGACGCAAAGACAGACAGACAAAGAGATGCAAGCACCACAAAAGTAACAGTAACTATAGTGATAGCCAAAGTTATGTGAATATGACTTATATTTTATGGCAGTCAATGCAGCAGAACAGCAAACAACAGGCACAGCCAGGGTGACAGAACATGACAATGATAATAATTATGGTGGCAAACCATAGTAAGATGCATTGATGAGACATGAATGATACAGACGGGATAAAAGCCCAGAATATCAGGAACATTATTATCCCCCAGCAGGCTAGGCCTATAGAAGCATCATTAAGCATAGCAGAATCAGCTTAGACATGCATGCAGGCTCTAAGAGAAATTGAATGCCAATGACAACATAGCTAAGGGCTCATAAGCCCTAGCTGTAGGCTTTATCAAAGAGGAGAGTTTTAAATTTACTCTTAAATATGAACCTCCAAAATAACACTTGGGAGTCAGTTCCATAGGAGTGGAGCTTGGTAGCTAAAGGCGCTGCCTCCCATTCTACTTCTGGAGACTTGTAGGAACGACAAGTAGCCCTGCATTCTGAGAGCGCAGCTATGTAGTTGGGTAATACTCTACTATGAGCTCTTTAAGATACGAGCCTTACCAATAACAGCTTTGTAGGTAAGGAATGGATTTAAAATTCTATTCTAGCCACTTTAAAGAAGCTTTTACAGGAGAAAAATGTTCTCTTCGATTTGTTTTAGTTAGTACACGAGCTGCAGCATTTTGGACTAAGTGGAGACTCTTAACATACTTATTGGAGCAGCCTGATAATAAGGAGTTGCATGGACTAGTTTTTCTGCATCTTTCTGAGACACAATGTTCCTAATTTTCACAATATTACGCTGGTGAAAATATGCAATCCTTGTCGTTCGTTTTATGTGAGAATCAAAGGACATATCCTGATCAAAAATAACACCCAAATTCCTTACTGTGGTGCTGGAGGACAACACAACATCATCCAGAGTAACAATATAGTTTCGGAGGCGTTCGGGGCTAAGTACGATAACTTCAGTTTTATCTGAGTTTTATATCAGAAAATTGCAGGTCATCCAGCTTTTTATTTCCTTAATGCACATTTGAAGTTTATCTAACTGATCGGTTTCTTCTGGTTTGATCGACAAATATAATTGTGTATCATCAGCATAAGTCACATCTGTGACTGACTTAAGTGTTCATAGAGGATTTGTCATTAACATGTATAAACTGAGATCTATCTGATAAATAAGACTTAAACCAGCTTAATGCGGTTCCTTTAATACCGATTAGATGCTCCAGTCTCTGTAGCAGGATGCGATGGTCAATAGTGTCGAAGGCAACACTAAGATCTAGTAAAGCAAGTACAGAGACAAGTCCTTTGTCTGAAACTAGTAGAAGGTCATTAGTCATTTTTACCAGTGCTATGATTGATTCTAAATCCTGACTGGAAGTCCTCAAATAACTCATTATTATGTAAAAAGTCACACAGCTGATTGGCGACTAATTTCTCCAGGATTTTAGAGAGAAAATGAAGGTTAGATATAGGTCTGTAGTTGGCTAGAACCTCTGGATGAAGACTGGGCTTTTTTTTAGAAGAGGTGTGATTACAGCTACTTTAAAAGACTGTGGTACATAACCTGCTAATAAAAACATATTAATCATATCTAGGGCTTACTAAATGTAACACTTTTTTAGGTAACCTAGTTGGAATACAGTCTAGGGGACAAGTAGAAGGCTTTGATGCCAAAGTAGTAGAGGTTAATATGTTAAGGTCAACTGAGGAAAAGCATTCCAAGAATATATCAAGACGTACAGTTGTTTCTAAGGTTCCTGAGTTTGAAGAAAAATTGGTGCCAAGCAAGTTTACTTTGTCTCTAATCGTTATAATTTTGTCATAAAAAAAGGTCATGAAGTTATTACTACTGAGAATTTTTTTTATTGATTTTTGCAGACCTTAACAGAGAAACAGGTAAAATACATCTGCTTTAAGGTGGAAAAAAAAGAAGAAAACCACAGACAAAAACAGAAAAACCCCAACATGAATCCCGCTATCCCTTCCAACAACCCACGTCAGACACGGTCACAATAACAAAAAACAGCTAACCGAATAACTTAACAAAAGTAGATAACGTAAGATATAGTTAAAAATGTTTTTTTAAAAACAGAGAAAAAACACACTAAAACCAATAGCAAAAATAATTAACGTAATTCAAGAAAGAGAAAGACAACAAAAAATTAATAAATGGGTGGAGGGGGGGGGGGGGGTCTCTCTCCTTGGGGCACTAGGAAGTGTCAGCATCGTCAGGAATAACAGTGATTCTATAACTAATAAAAGCCAGCAGTGGGTCCCAGGTTTGGTGGAATACCTCCAAAGATCTACTCTGTGAAAACCTCAACCTCTCCAACCGGAGACACTGTAGAATTTCATGGATCCAACTATTATGAGTCGGTGGAGAAACATGTTTCCATTTTAGGAGAATGTTACATCTGGCAAGCAGGGTGGTAAAAGCAACGACACGTGTAGTAAGGGGCAGATTTTAAGACGGTGGAAGCCCAAAAAGAGGGGGATTTGGTTGCAAATCTGTATTAAGAGCCTGTTTGAGGGTTTGAAATATATTGGACCAAAATTCAGCAAGCTTCGGACACATCAAGTACATGTGTGCGTGGTCGGCTGGGGACTGCTTACAGAGGTTACAAGTGGCTCTTAGCCAATTTAGCGTTTGACACTTTTGTGTCAGGCTTCAGTAAAGCTCTTTGACCAAACAGAGACAAGAATACTTCAGATAACACTGTGGCAGTGGGTGATAAAAAGTTTAAATAAAATAAAATAAAGCTGTGAAAGATATATATAATAACAAACTAAAATCCACATGCAGACGAGCTTCCAGTGCTTGGCACGAAGGCCGACCAAAGACAAACTGAATTCACATAACAGCGTGAGCGGGCCCAAAAACAGGATGAAGAAATGGGAATTTAAAAGGCATCAGACACCGGACCTCGAGTCAACATGTCCATAGTGCGTTAAGATGCGATAGCGATTTCTGTTCAAAACTTTGACAGACAGAGAGTCGGCAGCCTGCCAGGACTTTAACGGTTGACTAGGCGGTCTAAAAATAATATAAAATATATAAACTCCGGTCAGTCCGGGACTGTTATAGCACAGCTACACGGTCAGCACCACACCAACTCACGATTATCCAGACAACATGACCGCGGCTCGTCTGCGGTATAATCAACAGCTCTCCTGCGGTCATACGGGCACCTCTGTGCGGGTGGATGTTATGAAGGCTTTCGTCTCGGTGACTTTAGAGAGCCTTTTCCTGGTTACGTCCTTCATCGTGATGACCAGCCTCGTGGGGAAAAGCAGCGCGGGTTTGAAGCCCCGGTTGTAAAGCTCCGACATCACCTCTCTGTATTTCTGGCGCTGCTCCACCACCTCCGGAGCGTAGTCCTTGTAGATGGCGATGGGAGACCATCTGTATTGTAGCTGGCCTCTCCTGGCATGATGATTTTCTCCTTCGTCTGGTACCTGTGGAGCCTGATGAAGACTGGCTGTGGTCTCTGTCCCGGCCTCCGTTTCTACTGTGGGGTGAGCCCTATCAAACTCCGGCGGGGACTCCAGAAAGCCTTCCCTGAAATCCTCCATGAGCAGCTCTGCCGCTGCGGACTTTCAACAGATTCTGGTAATCCAATCACTCTGATGTTATTGCACCGGCTCCGGGACTCCAGGTCGCGGACTTTAGCCAGAAGCTTAGCGTTGCTCTCTGTTAGCTTGGCGCAGGAGGCCTTCAGCGTTAGCAGATGCTCGTCTTGTAAATTTGCATTTGCCTCAAGGGAGCCTATCTTCTGAGCGTAGTCAGTTGCTTCGAGCATTGAAATGGAGGCTTTAACTTGGCAGAGAGGGCTTTGATCTCGGCGGAGAGGGCTTTGTTCTCAGCGGAGAGGGCTGCACGGTGATGCTCCTAGAGGTTAGTAGTGGCCGCCATGCTAATCTCGCAACCTGCCTCCTTTGCGGGGCTAGCCTTTGCCCCCTGGCCTTTTACAGTCTTTCTGGTCAGATGTGTGGGCATATTTAGGTGGTGTATCCGTTAAACGAGACGATTATTAATATTGTTGTGACTTTCAGGGTCCTGATATTTAAAAATGATCAAAAGTCGCGGGAGTGAGACCCGTGTCTACTTCACCTCACCAAAACCGGAAGTCTCTACGTATATGTTTTAAGACTTTCTTGCAAAACTAAGCGAGATTCCTCAGTTTTAGTGGAACAGCATTTACTTTCAAATTTTCACGATACTTCACAGGTTTGTGAGTTATACCATGGAGCTAACTTCCTCTGTTTCATCGTCTTCTTCTTTAAAGGAGCAACAGAGTCGTGTGTTGTTCGGAGTGAGCCTGCAACACTGTCAAGGTGATCAATCTCAGAGAAACTGACGTTAGTACAGGAATTTTGAGTGTAAGGATAAGGCATTAATTAAATCCAGATAGAATCGCTTCCTTACATTTAGTTACAGCACTATCAGATAAACATCTAGTGTAGAAACTTTTGCCCAGAGTTGAGTAGTCCTGTAATATGGTTTCAAAACTTTCAAAAGTTTTAAAACCAATCAAATCTAAATCTAATCTAGAGATAAACGCAATACTAAGGCTATTGTTACTAACGTCCACGTGAATATTAAAATCTCCTACAATGATTACTTTATCAGATTTAAGGACTAAATTTGACAGAAACTCTGAGAATTCAGATAGAAATTCAGTGTACGGACCAGGAGCATGGTACAAATAGAATTGGCTGCACGGTTTTCCAGGTTGAATGTGAAGGCTATTAGCAAGACTTTCAAATGAATTATAATTTAAGTTAGGTTTAGGGTTGATAAATAGGCCTGAGTCATAAATAGCTGCAACGCCTCCTCCTCAACCACTGCCTCGAGAAATATGAGTATTAATATGACTGGGAGGAGTAGATTCATTTAGGCGAACATATTCTTGACACAGCCAGGTTTCAGTCACACAGAGTAAATCAATATGGTTATCCGTTATCAGATCCTTTACTAATACAGCTTTAGATGGCAGAGATCTGATGTTGAAAAGTCCACATTTTATTTTCTGATTTTGTTGCATTAAATCGCAGATTTGGTGTTGATTTGTGTCAAGTTTTTCTGTATAGCTCCTCTTCTGTTAATTTTTGATTTAAATAATTAAGATGACCGTGAGGCACCACTCTACAAAGCTATTTACCAGTGTCCTGTATTCAAGTAGCCAGTAATCCAGGAGATCATCAAGTCGTCGACACCCACCACCCGCAGCTTCTCACCCATGAGCAGAGGCTGAATGGTGTTGAAAGCACTGGAGAAATCGAAGAAAGTGATCCTCACAGTGCCTCCCCCACCATCTAGATGCATATGGGCTCGTTGCAGCAGGGAGATGACAGCGTCATCAACTCCTAAATAGGGCTGATAGGCAAGCTGCAAAGGGTCCAGAAACGTCCTCACCTGTGGCCTCAGCTGGGCCAAGACCAGTCTCTCCATGACCTTCATCACATGAGATGTCAGGGCGAAGGGTCTCTAGTCTGCTGGGTCAGATGGCCTCGACTCCTTGGGGACTAGGACCAAGCAAAACGTCTCTCACATCAACGGGACTTTCTCCTGACTCAGGCTCAAGTTGTACAGATGTCAAAGTACAGGCGACAGCTGGCTGGCGCAGGTCTTCAGGATCCTGAGTGAGATGCTATCAGGTCCTGCAGCTTTTCGCTGTCTTTCCAGCTGCCTGTTTACCTGGCCTGTAGTGACCGTTGGGCGCGGGTTGGTGCAGATCATTGGAGGAGGAGGAGGGGGGACAGGTGGAGAGGTATTGTACAGGAGAACGCTGGGGGGAGGGTCGAGCCATTTGGGACAGTGTGTTAGTGTGAGGGGGGCTGAGGGTGTGGAAGGGGCAGCAGGAGGTGAGCTAAACATGTTGAAAAAGTGGTTGTACTGGTTAGCTCTATCAAGGCTCCCAGATGTCTTCCTGTCTTTCCCCTTCATCCCTGTGATGTGCTTCATTCCTGCCCACACATCCCTCCCACTGTTCTGTTGGAGTTTGGCCTCCAGCTTTCTCCTATGTTGTCCTTGCACGTCCTCAGCCACTCTCAGAGTTCATGCTGCACTCCCCTCTGCGCCTCTCTGTCTCCTAACATGAAAGCCCTCTTCTTCTTGTTTCTGGGCAGCTCAGACCCTTGGGAATCTTGGGAGGGTTGTGGAGTAACCGGCTTGGAGTCAGGATGGCAACAGGAAAACTCTCTTTGTATACCCTCCAAGTGAACCTCCATAAGCTGTATGGCCAGGGGTGGATCTTCTTCTAGTGAAAAATAAATCACATGCTCCCAATCAGAGTACATGGGATGAAATTGTGGCTTGAATTCAGCCACATGCGGCTGCTGCAACTCCAGAGAACAGAACTTCTGCACGGGCACAGGAGACTCGAAAACAGGCTGGAGGCTAGCAATCTGAGGTAAGCAGGCCGGAGGCTAGTAGGCTGGTGGCTAGTAGGCCAGAGGCTAGCAGGCTGGAGGCTAGCTAACGGGAAAGCAGACTGGGAGCTAGCAGACCTGAGGCTAGCTGACTAGGAAGCAGGCTGGGAGCTAACAGACTGGGAATCTGGCTGAAGGCTAGCAGGCCTGAGGCTGGCTAATGGGAAAACAGGCTAGAGCGGCATGCCATGGTGGCTACATGGCGCAAAGAAACACTGGGTCTCTTCCCATGATGCTTTGAGGTCTTGCAGAGACTTGGTGGACCTCCCCAAGCCAGTCAGGTTCCCAAGAAAGGGTTTGCTGAAGCTTCGAAGGCTCTGGGTCAATTGTTGGCCAGTTCCTACTATGAACACAGGTAGGACCCAAGAATTAAGGAGCAATTTAGAGGTAGAATCTGAATACACAGTTTAACCAGGCTTAGACTGGTACACGGAAATCACTCGACAAAAGCAAACATACAGAAATCCACTAGACGAAGGCAGGGTCAAAAATACAAAACTGGTTGGTTATGACAAAAAGTACATTAATGTCTTTGGCTGTAGGCTTAATTTGTCTGTCTTCATCTCCAGCTGGGGCCGGGTTTTTCTTCAGGGAAAAGAAGGACAAGTCACTGTGTTCCTACACTGACTACCTCAACAACATCACAATAAAGAACATGCATGCTCTCCCTCTCATCTTCTCTGCCAGTGAATAAATATGGGGAGCTTCCATTAAGCTCGACTTGTGCAATGCTTACCAATTGGTTCGGATCCTTGAGAGGGAAGAGTGGAAGACAGCATTCAACACCCACACAGAACACTATGATTACCTCATTATGCCTTTAGGTTTTTCAGGACCTGGTCAATGATGTTCTGAGAGACATGCTCAAGAAGTATGTATTTGTATATTTGGATGATATTCTCATCTTTTCCTGTTTCTGGGAGGAACACATCCACAATGTCCAGACCATCCTCCAGCATCTCCTCGTGAACTCTCTGTCCGTCCACACATCAGAAGCCACACATCCACATCCAGATGGATCCAGGGAAGGTGTCCGCTGTTCACCTGGTCATTCCTGGAGGCTTAAGAACTATGATACCGGTAACTCTTGGCAGTATAGTTGGCCTTGGAAGAGTGGCGCCACTGGCTTGAAGTCAGGTCAAGTCAAGTCAAGTTTATTTATATAGCACAATTCAACAGGTAATTCAAAGTGCTTCACACAGAACATTAAAAAACACTTAAAAGAAACACATACAATGACATCTGAATCACATATCTAATGAGATTCAAATAAAATAAATAAAAGATAAGGAGAAGATAATATACAGTACAGCAGTTACAATTATTTAATGAAAGGCAGCGGAAAACAAAAAAGTCAGCCTTGATTTAAAAGAGCTAAGAGTTGCAGCAGACCTGCAGTTTTCTTGAAGTTTGTTCCAGATATGTGGACTATAAAAGCTGAACGCTGCCTTTCTATGTTTAGTTTTAAATCTGGGGACACAGAGCAGACCTGTCCCATGTTTAGTTCTGACTCTGGGAACACAGAGCAGACCTGTCCCATGTTTAGTTCTGACTCTGGGGACACAGAGCCGACCCGTCCCATGTTTAGTTCTGACTCTGGGAACACAGAGGAGACCTGTCCCATGTTTAGTTCTGACTCTGGGAACACAGAGCATACCTGTCACAGAGGATCTGAGAGGTCTAAGTGGTTCATAGCTGAGCAGAAAATCAGAAATGTGTCTTGGTCCACAACAACAGAACTATTTTGAAATCAATTCTTTGACAGACAGGAAGCCAGTGTAAAGATCTGAAGACTGGAGTAATATGTTTTACTTTTTTGGTCTTAGTGAGGACTCGAGCAGCAGCGTTCTGAATTAACTGCAGCTGTCTGATCGACTTTTTAGGGAGACCTGTAAAGACACTGTTACAGTAGTCAAGCCTGCTGAAGACAAATGTATTGACAAGTTTTTCTAGGTCCTGCCGACACATAAGTCCTTTAATCCTTGGTATATTCTGTAGGTGATAGTAGGTTGACTTTGTAATTGTTTGGATGTGGCTGTTGAGTTCACGACTACGAGTTTCAGGCTTGGTTTGTGGTTTAAAGCATTACTGTTTGAATTTGGGTGCTAACTAACTAAATCGTTCGTCCTTGGCCCCAAAAACAAATATTTCAGTTTTTTCATTGTTTAATTGGAGAAAACTTTAATCCATCCAATCGTTGATTTGCTCAATGCATCTACTCAGTGCTTGTATTTGACTAAAGTTGACTGGTGATAAAGTGACGTGGCTGAAGGGACCAAGCTGCCTTTTCTGTTTAGGACTGATCATAAGAACTTGGAGTACACCCACACAGCCAAACGACTCAACTCCTGGCAAGCCAGGTGGTCACTCTTCTTCACCAGTTTCAGTTTCACCCTCTCATTAGTACCGTTTCCCACAGCGTCAAGCCAGATCCCTGTCTTGTTGGTTTTCCAGAGGGAAAAGGGCCTTCCCCAGAGCCCGACTCCATCCTCCCAGTTCTGTGTCTGGTTGCTGCGGTTTCCTGGGAGATTGAGGAGAGAGTGAAGGCTGCCCTGGTGGACCAGCCCAGTCCAAGCACCTCTTCCCCAGATCGCCTGTTTCTTCCCCAGACTCAAGGGGCTCTTCTGTCACCCTTGCATCCAGAAGGGGAAGGATTTAGTCCAACAGCAGGGCTACAACGGCTGGTGGGCCTTGCGGGAGTTTGTCAATGCCTGCCCATTCTGCAACCAGCACAAGCCATTTCATCAGGCTCCTCTTGTACCTCACTGCCTGTGATCCCACATACCCTTGGACTTTGTTACTTGTCTGCCAGTTCAGTAAGATGGCACATTTCATCCCACTCCCGATGCTGCCATTCACCAAAAAGACAGCCCTCATCATCTTCCTGCATGTGTTCTAGATGTGGTTTATATCTGAGGTCCAGTTTGCATTTGTTTTTGTGAGGGAGTTTTGCAAGTTGCTGGGGACAACAGTCAACTTATCATCTAGATTTCAAACCAATTGAAAGACAGAAAGGACGAATCAGGAGTTGGAAACGGCTCTGCAGTGTATGGTCTCCTGAAACCCCTCCTCCTGGTCACATAAGCTCCTGTGGGTGGAGCACTCCGACTACACAGTGAACAGCTCGTCCGCCAGACTATGTCCATTTCAGTACCCTGATGGCTTCCATCCTCTACTATTTCTGGCACTGGAGAAAAAGGTGTCCGTGCCATCTCACCAGTTCTTTTATCCACTGCAAGCCAAGACCTACTTTGAGTTGATTACAATAAGCTGAACCTAGGTTCATCGGACCCTCCAAGATCGAGAGGAAAACCAATCCTGTGGCAGTGAGACTAAAGCTTCCCCGATCCATGAGGGTCCATCCAGTATTTAATATCACCAAAGTGAAGCTGGTCTGGGAGAGTCTTCTGATGCCGGTAGCTCCGCCGCCACCACCTCTACGCCTCATCAATGGGGGTTCTGTCTACACGTTTTAAGTCTTTCTGCATTCCCACCACTGAGGGAGGGGCCTCCAGTACCTTGTCAACTGGGAGGACTATGGTCCAGAGGAGAAGTCCTGGTCCCTGCTCGACACATCATCGACTTTCATCAGAATCAGAAATACTTTAATAATCTTTAATACTTTAATATACTTTTAATACTTTAACCTGCATGTTTTTTTTTGCCTCAGCTTCCCAAGATGGTGGCTGTCTTTGATTAATAAGAGTATGAGCGTGAATGCACATCTTTTCCAAGTGTGAAACCCTCAGTGGTGTTGTACAGTCTCCCTGCCTCTGGCCAAGCCAAGGCCGGCTGTTGCTTCTCTCCATGAAGAACAGGGTGATGGAAGGCTTTTTCTGACAGTCGTCGCAAGGGGGTGCAACAGTGCATGATGGTGAGAGCTAGTCATCATATCAAATTGCCTCATAAAATAATTGGTTGTGTTTGGCCTAGCCAGGGTGTGGCTGAAAGTCTGTCTGAATGGGAGGGGGATCAGATGTATTTGTCAGAGCAAATAAAACATGAGTTCACAGAGGATTTGCATTGAATACAAAACAAAGAAAAAAACAAACTAAACAAATCTTTGAACTAATCAAAATGATTTGAATCAGGTAAGTGGTTCATAGTTTCCAACTCTACGTAACTAAATGTATATAAAGCGTGTTAACCAGTCTCTCAACTATGGCTCTAATCATAACTCCTCCTCTTCTGGAATGTTTAGTGAAATGATACATAATTGAGATTCATCAGGCAGAACAGAGACACTCCATTAACCACCCACGTATTCAGGCCTATATTTAAATTTGTTTAAATGTTCACACTTCCCGTAAGTACACTGTTGCCTGCACATGGTAAGCACCCACACGTAGCTGTTGAACACCACTGTTGACTTTTTAGCATATTCTTCAACCATCTATAATTGTGACAAAGCATTTGACTTGTTCTAAACCATATGCAATTGAGAGCACACAGCAAACTGTCATTTCACATGGAGGCTAGTTGTTCCTTTTGAGGTCACCTGCCTATGTCCTGGCCTTTTAGGTGTACTTCAAGCGGGATGGTGAACTTATTGATGTGGTGCCAACATCCCAGTTTACCTCCTCAGTGGAAGACAAAATTAAGAACCCTGGTCTAGGAAAAAGCTGGGACTCCCTAGCTCTCACCAGCCGAGACCTTGATGACACCAAACTTCAGAAGTCCCTGCTGGAACAAGAGGGGAAGCAAGCTCGACTAGGCCAAGACGGCCCTGATGCCCACGAAAAGGGCCAAGAGCCAGGGTCTGAGTCTGATCCCGTGACAACCACTGAGGTAATCCCTGAGACTGTGGTGAGCCGGGAGTTTCCCCGCTGGGTCCAGAGCAGTGATCCACTCTACTACTTCCAGAACCGTCAGCAAGCGGCAGGTGATGGCATCATGGAGGTGAGAGCCATGCTGACTTGGAGCCTCAACCCACAGCTGGACAACGATGCCCTGTTCAGCTGTGAGGTCAACCACCCAGCTCTGTCCATGCCCATGCAGGCTGAGGTCACACTGGGTGAGTCATTTACTAACACACTGCACACATAATTCTCTCTGAATCCTATTAATAGGGCTATATAAAAATATGAAAATACAAAAATGTATTGGGGGATCGGACCAATTTTTTTAGCAATAATTTGAATGTATCTCACCATGTACATGGGAACACAGTTTAGTATTTAATGTAACTCTAGAGGGTTTGCACTGAAATCTGTTTCAGGGATAAAACATAAGATGCTACTTTTTTAAAAAAAAGAACGTTTGAAAGGAGGTCTTGAGTCCTGGAAACCAGACATATCCTTCACACAAAAGAAGAATATTGAGTTATAAACAACCAGTGTAAATGTGTGTATAGTGTAGCAGCCTAGTGCTGTTTTAGGGTGATTTAATGAAGGTAAACACAGTGAACAACCTTATGTAACTGCCACAGTAGCATAGCACTTCTCAGAGACTGATGATTTCTTATCATGTAAGTCCTCCTGGTGCCTTCAGATGCTGCAGGAATTTAATGGCCTGAAGGAGAAACTTTTCATGTAGTATAAAGCAGCTATGGACAGCAGACACTGTAAGTATTATCCACATCAATTCATAGATCAATGCAGACGGATTTACTGATAAATTGTCTCTGCCAGTTTTGGTTGGTAAGTGTTAAATTATTTATTTTTTTATATGTTAACCATTAATCAATCGTTGCAGCACATCTAAAGAAAGTACTGAGTTTAAAACAGGCACCTGATAAACAGCAGCCTATATGATATATAGCACATGGAATTTATTAGTTAAATCATTCACATAAGCATACAAATACAAATTCTAGAGCACCCGCACTAATTGCCAATGCCCCCTAAGTCATTTTGTCCTGGCACCTGACCTGGGTATGGTACTGTTGAAAAATGAAAAACAACAAACATTTTTTCAAATTTGTTCATATGTGTGAGTGCAGACCTGGTACTTACTACTACCATTAAATAGCACAGCTGTACCTTTGAGCCCAGCATTGACAAAACCTCTCTTCCGCTTACTTGGCCCAATATACAGTATTACTGAGATAACTGCCAGTCATTGAGATGGATGCACTATGACCTTAAGTAGTAGTACAAACTCACTCCAGCACTCTGACAAATTGTGACGCATTGATGGTGACTGACAAATTTTTCCATTGAAGCCTTACTGTAGCTGTATAACCTTGATGCTTGAAGTACATCTTGTCAGCACTCCTTTTACTCTTGTGGCCCAAAAGATGCACAATTGTAATACTCAAAAACAGGGTCTTTTTAGGCAAATTTGGTCATCGAGACAATTTTTTTCAAGTATGAACTATTAACGTAGATTTCCGGAAAGACGCTAACAGCCTGCCATGGCTAACACCAAATTAGCTCGGGGTGGCGAGTTGAATACATTAAAACGTCTTTTTTAACAACTAATACTGCTCCAAATAACACCAAACCTCTGCAGCAGTATGAGGAGAGTCCCTTCACATTAACTGAAGCACCAACATCGTAGTATGTGAACACAGAGTTTATTAAAAGAGTGTTTTGAAAAACTTACCTACTGGCCCTGGTACCAGCTGCTCCATTCAAATCTATAACCAAATACAATCCAAAGGGAAGGAGCTCGTTGATGATTTATTCCAGCAAAACACGTAAACCTTGTGGTTTGATAGTTTGGTGAAATATAAGTTAATAATAGATGGTAAAAGGTTTATAAAAGTCCCACACAGCTTTCCCTGCAGCACCGAAACATTACAAGCTCTCAGGGGGCGTGTGTTGCCGGACGACTGCAACTTGAAGTGATCGATATGCTTAGGAAGAGAGATTACCGTATCTGCCACAAATCACAACGTTTAGGTGTTTTGCTGGAATAAATCATCTATGGGCTCCTTCCCTTTGGATTGCATTTGGTAATTGACTTGAATGGACTTAATATATGAGGAGCTGGTACTGGGCCCAGTAGGTAACTCTTTCAAAACACTCTTTTAATACACTCCGTGTTTACCTACTACGTAGTTGGTACTTTATGTGTAGGGACTCTTATCATGCTACTGCAGAGGTTTGGTGTTATTTGGAGCGGAATTAGTGGTTAAAAAAATGAGTTTTATTGCATTCAACCTGACGCCCGAGGAAAATCTACGTTAATAGTTCATACATGTAAAAAATTGTCCAATGGCTTATTTGATGACTGAATTGCCTAAAAAGACCCTGGGATGATTTTACACTGGAATTTCACTTTAAGAGGTTTGACAATGGATTTACCAAAGCAACTCAAACAATGACTCAAATTCCTGGCATTTATTTAGGGATAAACTATTCCAGGAAAGTGGTCCAAAAGTAATCTGACTTCATAGGATTAGTGCAGTGAAGGAAAAGGGTTTAGGGTGAGTCTGTTTTGCTTCTCAACATAATTATTAAGAGCGGACAATAAAGATGCAGAATATACTGTAAATACTGAAATCAGACACACTCCTGACACAGTACATGTGCAATTTCAAGACAGCTAATGAGATGTTTATTGAGAGTTGTTAAGGATAATTGAACACAACCACATTTTTGGAGGCCAAATTCTGAGCTATGAAGAATTAACAGGTAACCCACTGAATCCATTCATTCAAATTCAATTACAGTATGAAGGTCATCCTGAGCCATGGTCCATAGTTACATGACAAGAAGGTGGGCACATCCTTAAAATGTGGGTAGCCACATTTAGGTAGCATGTATTATGTGATAACAGTAGATGTTTCCTGTCATCCAAACATATGAAGTTGAGTGTTGTCTTATTGTACAGCAGCAGTTCAATATTGCATTTTACTTTTCTATCAGCTGCTCCAAGAGGACCCAAGCTGTCCATGAGCCCCAGTAAGGCCAAGGTAGGAGACACAGTGCGGATCACTGTCCAGGGCTTCCAGCTGGGACCTTCTGCAGTGAGTTTCCAACACAGTGGCTCAGGGAACACTGTGAAGTTCATGAAATGTGACTAAATGGTAGGGGACAGACCAGGAAAAAAGATATAGGCAGAGTAAAACAGTTGCTCTTCCGACCACTTTTCAAAGTGTAATGCAATTCATCCCTTCTAGGCAACAAATAGTTCCAGTTCCTTTCCTTCCACTTTGAAACACCAAAGTGCATAACTTGCAGAGACTTCAGTTACATTTTTGCATGTGTTACAATGAAGCTCTTGCAAGCAGGGACAGTGTTAGAATAGAATAGAATAGAATAGAAATACTTTATTGATTCCGAGCTGGGAAATTGCAGTGTAACAGCAGCATTACACACAGTCACATCAAAGCAGTACTATGAAAATACAATATAAAAGATACCTAAAAATAAAATTTATATCAAATGTTATAACTCTCCATCCTGGCTCTGTGTGACATTATAATAACATTTGGGAGTGCAGTGGTATTTACATGTTCCAAACAAGCATGCTTCGTTTAATTACTTGAATTTGTTTGTATTTCAACCTTATAATAAATCATAGTATGAGAATGTGTTTGGATACATTTTGGCCTTAAAGCTATAGTGTGTAACTTCGACGTGTCTGTAGATAGTTGTTTCACCCAAACCACTACAAGAGATGATACAACGCTGATTAAGCCATACGGAAGCAAAAACCTAAAATAACCATCTCATCTCATCTCATCTTCAGCTGCTTATCCGGGGTCCGGTCGCAGGGGCAGCAGCTCTAGCAGGGGAACCAAACTTCCCTTTCCCGGGCCACATTAACCAGCTCTTACTGGGGGATCCAGAGGCGTTCCCAGGCCAGTGTGGAGATGTAATCTCTGCACCTAGTCCTGGGTCTCCCCTGAGGCCTCCTCCCAGATGGACGTGCCTGAACCACCTCAACTGGCTCCTTTCAACGCAAAGGAGCAGCGGCTCTACTCCGAGTTGCTCACGGATGGCTGAACTTCTCACCCTATCTCTAAGGGAGACTCCAGCCACCCTCCTGAGAAAACCCATTCCGGCCGCTTGTACCCACAACCTCGTTCGTTCGGTCATGACCCAGATTTCATGACCATAGGTGAGGGTAGGAACGAAGATTGACAGGTAGATCGAGAGCTTTGGCTTCCGGATCAGCTCTCTTTTCATCACAACGGTGCGGTAGAGAGCTCTCGCTTTGGGTGTACAGAGATTGGATGGCCCACAGAAGTGAAATAAGGAAGGGGAGGGGCGGGTTACACCGGGTCATACGTCATATTGAGGCGCCGTCCGTATCGTTGTAATAGTGAAGAAAGCCTCTAGGGGGTGGTAAAAGTTACGCACTATAGCTTTACACTGTGAGGGTGGTATTTTCACATTCACTTTTGTAACGTGTTATTTTTACCTTCTAAAGAAAGTAGAGTGGTGCAGCATCCTTCAGCAGAGCTCCCAAAGGAGAAAGAGGAAGTTTGCCCAAGGACTTTAGATGGATTAACACTGTAATGATAATTACGGTATTCCACAATGCAAATTATTCCACTCTGTATGATAATGATTCCAAAATGTGGAGTATTTCTTAAATTCCAGTCTTGGTGATAATACCCTCTTCTTTTCACTGAGGGCATCAGGCATCCAAAGGGACAGAGATGACTATGGCTTTGCTGTCAGGGACCTGAGAAACAACCTGCCTCAGATGTTAATGGAAAGTGTATCTTATCAAGTCTGTTCTCTTATTTTATCAGTTTTCTAGTCTGATTTAAACCATTTATCAAAACAGAATCATGCAAATGTCAAATTACGTAAGATCTAGGAACAAATGAGATGTAAAGCCAAACGAAATGAAAACTACTGTCAGCACCAAGTCTATTGAGAATTTATTTCAGTCAAGGACCTTCAGTTCAATTCAATTCAATTTTATTTATAGTGCCAAATCATAACAAAAGTTATCCCAAGACACTTTACATATAGAGTGGGTCAGGACCACACGCTATGAATGATCTTGATATGATCTTCTTCATGACCTAGACCTTACAATTCCCCCATGACCAGCAACAAGTGGCACTATTTCTAATAAAAAATAATTATAATTATCATAGTTAATATATACAGTAATAATCCACTAATATTGTGCACACAGTGGTGACGAAAACCTTCCCTTTAACAGGCAGGAACGTCAAACAGACCCAGCTCTGTGGAGGACGGACATCTGTCTGCACCGGTTGGGGAGGAAGAAAAGGCGAGAGAAAGAGAGAAAAGACGGAGAGATGGACAGACAAAGATGAAGAGACACATAAAGACACAGAGAGACAGACAGTTGCTGAGATGCAAGCAACCACGAAAGTAACAGTAACTATTATAATATATATAGCAATGTGAATATGAATAACATGGTATGGAAATTAAGATACCAGAGTTATATAAACAATAGAAACAAGTGCAGCTAAGTTGATGATTATAGTAGTAGTAATAATAACACCTATGATACAATGAGAAATATGATTGCTAACGTTTTTAAGGCTACAAATTTTATAATGTATAAAACTAATGATGAGTTTATATGAGTAATAGTGATAATAGTAGCAGGAAGCGCTGTGCAGGACCACGGCAGAGACCTGTGAGACAACAAAGCACAAACCACTCCGGGGAAGAAGTTGAATTAGTAACATGCATTTATGGGACATGAATTATACAGATGGAGAGGATAGAAGCTCAGAGTATCAGGAACAAAATCATTCCCCCGCCTATAGCAGCAGAATTAAGAGCTAGTAAGCCCTAATTTACTATACTAGACGTATTCGGTCAGCTTTAGTTAGAACGTCACTAGCAAATAAACTAATCACAGTCTGATATGTGAAACAATATTTGACGGTGGAACAACTTCAACACAACACCAGCTAAAAAATCTGAAACCTCCAGCTCAGAGCTGACTGTCAGTACAGAGAGAAAACACACCGTCATTACAAGCTAACACGCTAACAAACAACAGACACTAAGAAAATATGCTAACTACACTTACCATTCTGTTACGTCTGTTAGTCCACCATTTTAGTGACAACAGATTCCTCCTCTGAGTCTGACTGATACTGGGTTTAGGACGCTGAAACTATGACTTAGTTGCAGATCGCTATCGTTACCTCCATGGGCAGGCAGCTCGGGCTCAGTAAGTTGCACCCGCCATACCATTGGAATGATTTCTCATTAGCCCACATGGTGGGCTGACGGTTTAGGACATGTAACTGTAGTGCAGTTAGATGATGGAAAAGGAAGGAGAGTTGAAGGGCATCTGGTGGATGGGCAGACAATGGCAATGTGGAATGGAGGCTAGAGGACCTGTGGCAGGAGAGGAGGGACAAAGAGACAGACTGTGACAGCTGATCAGAAAAGAAGGAAGCTTCAAACTAAAATATGACTAAATATAGCGTAAACTTATCAAACAGAGATAGAGATAAAGGCATGTCTAATATAACCCTGTTTCAGTCTGCAGTTGGGTTAAATAAATGGAAAATAGTTACCAGCAGGGTAACAGTGTGTACGCAGTTGTACCTATTTATTCTGAAAGATCAGGAAGTACATATACTATCCTTAGTTTTATAAATTATAAAATGTGTCGCAATAAAAACATCATCAGTAATATATCTCACTGTATCACAGCTGTTATTACCGCTACTCATCACTGATCATATTTACCACCATAATTATTACCATTGTCATATTCCATCACCTTAGCTGTGCTTGTTTCTACTATTCTACTATATTAACTGCCATAACATATAAGTCATAGTCACATTACTATAGATATTATTATAATTATTGTTACTTTTGTGGTTGCTTGCATCTCTGGAACTGTCTCTCTGTCTTTCTTTGTCTTTCTCTGTCCATCTGTCTGTCTTTTCTCTCTTCCTCTCTTCTTTTCTTCCTCCCCAACCGGTGCAGACAGATGTCCGTCCTCCATAGAGCTTGTTCTGTTCCACGTTCCTGCCTGTTAAAGGGAAAGTTTTCATTGCCACTGTGTGCGCAAGATTGCTGTTGCTGCTCATTGGGGAATTGTTGGGTCTATGTAAATCATAAATAAGTGAATATACGTCTATTCAATATGTAAAGTGTCCTGAGATAACTTTTGTTATGACTTGGCACTAGAAAATAATGGAATTGAAGTCCAACACTCACTCCGACAAATGGTCTAACTTACTATCACTAACTCAGTCAGTAAGTCAGGGACATACTTGTATTGATAGGGCTAGCCCCACCATTAAAGCTTCTGATATAAAATCACACTAAATGTTCCCAACACCTTGTCTTCTCTTAGTTTGTAACTTGACACTGCAACTCTCACTCACCTCCGCTAACACACATATGTGCATGTATCTGTGTGTGTGTTTGTGTGTGTGTGTGTGTGTGTGTGCGTCCACAGAGCGAGGTCTTCCCTGAGCCCATATACACCTGGACCAAGGTTGGCGGGCATCTACTAGATGGCAGAGAGGAGCATGACGGAAGAGAACTCGTCCTGGAGAGGGTTACTGCTGAGCTCAATGGATCCATGTTCCGCTGCACGGCCCAGAATCCTCTGGGCTCCACAGATACCCACACCCGCCTCATTGTGTTTGGTAAGACTTTTCGTGAGGGGATTTGTTTTAATAATTATCATTTGTTATGTGAACTCCCAATTATTTTTTTTTATTTGGTGTGTGTTTATAGACAACCCAAGACTGAAGAAAGGAAAAGAACATTTTATTGGTAGGTCATTCTATGTCATAGTCAGTTCAGACACTGTAACTGTGATATCATCCTAATAATGTAATAAACTATACATAACAACACAGGGTGACCACAGGAATCCGGAGTCCTGTGACTGGTTGAACATGGCCCACATTTGTAAATCATAATAGAAACTTTGTTTGTACAGCACCAAAATATACAGGGTGTCCCACAAAATGTAAACACACTTTAAATAATTGTTAAGTAGGTGTAATAGAATTTAAATAACATCATTTTATTATTTTGTCACCACCTGTACTCAAAATGACGTCCGTTCTGGTCCAGACACTGCTGATTATGAGAAGCAATGAAATCGCACACAAACAATTCCCTTGGTATTTGCTTGCATTCACGTTCAATGGCTGCTCTCAACTCAGTGACAAACGACCTGGCCCTCAGGGAAGCCTAACAACGTTTTAAATTAAATGCTAAAACTAAGCAAAAGCAAAGCAGCAGATGGGTAGTCTTTGCTCTTGGCCATCTCGACACCGTCTGTACTCACACACACACTCCTGGGAAAAAATAGGCACAGCCCGCTGGACCAAGATCTGGACCAAGAAAAGTGGGGGAAATGGAAGAATGGGGTTCCCACTGAGTTTTTATTCCAGGAGGGCAGGAGGGGAGTAAGTGGGGATGATTACATGAACCACAGTCCATAAACTGTGGACATCTATGAATGACAGTTAGCAGATAGACTGGACATTTATTGTGGTACAGCTTCTATACTGCAGCCTTTCTTCACCAAAGAACCAATAAAGAATTCTACCGAAATTTAGAAAAAGCTACCCAGAAAGGTGTTTTATTGTACACTATCATATTTTTACATGTCATTCTTTTTGACAACAGTCATGTACTAGGTTTCAACCTGGAGTCTTGTTTCCATCATTGTAACACTCAGCAATGCAACATACTACCACTAAAAAATACAATAATCAATCAATAATCAAAGACATCTTAGGGGTAGAAAGATCTACAAAACAAAACAAGTTGAAATTAATCTACATTTGGCACTCCAAAGTATTTGGAGAAGCAGAGTGCAACAGTGCAGCTATGTGGCACAGGAAGAAAATATATCAGACTGATGTGATACACACACAGCACTTGATAGTTACATTCATTGTTGGTTTGGTGTTGCACCTGAGATTAGTTGATAATATAAATACGTTTAATGGGAAGTTATAACGTGAAGTTGTAACAGTTATTGTCAACATGTCACAGTCATGTTGTCATTGTATGAATCTGTAGCAGTAGTCTATAATGCATACTCTCTTGTTTGTGTGCAGCTAATGACGTAGCAGTCAGTCAGTGCTGCCTCACACTAACCTCCTTGTTACTGCTGCTGAGCTTCACCTGCGAGCTGACGTGACCCAAGGCCTTGATGCTCCTCCGAACACCAACACCCGCATCTACCTGAGACACCTGCTATTTAATGACGCCCCAGCAGTAGCTAAACCTCAGATCAGCTGTTCCAACAGCGCAGAACATTAAATGTGTAGCAGGACTTCAACCCCAGGAGAGAAGACAGATACTGATACAGCATCGGCCACAGTGCAAAGGTCCAGATGATGTACATCATGCCGTCCCTCTGTGAGTAACTTGCCAGCTCTGATTATGAGTTTGTGAGATACTCTAACTGCATCATACTGAAAGAAAAGTTGTATGTAGTGTGCGTGATGTATTTATGACCTATAAATGGCTGCTTAGTTCACATTAGATCCCAGGGAACACTGGCACGGCAGAATGGTAGTCCTGATAGAGTACAGACTGGCCAATTAGGATAGCCAGCTCTTATGCTGACACCAGAACAGACAAACCCGACATTTTTTTAATCAGCAGTGTGCCCTTTAAAGTGTAATTCCAGTATAAAATCATCCCAGTTTTTTTTTCGGCAAATACACTCATCAAGTACAGTAAGCCATTGAGACAATTTTTTTCATGTATGAACTATTAACTGAGATATCCGGGAGAGTCGCTAACACTGATTCGTTTGTGGCAGTACGTTAAAGGCATTCAAAACATTTTTTTAACCACTAATACTGCTCAAAATAACACCAAACATCTGCAGCAGCATGAGAAGAGTCCCTACACAAAACAAAGCACCAACACCGTAGTTAGTGAACCCAGAGTTTATTAAAAGACTGTTTTAAAGACTTACCAACTGGCCCCTGTACCAGCTCATCACTTAGTAAAGTCCATTTAAGTATATTTCAAATTATTATTATATTCCAAATGTAATCCAAAAGGAAGGAACCCATTGATGATACATTTGGAAAATATTAGTAGCTTTTATTTCTTTGTGCAACACAGCTGATTGCCAGCTCCAGAGTGACTGGGTAGGTTTGTTTGGGTTGTGTCTTTGCTAGTCTTCTACAGAGTCTCTGAAGACCACATTAATACAATTATTTCTGAAAATTCTTCTTTAGAAAACAATTGATTTTATAAGCACAATAACATCTACTGATACTGAAGAAGAATCATTCCCTTTCTCTCTGTTACTCCTGGGCTATAAAAGGGCTTTGTGCTGATGACAGTGTTTCCTTGTTTAAATGATGGATGGATTGGAAATCTAAGAATGTATTATGGTTAGTTATTAAACCATAAGTTATTAAAAGCTCAAAATGATCTTCAAATGTTAAGCATTCAGTGTGTAAAACATTTGCATTTTCAGTTTGAACCAAAATAAGAGTCAACTGTACTTGAGAATTCAGGCCTCAAGTCTGAGGACCCAGGTCTGTAAAAAAATAGGACGAAAGGGTCCCCATACTCAAGATGCATCATTTCCATTAACGGTCTTAATAAAAATATTTAGCAGATCAGAAAATGGTCATGTTTCTCTGCTCAATATTTTAAGTCGTGTTCACATAAAGTTATAACATAAATACATAAAAAATAGCTAAATGCTGTTTTTCGTTGTTTGGTGTGAAAGAAAAATGACAGCTAAAATACCTAAAACATACAAACTGGTTGATGATTCACTATTTTAACGTAAGCCCTATAAAACCATGTGAAAACAGATTCCAATGTAACATATCCTGTGGAATAAAACTGAAAACATAAAGCATTGTTGTCAGTGTTTTATATTTGTGAATCTTGTCTAAACTCATACTGCCTTCTCAACAGTGCTAAATGGACTTGTACTTACAGCACTTTTTACACTACTCTTCACTTTCAACCATTCACACACTGACGACAGAGGCTAGGATTTGTGCATTATCAGAATCAGCTATATCGGCCAAGTACATTCATCATTCACATAACTGATTATACTAAACACCTTTGGCCATTTAACATTACAAAAATATCAGTTCAACCCCATTGCATTGCAATAGTGATCCCAGGCTCAGGCCCCCTCCAGAACTAGGACCAAAACTAGGTGCAAAATCACTGCTAGATTAATCAAAACATGACACCATTGCGAATTAGTAAGCGTGGGAGCATGGGAGTTGTAGTCTTTACTGCTGATGAAAAACAGGCAAGTTAATGTCATCATCAAGTTTTATTCATGTGTCATACATTTATTCACTTTCTGTGATTTTATTCTGATGAAATAGCTGCAGTGTTTTCTCTCTGTGGTGACATCCAGAGTAGAACAAAACATGGGGGAATTACGATAGAATAATAGAATAGAATAGAAATACTTTATTGATCACAAGCTGGGAAATTGCAGTGTAACAACAGCATTAGACACAGACACATCAAAGCAGTAATATAAAAATACAATATAAATGATACCCTAAAAAATAAAATTTCTAAATAAGTGGCCTAATTGTAGTGCAAATGTAAACATATAATAATCTAAGGTGCAGTGGACAGATTATGAGAAAAACATATAAGGTGCTTATGATTGTAATGTTCTGAACAGTTGAACTGTTATTGTACAGTGTGATGTGTGTGGCAGGAAATATTTCCTGTATCTGTCCCTTCGACAGAGGAGCTGGAGCAGTCTGTGTGAGAAGGTGCTCTGCTGTCTGACCACTGTGTGATGGAGAGGGTGCTGATCATTGTCTATGATGGCTAACAGTTTGTTCAGCATTCTCCTCTCCACCACGGACTCAAAAGAGTCCAGCCTGAGACCAAGTACAGAGCCAGCATTCTGGATGATTTTATCAAGTCTGTTGGTGTCGCTAGCTTTGATGCTGCTGCCCCAACACACAGAAGCAAAGAAAATGGAGCTGGCAACCATCGACTGGTAGAAGATCTCCAACATCTTGCTGCACATGTTGAAGGATCTCAGCTTCCTCAGGAAATAGAGTCTGCTCATCCCCTTCTTGTACACAGCCTTGGTGTTAGATTTCCAGTCCAGTCTGTTGTCGATCACCACTCCCAAGTATTTGTAGTCCTCCACCTCCTCCACCACCTCCCCCTGATCAGTAGTGGAATTTAAATTTAAAATCATTCTCCTTTCCTACAAAGCTCTTATTGGTCAGGCTCTGTCGTATCTTAAAGAGCTCATAGTACCGTATTACCCGACTAGATTGCTGCGCTCTGAGAATGCAGCGCTACTCATCGTTCCTAGAGTCTCCAAAAGTAGAATGAGAGGCAGAGCCTTCAGCTACCAAGCTCCTCTCCTGTGGAACCGACTCCGAAGTGTTGTTCAGGAGGCAGACACTGTCCCCATATTTAAGAGTAAACTTAAAACTTCCCTTTTTGATAAAGCTTACAGCTAGGGCTTACGAGCCCTTAGCAATGTTGTTATTTTTAAGATGATTTTGTTCAGCTTAATGATGCTGCTATAGGCCTAGTCTGCCGGTGGAAAATCCTGTTGCTGATACTCTGAGCTTGTCTGTATCAGTCATGTCTCATAAATACATGTTACTAATTCAACTCCATGTTTGCCACCATATTTATTATCATTGCCATGTTCTGTCACTCTAGCTGTGCCTTTTTCTTGCTGTTCTGCTGTATTAACTGCCATAACTTGTCACATTGCTTTAGCCATCACTATAGTCACTGTTGCTTTTGTGGTTGCTTGCATCTCTGGAAGTGTGTCCGTCTGTATTTGTGTCTATCTTTGTCTCTCTCTGTTCATCTGTCTGTCTTTTCTCTCCTTCTCTCTCCTTTTCCTCCTCCCCAACCGTTCAAGACGGATGTCAGTCCTCCATAGAGCTGGGTCTGTCCAATGTTCCTGCCTGTTATAGGGAAGGTTTTCGTTGCCACCGTACTCTACGGGGGAAATGTTGGGTCTGTGTAAATCATAAAGAAGTCATAGAGTGCGGTCTTTACCTACTCTGTAAAGTGTCCTGAGATAACTTTTGTTATGTTTTGGCACTATAAATACAATTGAACTGATGATGGAGCAGAATTGTAGCCTACTGTACATATGCATTTTTTCAACCTTATTCCTATTTGTATTGTGCTACCTTCTCGTTTTTTCTTGTGTTTTTTTTTTTTTTTCAATTCTTATTAGCACAGTTTCGGTCGCATTTCACTGTACACAATTTGGTCGTTCTTTAATGAAAGAAAATATAATCGTATTTTTTATTTCTTTGAACAACAATCTAACAAACAAAGAGACAGTGGAATTTCCTTCTGTAAACAGGTATCCATCCATCTTTAACCGCTTGTCCGTATCTGGTTCGCAGGGGGCTGGAGCCGATCCCAGCAAACATTGGGCGTGAGGCAGGGTACACCCTGGACAGGATGCCAGTCTATCACAGGACACATAAAGACAAACAGAGACGCATTCCATTTAAACCATTCAAACTCACATTCACACCTACGGGCAATTTAGACTCAACAATGAACCTAACTCCTGTGTCACGAACAGTAACTGGGAAGACACAGAGGACTGGGACCAAAATGCAGACACAAATGCTAGAGTCAGTTTTAATAAAAACAACTCCAACTTAAGTGCACACTGAAACCCTCTTTGAAGGTCCGTTCATCCATGTCTAATGGCGTCCTCTGCAGCAGATGCCAGTCGTGAGTGGCGACAGGCTGGGAGACAGACAGACAGGCAGGCAGGCAGACAGGCAGGCAGGCAGGCAGCTTGACAGGGAAGCGGGTAATGCTCTTGCTGATGTAACGATCAGGCCCTGAATGTTTTCTAGGTCCGTACTTAAATACAGGAAGGGAGGTAATTAGCACCAACGAGGTCCACCTGGAACAGCCTGCCTGGGGAAAACTACACCTCCAGCTTGCAACAAACAAAAAGGAGAGAGAAGACACATAAAGGGGGGAGAATAACACAGACACAAAAGGGGAGAAAAGGACTGCCACGATGGAATCCTGACAACTTGCATGTGGGAGGAAGCTAGAGAACTTGCAGAAAACCCACGCAGACAACATGCAGACTCTACACACAGCCGGGATTTGAACCAGGAACCCTCTTGCTGTGAGGCGACAGTGTGAACCACCGTGAAAATACTTTCTAACAAATTTCACTGTCCAAATAAAATGCACATTGCACATTCAAAATGCCTAAAATATCAAAATATCTAAAATATCAAAATATCTTTTGGTTAAGGACTGTGTATGCTACAGAAATAATTTACTTACTGAACTTTTATAAGCATAGATTATTTATCTCATCTCATCTCATCTTCAACCGCTTATCCGGGGTCGGGTCGCGGGGGAAGCAGCTTTAGCAGGGGACCCCAGACTTCCCTTTCCCGGGCCACATTAACCAGCTCTAACTGGGGGATCCCAAGGCGTTCCCAGGCCAGTGTGGAGTTATAATCTCCCCGAGGCCTCCTCCCAGCTGGACGTGCCTGGAACACCTCCCTTGGAAGGCACCCAGGGGGCATTCTTACTAGATGCCTGAACCACCTCAACTGGTTCCATTCAACGCAAAGGAGCAGCGGCTCTACTCCGAGTTCTTCATGGATGGCTGAACTTCTCACCCTATCTCTAAGGGAGACTCCAGCCACCCTGTCCATGAAAATCACAAACAGGACTGGTGACAAAGCGCACCCCTGGCGGAGGCCAACCCCCACCGGGAACGAATCCGACTTACTGCTAAGAATCCGGACACAGCTCTCGCTTTGGGTGTACAGAGATGGGATGGACCACCGAAGTGACCCCCTCACCCCATACTCCCGTTGCACCTCCCACAGTATCTCCCGAGGGACCCGTTTATATGCCTTCTCCAGATCCACAAAGCACATGTAGACTAGATGGGCATACACTCAGGCCCCCTCCAGGATCCTTGCGAGAGTGAAGAGCTGGTCCGTTGTTCCACGTCCAGGACGGAATCCACATTGTTCCTCTTCAATCTGTGGTTCGACTATAGGACGAACCCTCCTTTCCAGCACCTTGCAGTAGACTTTACCAGGGAGGCTGAGTAGTGTGATACCCCTGTAATTGGCACACACCCTCTGGTCCCCCTTTTTAAATAGGGTAACCACCACCCCGGTCTGCCACTCCCTTGGCACTGTCCCAGACTTCCACGCAATGTTGAAGAGACGTGTCAACCAAGACAGCCCCTCCAAACCCAAAGCTTTCAGCATTTCTGGACGAATCTCATCAATCCCTGGGGCTTTGCCACTGTAGAGTTTTTTGACTACCTCAGTGACTTCCGCCAGAGATATTGACAATGATTCCCCATCAGCCTCATTTGACTTGGTTGGTTTGATTAAGGAGTTCCTGAAAGTGCTCCTTCCACCGCCAGATTACCTCATCAGCTGAGGTCAACAGCGTCCCGCCCTTACTGTAAACAGCTTGGATGGTTCCCCGTTTCCCCCTCCTGAGATGTTGAATGTTTTTTTCAGAAGCACCTTGGTGCCGCCCGAAAGTCCTTCTCCATGACTTCTCCAAACTCCTCCCACCCCTGCTGCTTTGCCTCTGACACAGCAGAGGCTGCAGCCCTTCTGGTCCGTCGGTACCTTGCAACTGCCTCCGGAGTCTTCTGGGATAACATATCCTGGAAGGCCTCCTTCTTCAGTAGGACAGCTTCCCTGACCATCGGTGTCCACCACGGTGTTCGAGGGTTACCGCCCCTTGAGGCACCTAAGACCTTGAGGCCACTGCTCACCGCTGCAGCTTCAGCAATGGAAGCTTTGAACATTGCCCACTCCGTTTCAATGCCCCCACCCTCCACAGGGATGCCTGCGGCCTCAAACCCGCCTGGCGCCTCACACCCTGGGCAACTCCAGAGAAGAATAGGGTCCAACCCCTATCGAGGAGTAAGGTTCCAGAACAGAGACTGTGTGTGGAGGTAAGCCCCACCGGATCTAACTGGTAGCGCTCCACCTCCCGCACAAGCTCCGGCTCCTTCCCTGACAGAGAGGTGACATTCCACGTCCCCAGAGCCAGCCTCTGCTTCCCATGTCTGGTCCATCGAGGCCCCTCACCTTCACTACTACCGTCCTGTCAAGGACAAGCAAAAAATAATTTGGCTTGAATTTTTTATGTTTTTTTTATCCGTCTGCAATTGTATGATCATTTTGCCTTTTTAAAATTTTTTTTTTTTTAATTTATATTAACCAAAAAACATTTCAAAGCAATCAATCAATCATTAGCAAGTTGGCTACAATGGCTATAAGCACACCCAAATAGAATATGGCAAGTTAATTTGACATTAAGACTTGATATGTAGCCTATTGCAGATATCTGCAATCAATCCTTTCTGTTACTCAAAAATCCGTTTTCAGATACTAATTTATTTATTTATTTATTGAAAAGGATCCCCATTAGCTGACGCCTAGACGACAGCTAGTCTTCCTGGGGTCCACCGAGGTCATAAAACAGTTTTACACACTTAATTTGGCAAGGTCACAACCTTAGCCAAAAATAAAAAAAAATAAAAACACAACAATAAATAAAGAGCTTAAAATTAAGAACAATAATAAAAATAAATAAAAACAATAAAAACAATAAAAAAAAGTTGAAGGATAAAATTCCGTTCATACATTAATAAACAGGACAATCATTGCTGAGTCAAACAATTAAAATGAATAAAACCTTCTTAGTCTCTTTTTAAAAGCAAATTTTCCCTTTGTATCGCGAATCATAACAGGTAGATTGTTCCAAAGAACAGTTGCCCTATAAAATACAGTCCTTTTCATTGAGTTTGATTTGGGTAGTGGTAATGCTGTTTGTCGACTATCCGCCCCTCTAGTGTAGTGCGAATGTGAATCTGAGCAATATGTTATTTTATCATAAAAAGATTCAGGAGTTTTGGTATTAATAATTCTGTGATAGTATATTAAAATGTTTGCAGATAGTCTATGCTCAACCGTCAGCCAACCAAGACGTTCATGCATCACAGTAACACTAGTTCTTGTGGAACAACTAAGAACCAGTCTTGCAGCTTTGTTTTGAGCCACTTGTAATTGTTTTAGCAGTCAGTTTGATGCAGCAGCCCATACAACAGAACAATAGTCTAAATGGCATAGCACCAATGTACAAACAACACTTTTAAGCAACTGCGAATTGATGAATGGTGCACATTTACGTTTAATTGCAACAGCTCTACCCATCTTGCCCACAACTTTGTTGATATGATCAGACCATGATAATGTGCAATCAAGCCAGAGTCCAAGGAGTTTTACAGTTTTTACTTGCTGAATATTCTGGCCGTTCAATTGCACATTTATTGTTGGATTATGTGATAATCTACTTCTAGAACCAAATATTATTGCCGTCGTTTTTGATATATTTAGGATAAGTCTATTTGTTTTAATCCAGTTAAATAATTCAGTAATCTCACAAGACAGAACCTGATTAAGTTCTGAGCATGTAGGTGCTGCATAATACAGAGTAGAGTCATCTGCATACATGGTCAATGTTGTCTTATTGAGCACATACAGCATATCATTAGTAAAAATGGAAAATAAAAGAGGTCCGAGGCAGCTTCCTTGTGGGACCCCACATTCAAGAGACTTCTTGCAAGATAATGCACCATTAAAAAAAACTTTTTGAGACCTATCAGACAGATAGCTTGCAAACCACTTGATAGCAGAAGAAGTGAAACCATAACTAACAAGTTTGGAAATCAAAATGCCATGGTCGATCACATCAAAAGCAGCACTGAAGTCGAGTAATACAGTACCAACAAGCATTGAGGCATCAATTGATGTTAACCAACTATCAGACATTTGGGTCATTGCAGTGCAGGTGGAATGACCAGACCTGATTGCGTATGTAGATGGCCACGCCACCACCAAACCTGTTCCGATCATGTCTATAAATTGAAAACCCCCCTATATCAACATCTGTATTGTCTACAAAGTCATCCAGATGGGTTTCAGAAATCATAAGTATGTCTATTTTATTAAGTTGCAAAAATAAAGTAAGATCATGAATTTTATTCCTCAGACTACAAATATTAATATGTGCAAGGATTAAGCCTTTAGGCAGTTTATTTATACTAGTCATCTTAGATGATGGTAACTAAGTGAGATAAATAAAATGACAAATCAATTAGCATTATGTTACTTATTTGTATTCCCATTGCAATTGCTTGCTTGAATTGTGTTTGGAGATGGATATGTAATCAGTTTGTCATAGCGGAGAAAGGCTATTTCCCCTCTTTCTCTTGCTGCCTTCATTGCAGGTATCAGTTCTTTACGATTTTGACGGACATATTCTGGATAATCTTCATTTAAAAATATTTTAGTGCCCTTTAAGCATTTTGCTTTGACCATGACCTGTTGTTTATCCTTATGGCTTAAGAATTTCACCAGAATGGGCCTTGGTTTAGTTGGGTTGGTAGTCTTGAACCTACCAACTCATAATGTAGTTTAGAATAATCAAACATATCCCAAGTTTCAGGTCCAGGTGAAAATGAGCAAATGCACACGTAAGCTATCGCGGTCGCAGGGGGGCTGGAGCTGATCCCAGCTGACATTGGACGTCAGGCGGGACAGGTACACCCTGGACAGGACGCCAGTCTATCACAGGGCGCATAGAGACAAACAGAGACAGACAACCATTCACACTCACATTCACACCTACGGGAAACTTAGAGTCATCAATTAATCTAACACGTGTATGTCTTTGGACTGTGGAAGGAAGCCGGAGAACCTGGAGAAATCCCACACAGACATGGGGAGAACATGCAAACTCCACACAGAAGGGCCCCAGCCCGGATCCGAACCGGTTCTTGCTGTGAGGCGACAGTGCTAACCACCACCGCACCGTGCCGCCCTTGATTTGTACACACGGCCGGAGTGGGACCACTTTTCAGCCCGGGAGTTTCAGGCCCAAGACCGGCCCACTTTTTTCATGGTTGAAACTTGAAATTGAATTAATGAGGCAACAGTTCAGCTCTTACTATCTTGTAGTTTTTATTCATAACATGTTTTAAATGTCCATCCATCCATCCATCTTCAACTGCTTGTCCTATCGGGGTCACGGGGGGCTGGAGCCAATCCCAGCCGGCATTGGGTGTGAGGCAGGGTATAACCTGGACAGGACGCTAGTCACAGGGCATGTTTGAAATGTACAGAAGTTATGTCAACAAAAAACAATAGCCCATTTCGCTTGAAACGATATGCCGGCTTTAAATAAAACACAATAAAAAGTTGATGAGGCATATTGCACAATTGTTTTGGTTTATACTTGGTTTCACTGTCCTCTCTCCGCATCTGACTCATCTGTATTGCATGGCAATGAAAAGGCAGAAGGGCATAGACACTGTGATGTCATGAACCCATTTATGCGGCACAATGAACTCTGTTTAGTCTAGCAAACCTCTGAGGTTGTAGCCTAATGTTAACTTTATTCTGAATATTTGGAGATCATATCAAATCTATCATCACTTCTGCTGTGTGTTATCTAATCTTACATGAAATCACTTCATATTGTTTACTCTGTTATGTTCTCCTCTCTACCTGTTCATTGTGCAGTCATGGCCTCCTCATCATCCTTTTCAGCAGTGGACTGACTTATCTGCTGCTCAGAGGCTACAGAAAAAAAAAAAAATTGAGCCATTTTACTGGAATTACATGAGGTTTTAAATCAATATATTGAATTGAAATTGAAAATTATGTGATTTGGCATTTATTGGGTGATACAAATGGTTTCATATTTCAAATAATTTGCTATTGTACATGCCAACAGGTTGACAACACTATAATGGCTGATATCAGCATAATAATGACACTTCTACTGATCAGAACTGTCGCTTTTACTGGGTGATCGCCACTGAAGTTCAAGTAGAATTAACTTGCATAGAGATAATGTACAACGTTAATTTCATATTTTCACATGGGAATTTACACATCTAATCAGTAAAAGGAATTGACTTTGATGAGAGAAAGCAGAATGTTTTGGGCAACGCTCAGCCTGAGCGCCTCAGGTGGTGGTTTACATTTAAAATGGAAATGAAGAAGACTTTACAGTATATTTTGGAGCTGTTAAAGCATGTCATTTTATTGTGAAGGACAGGAAGTACGGTCCAAAATGTGTTGACAGCATTAATGAGCATTTGACAACCAGCAGCTCCAGTGGTGTCTCAAACCGATCCAGTAAAGGGCCACTGTGGCTGCAGGTTTTCATTCCAACCAAGCAACACACATGATCCAACAAATCAACTGTGTAAAAACAATTCGGTTGATTGAATTAGTCGAGTCAGGTGTGTTCTTGCTTGGTTGGAATGAAAACCTGCAGCTACAGCGGCCCTTTACTGGATCAGTTTGAGACACCTTTACAGCGAGGAGACCGGGGTGTCCGACTAAGGAAAAGAGGAGAAAACATCTAATTCACTGGTGTTAGCGTTCTTTTGAGCACTCTTGATAACACAAAGATAAATTAGGCCGTCAAAACCATATATGTGTTACAAAGATAGGAAGTAAGACGTGGGTTCACACCATTACGTAAACTCAAAACATTACACCATCATTTATATTTGTAGGTTAAACAGAAAGTCTGATAATCTTTAGCCAAAACTGTGGGGACACGGATCCGTTATAGCCCCTCGCTCTTTACCAGTGTCTGTCCTCTTGTAAAAATGTCTGTGAGCTTGGCACATTTGGCAGCACCCTCCTCCAACGCCTTCCTTTTCCTCAATCTGGCCTCTTCAGCCCCTCCTGACCCTCTTCATACCTTCCATAGTAACGGACGCTTATAGCAACATTGGCTGTCGGTAGCTATTTACCGGTGAAACTATTGGGAAAACACAGGCTTTATGGATCAAACCAACTCTAGTTGAGAGGGGGGATCGCCCTCAGATGGTACAACACATCTATTGCCATGCAGAGGCTGCACTGTCAGGCAGAGGCTGCGGTGTCAGTGTACTTTCAGAGAAGGTTAAAACAAAACATATATATACATTTTTTTCCGATCCATTTTATACTGTCCAGTGTTTCCCCCACCATTATATAAGGGGGCGCTGCAGCCCCCCCTCCCAATGGCACCCCATGCCCCCCTTGAAAGTCAAGTTAATTTGATTTAATTGTATTTTCTGAATAGATCCCAACAGGAGTCATTTAGGGATCCCTTTCCTATGGAACAGCTGTATACCTTATCATTTTAGTAAACAAACTAAACAGCCTTATGTTATTGATATTATTTGCACAACAGCATGTCAATTCTGTCTCTACTTGGTTGCGTGTTCACAATTCTCAGAAAACTCAACAGCGTTAGAGATTCACTTCGCTCAAAGATCGTTTGTTGAATTGTTTGTGAAGAGGCTCAATGGGGAAAATGAAACTGAAACTTATCAGAGTTCCTTTATTATTTTGAAGATGAACCACTCCTACAAAAAAAACCAACTAAAACAGAATTAAACAAACTGAAATTCTTTAAGAAGAAGAAGAAAAATTACTTTATTAATCCCGCAACGGGAAATTCGATTTTTCCACTGTATTATTATTCATGTTACACACACACAGGCCCAATACACACACACATGCACAAACAGGACCTACAGTGAATCCGGGAAGTATTCACGGCGTTTCACTTTTTCCACATTTTATTACGTTACAGCCTTATTCCAAATTGTATTAAATTAATCTCTGTCCTCAAAATTCTACACATAATGCCCCATTATGAGCATGTGAAAAAAGTTTTCTAGAGAGTTTTGAAAATGTATTAAAATTAAAAAACAAAGAAATCATATTTACATAAATATTCACAGCCTTTGCTTAATACTTTGTAGAACCACCTTTGGCAGCCTCTACAGCCTCAAGTCTTTTTGAATATGATGCCACAAGCTTGGCACACCTCTCTTTAGGCAGTTTTGCCCATTCTTCTTTGCAGTACCTCTCAAGCTCAATCAGGTTGGATGGGAGACGTCTGTGCACAGCCATTTTCAGATCTCTCCAGAGACGTTCAATCGGATTCAAGTCTGGGCTCTGGCTTGGCCACTCCAGGACATTCACAGAGTGGTCCTGAAGCTACTCCCTTGAGATCTTGGCTGTGTGCTTGGGGTCGTTGTCTTGCTGAAAAATGAACCGTCGCCCTAGTCTGAGGTCAAGAGCACTCTGGAGCAGGTTTTCATCCAGGATGTCTCTGTACATTGCTGCATTCATCTTTCCCTCTATCCTTACTAGTCTGCCAGTTCCTCCTGCTGAAAAACATCCCCATAGCATGATGCTGTCACCACCATGCTTGACTGTAGGGATGATATTGGCCTCGTGATGAGCAGTGCCTGGTTTCCTCCAAACATGACGCCTGGCATTCACACCAAAGAGCTCAATCTTTGTCTCATCAGACCAGATAATTTTGTTTCTCATGGTCTGAGAGTCCTTCAGGTGCCTTTTTGCAAATTCCAGACGGGCTGCCTTGTGCCTTTTACTAAGGAGTGGCTTTCGCCTGGCCACTCTGCCATACAGGCCTGATTGGTGGATTGCTGCAGAGATGGTTGTCCTTCTGCAAGGTTCTCCTCTCTCCACGGAGGAACGCTGGAGCTCTGACAGAGTGACCATCGGGTTCTTGTTCACTTCCCTGACCAACGCCCTTCTCCCCCGATTGCTCAATTTAGAAGGCCGGCCAGCGCTAGGAAGAGTCCTGGTGGTTCCAAACTTCTTCCATTTACGAATGATGGAGGCCACTGTGCTCATTGGGACATTCAAAGCAGCAGATCATTTTCTGTATCCTTCCCCAGATTTGTACCTGAGGGACAATTTTGTCTCTGAGGTCTACAGAAAATTCCTTTGACTTCATGCTTGGTATTTGCGCTCTGACATGCAGTCAACTGTGGGACCTTATATAGACAGGTGTGTGCCTTTCCAAATCATGTCCAATCAACTGGATTTACCACAGTTCAATTCAATTCAATTCAATTCAATTTTATTTATAGTGTCGAATCATAACAAAAGTTATCTCAGGACACTTTACAGAGTAGGTAAAGACCACACTCAATGACTTATTTATGATTTACATAGACCCAACAATTCCTCTGTAGAGTACGGTGGCAACCAAAACCTTCACTATAACAGACAGGAACGTCAGACAGACCCAGCTCTGTGGAGGACGGCCATCTGTCTTGACCGGTTGGGGAGGAAGAAAAGGAGAGAGAAAGAGAGAAAAGACACACAGATGGACAGAGAGAGACAGACACACTTCCAGAGATGCAAGCAAAGCCTAACAGTAACTATAATAATATTTATAGTAATCTGAATATAACGTATATGTTAAGACAGTTAATACAACAGAATAGTAGAAACAAGCACAGCTAAGGTGACAGAATATGAAAATGATAATAATTATGGTGGCAAACATGATCAATGATGAGTAGTGGCAATAGCAGCTACGATACAGCTACAAATTTTATTGTTTATTAAACTAGTGATAGTATATATGAGTAACAGTGACAATAGCAGCAGGAAGTGTCATGTAGGAACACGGCAGCAGGCACCACCACGATCAGCAGAGACCTGCGAGACGACAAAGCACAAACAGCTCCGGGGAAGAAGCTGAATCAGTAACATGCATTGATGAGACATGAATGGTACAGACAGAGAGGAGAGAAGCTCAGAGTATCAGGAAAAGTATTATCCCCCTGCAGACTAGGCCTATAGCAGCATAATTAAGCAGAATAAAGTCTTATCGTAAGCCCTAGCTGTAAGCTTTATCAAAAAGGAAAGTTTTAAGTTTACTTTTAAATAAGGGGACAGTGTCTGCCTCCCGAATAACATTTGGGAGTTTGTTCCACAGGAGAGGAGCTTGGTAGCTGAAGGCTCTGCCTCAACTTCTACTTTTGGAGACTCTAGGAACGACGAGTAGCCCTGCATTCTCAGAGCGCAGAGATCTAGTTGGGTGATGCAGTACTATGAGCTCTTTAAGATACAACGGAGCCTGACCAATAAGAGCTTTGTACGTAAGGAGAAGGATTTTAAATTCTATTCTAGAATTTTCTCAGTTGGACTCCACTTAAGCTGTAGAAACATCTCAAGGATGATCAGTGGAAACAGGATGCACGTGAGCTCAATTTTGAGCTTCATGGTAAAGGCTATGAATACTACATTATGTGTAGAATTTTGAGGACAGAGATTAATTTAATACAATTTGGAATAAGGCTGTAACGTAATAAAATGTGGAAAAAGTGAAATGCTGTGAATACTTTCCGGATGCACTGTATATACATGCAATTAATTTGAGAGTGGACCGGAGCCACGAGCAGTTGGCCCCTCGGCAGTGTCCTGGAGATGAGCTGACACCTCTCCAGCAACCAGTCCACGCTCCATTCATGGTCCACACCGGGACTCGAACTGAGCGACCCTACAGAATTGGAGTGAGGCCAGCTGCGAAACCTACCTCGACGACTCCAGCGCATCTGAATTTTACACTCTGAGAACAGATAAGATACACACACTCCTCACTCCTCATTATAAGTTATATTAGGTGGTGACTATTTCCACTACGATGGCATGTCCTTTTGATAATGATCCCGTGGATGAAGGTGCAGCAATACTGCACAGAGAATTAAATATTCGTCGGGAGATGATTATCAAACTATTGATGTTCTTGCATTTCCAGGCAATTATCTTTTTGAGCGGTACAGTTTCACGTCACAGTCCATCATTTACATACACAACCTCATCCGTCCTTACATTTCCAACATTAACAACCAAAGTCCTGCTCTCATATCCCAGCAGATATTTTGTGTTGCGCTGCGGTTTTTGCAACAGGGAGTTTTTTATACAACATATAAAACAGCCACTTACGGTAATATTTACTTTACAATGTAAAACATGCTCAAAATGAGGTATCACTATGAGATTGTGCTGAGGTTTTACCTGGTTAAATATTTTTTTTATGTTTCATCTTAAGCTGCTGCCAAGTGCGCTTCTCCCCCACGGGAATGCACCTAAATGAAATAAATAAATAGGCTACCACTCAAGCAGTTCCCCCTGGGATATTATTGTGATTGCAAAGGACTACATTTAAACTTACGCATTGACCCGTGCAGCAATGTTCTCCCACGTCGTCTCCCTCTCTTTTGCTGCTGCAGCGGTGTTAGACTTTCTTCTAAAAATGCGCTAAAACTTATTGTATGAGCGCATTAATATTTCTAATTACAGTGGTAACGTAGCCCTCCTCTTCCCCGTTGCCATGGTGACTCGTCGAATCAGGGCTCCATTGATGCTGTCTTTTTATACTTGTGGTGCACGCGCAGGTCAAACTACTCCGAGTTGATAAAACTAACGCAAATCAGCTGTTCTGGAACTGAAAACTCAGAGTTTCCTATCTCAGAGTAGATCAACTCAGAGTTCAGGGTTAGACTATGAGTTTGTTGAACCTGCTTCGTGAAACGGACCTCAGGTGCAACTCCTACCGAGCCTAGAGCAATATGAGTATCCCTTAAATCTTAAGTTAGGACTAAAGGTGCTGCACAAAAACATGGCGAGCCAGCCAGGAGGAGTTGATGGTTGAACAGTTGACATTTCCTATCGTCTTCATTGACAAGGAGAGAACTGATCAAAAAAAAATTGAAGAAAAGAGAAAAAAATGTTTATTGACTCTGTCTGTTTGATTGTCAGCCCATTTGTTGGCCTGTATAATTGTTGACTGAACCTGTTCCTTATTAAATATTTTTAATACTAAGTCGAGTTATACATTTATTTCTCAACAGGGAAGTGTTCATTAAATTTCCACCATCAGTCATTTCTGTTGTACGTTGAGAGACAGGAATTGGTCCATCTCAGCATCAGGGGGGCGGTTCGGAAAATGTGGGAATTGCTTTTGGATAAAATGTTTCATTTGAAGGTACCGAAAAAAGTGGCTATTAGGCAGGCTGTATTTGTCCAACATAGATGCAAAAGACGCAAAAACCCCTTCGTCATATTGGTCCTTAAGAGTTTTGAGGCCCTTATTCGACCATATGTGGAATGCAGGGTCGGTGCAGGAAAGGAGGAACGCATGGTTTATTCAAAACTGGGGCGAGGACTGAAGTCAATTGCGAGCCGTACTGCTTCCTGAACTGGTTCCAAATTTTAATGGCATTAACGACAACCGGATTGGATGAGACCTTGTGGGCAGTTATGGGGAGCCAATATAAAAGTTATGCCGGTCATCAGCATAAGGAGAGTTTGTGGACCAGAATCAAACTCATTCTGGTAACGACTCGATGGCTATGTTGAACAACAAAGGTCAGAGGGGGAAGCCCTGCTGGGTTCCGCGCCTGAGAGGGAAACATGCTGAACGGACGCCGTTAGTGTCTACAGATGCAGAGGGGGTTACATACAGAAGCCTAAACCAAGAAATAAAATTAGAATTAAAGCCAAATTTCTCCAAAATATGAAATAGGAAGCCCCACTCTACCCGGTCGAAGGCTTTCTCCGCATCTAGCGCCACTACGACCTCAGGAGTGTCCGATCCATTGGAGAATATGATGTTAAGCAGCTTTCTGGTGTTGAAGAATGGATGTCTCCCTAATATGAAGCGCTTCGTGCACCTCCAACAGAGAGATGGTTCTACCAAGCTCCCTGGCGATGTTTATATCAATCTGAGGGTAGGTTAATCAGTCTAAGGGGTTGGGGGTCGCTGCAGTAATTGGGTTGCATTCAGAAGTATATAATACGGTGTAAAAATCGGAAAAAGACTTGTTGATCATCACTGGGTCGAAAGTGTGGCTACCGTCTGGTAGTTAAATTTTAGAGTAGTCTGAAAGCACTAGCTTCACGGCCTGCTCTGCCAGGAGTCTCCCTACCTTATCTCCTTGCTCAAAAAAGTTTTGTTTGGATTGTCGCAGCTGTCTCTCCACTACGTGCATCATTAAGAGGCTTTGTTCTGAATGTAGTAGTAGCCGTTTCTTATATAGAGGGGGGATGGAGAGGTGGAGTAAGTTTCATCGAGTTTTACTAGTTCCTCCACATTTTCCACCAACCTAGCCCGTTCCGCCCTTCTCATTTGAGAAATATGATATTACTTGTCCTCGAACAGTAGCTTTAAGTGTGCCGCTGCCGACATCAGGGGTGTCATTGAACTCTATGTAAGAGCGGATTTGAATCGCAGACAAAATCTTTAAACTTACTATCCGACAGTAAGTGTGAGATGAACCTCCATGGTGAATGTGGAATTGTATCTTGTGGAAAACTAATGTCAACTGTTTTAGGAGCGTGGTCAGAAGTGACTATTGGGTGATATTCACATGCATTCTCACAGTTGAGGAGGTTGTTATCGAGTAAGAAGAAATCCATTCGGGAGAATGTGTGGTGTAAATGGGAAAAAAGAAGAAAGCTTTCCCATTGGGATTTCTAAACCTATAGGGATCAGAAATTCCCAACTGTGATGCATATGATTTTACTGTGTCGGCTGATTTGGATAGCGTAACCTGTGTACTCAGCCTTTGTGGTAAAGTCTACTCCAAGGCGCTGGAAAGGAGGGTTCGCCTATAGTTGACCCTCAGATTGAAGAGGAACAATGTGGATTCCGTCCTGGACGTGGAACAACGGACCAGCTCTTCATTCTCGCAAGGATCTTGGAGGGGGCCTGGGAGTATGCCCATCCAGTCTACATATGTTTTGTGGATCTGGAGATACTGTGGGAGGTGCTGCGGGAGTATGGGGTGAGGGGGTCATTTCTGTGGGCCATCCAATCTCTGTACACCCAAAGCGAGAGCTGTGTCCAGATCCTCGGCAGTAAGTCGGATTCTTTCCCCGGTGGGGGTTGGCCTCCGCCAGGGGTGCGCTTTGTCACCAATCCTGTTTGTGATTTTCATGGACAGGATATCGAGGCGTAGTCATGGTGGGGAGGGGTTGCAGTTCTGTGGGCTGAGGATCTCGTCTCTGCTTTTTGCAGATGATGTGGTCCTGATGGCATCGTCGGTCAGTGACCTTCAGCACTCACTGGATCGGTTCGCAGCCGAGTGTGAAGTGGCTGGGATGAGGATCAGCACCTCTAAATCTGAGGCCATGGCTCTCAGCAGGAAACCGGTGGATTGCTTACTCCAGGTAGGGAATGAGTCCTTACCCCAAGTGAAGGAGTTCAAGTACCTCAGGATCATGTTCACGAGTGAGGGGACGATGGAGCGTGAGTTTGGGCAGAGAATTGGAGCAGCAGGGGCGGTGTTGCAGTCACTCTACCGTACCGTTGTGACGAAAAGAGAGCTGAGCCGGAAGGCAAAGCTCTTGATCTACTGGTCAATCTTCGTTCCTACCCTCACCTATGGTCATGAAAGCTGGGTCATGACCGAAAGAACGAGGTCGCGGGTACAAGCGGCCGAAATGGGTTTTCTCAGGAGGGTGGCTGGAGTCTCCCTTAGGGATAGGGTGAGAAGTTCAGCCATCCGTGAGGAACTCGGAGTAGAGCCGCTGCTCCTTTGCGTTGAAAGGAGCCAGTTGAGGTGGTTCAGGCATCTAGTAAGGGCGCCTCCCTAGGGAGGTGTTCCAGGCACGTCCAGCTGGGAGGAGGCCTCGGGGAAGACCCAGGACTAGGTGGAGAGATTATATCTCAACACTGGCCTGGCAACGCCTCGGGATCCCCCAGTTAGAGCTGGTTAATGTGGCCCGGGAAAGGGAAGTTTGGGGTTCCCTGCTAAAGCTTCTGCCCCCGCGACCCGACCCCGTATAAGCGGATAAAGATGAGATGAGATGATGAGATGACAACCTGTGTAGGAGAAGATCTGTCAAGAGTCATGTAGGAACCTCTGTGTGAACTGCTCCTTTGTGACCTCTTATTCCTGATTTCCCCTTTGGCAAACTGCTAAATCTCACAGGAAGAGCGATGTGAGATAAGAAGTTCTATAACTCTTGCCCTGTGAGATAAGGTGTAGAAAAACCGCATTCCAAATCAGCAGGACATCTGACCGCTAATTGAACTAGGAGACTGCTTCACCCAAGGAGACAGAGTGACATCCAGTGGTAGGACAGGGTAAGGAGAAGGAAAAGACATTTAATTGAGCCAAAAAGGACTCCTGATAAATTGAAAAACAGCTAAGTTCACTGTTTCATCGCAACTGGCTGTTCAAAGACATTCTCGTAAATGTTTAACTGTGTATGCATTATTAGTATCTTGTTCATGATTATGTTGATGTAGTTTCAGAAGTGCAAAGTCCCTGTTTAGTTCCTGAATATTCTGTGTTTTAAATAATGCTTCCATTCACTCAGTAAGGTTATCTGTTAAACTGCATTTGGTTTTGGTTAAATTGGATATGAGAAAGATTAATAACGAAAAATCACCCAGAGATAGTTTAATCTTCCTTGTTAGAATGCTGGAATATAGACGCAGCTATTTTACTCCGAACAAGAAAGTCGATCCGCCCCAAGACACACCTCTGTGCCTGCTGGGGATAAAATCACAAGCGAAGTGCTCTCTTCCATGCTCTCTTCCTCCGCTCTTCCGTCTGCTCTCTTTTTGTTTTCTTTTTTTGCAGCACCTAGTCTTTACTCCACGTGGAGAACACTTCTTTAACTCCAAAGTTATAAGTTTCCTTTGTTGAACTTCGTTGCTCAAAAGTTCGCAAGAATCGTTACTTTTATATTTGTTTTTCTTACCAAAGTGTTTTCGTTTATTCATCTATTTTTATCGCGCAACTTTGTAAGTCTTCTATGTTAAGTTTTTATCTTCCTTTTGTAACTATAGGTGAGCCACTTCGTGCTGATCTTCGTTGCATCTGTCCGGCCAGGATGGTTGTATTGAATTTTGCGCGACACCAACTCAACAGAACCAGTCAGAACTCTTTTTGACCACCAACGACAGCCAGAGCCAAGCCACCTGAAAGTCCGGAGTCAAAGCAGGTCCGTGAAGCAGCAGCAGTCCCGCTGCTCCCACTGCGCCAGTCCGACAGTCATCCCAGTCCACAGCCGAACTGCAGATCCGCCAACACCGGGCCTTGGTGACCCACGGACCCAAGTGCTCTCCCACTGTGAGACGTCTCGGCAACTTTACAACCAACGGCGAAAGTAAGGTCAGCCCTTTTACTACAGCTCCTGGTTAAGACTGTTGATGATAATTAGGTTCAGATCCAAGTTCTGCTGATAGGCTAATTAGAGCCAGTTAAAGTCCGCCAGTGATATTACATGTTGACTCTCCTACAGTCACATCCTGCACCAGGTTGAAGTCTCCGCCTATGATAATGCGATGAGTGTCAGCGTTTGAGATTTGGGCAAATAGCCTTGTATTCATCGTCCCAGGTGGGTGCATAAACCAAAACTGTGTGTGTTCTGGAGTGTGCCCGAAACTATGACATAGCGGCCGTCAGTTTTCTAGGATTACATTTGTTGGCTCAAACAGGAACCTTTTATGAATGATGATAGCTGCCCCTCTAACTCTATCTGTAAATTTCGAAAGTGGCTCATCCACGCCCTCTTAATACATGAGGTTTCGGCTGTTTTGAGATGTGTTTCCTGCAGAAACATCACATCCCCCTGGAGGTGCTGCAACTGTGTTAGGACCTTTGTTCATTCCCTTAGTATTCCAGGAAACCAGACGCACTCCAGTACCTGTCTTTACAGCTTTAGCCATAGGAACAATAATAATAAGTTAGAATGACACTGCATGATCTTAAAATAATCTGTAGTAGTGGAGGAAGAGAGTGGGGAGGAAGGTTAAAAAGTCACATTAGAATAATAGTGAAGATAAAACATAAAAATAGTATTAATAAATATTCCAGAACAGATATTAAATCAAATTAGTCAGCATGAGGGCATTTTTCTACCTCAGCTCAGATGAATAGGATGCATTTATAAAACCCTTCGACCTTTGTTAGAATGCACGCTGTATCGATACAGGTCACCTTTGCACATCAGACTATAAAAAGTGTCATGCTTCAGTAAAGCCCTTTGACCAAACAGAGAACAAGAATACTTCAGATAACACTGTTGCGGTGGGTGATAAAATAAAATAAAACTGTGAAATAAATATATAATAACGAACTGAAATCCACATGCGTGTCCAGAGCTTGGCACGAAGGCCAACCAAAGACGTGGATTCACAAAACAGTGTGAGCAAGCACAAAAACAGGATGAAGACACATGAATTTAAAAAGCATCAGAAAACACCGGACCTCCAGTCAACATGTCCACAGTGCGTTAAAATGACCACTTAGCTAGTCCTGTTCAAAAGTTTAACAGACAGAAAATCGGGACAGGACAATCGGGACTTTAACTGTTAACAAGGTGGTCTAAAAATAAGGTTGTAAAGCTCCGACATCACCTCTCTGTATTTCTGGCACTGCTCCACCACCTCTGGAGCGTAGTCCTTGTATATGGCGAGACCTTCTGTATTGTAGCTGGCCTCTCCTGGCGCTGAATTTGTGTATGATTTTCTCCTTCACCTGGTATCTGTGCAGCCTGATGATGACTGGCCGTGGTCTCTGCCCCTGCTTCGTTTTCTCAGCTAGTGTGCGGTGAGTCCTGTAGCACTCTGGCAGTGAATCCAGGAAGCCTTCCCCGAAAACCTCCATGAGCAGCTCTGCGAAGAAGGCTGTGGGCAGCAGACCTTTAACAGATTCTCGTAATCCAATCACTCTGATGTTATTGCGCCGGCTCCGGGACTCCAGGTCGCTGACTTTAAGCCAGCAGCTTAGTGTTGCTCTCTGTTAGTGCGGCCCAGGAGGCCTCTAGCATTGGCAGACGCTCGTCCTGTAAATTTGCATTCACCTCGATCTTCTGAACGTGGTCGGACACTGTGGTGTGGACGTGGTCCAGCTTTGCTTTGGACACTGAAATGGAGGCTTTGAACTCGGTGGTGAGGGCTGCACGGTGATGCTCCAAGAGGTTAGTAATGGCTGCCATACTAATCTCGCCAACTGCCTCCTTTGCAGGGCCACCCTTCCCGTGGCCCGTCTGTCTGGTCGAATGTGTCGACATATTAGGTGGTTTATCTGTTAAACGAGACGAATATTACTATTGTTGTGACTCTCAGGGTCCTGAAACGTAAAAATTTGTGGGAGCAAGACTCGACCCGTGTCTACTCCATCTCAGCCAAACCGGAAGTCGTAGTTGTCTTCTTGACACTGGGTCTCAAGTAACCAGTGTCCAATTCTTTCTACAACAGCCATCCGTCAGAACATCCCATTCAAACAATTGATGGTCTTGATGTTGAGGGTGCCAGTGGTGCCATAGTTCCCTATTTGGGTTATATCCCCCTTGTCCTAAAGTTTCCAAAGGACTTTCTCGAAACTGAACCTGAAGTCGCTACTTTGGCATTGGTCGTTCCAGATATACGCACCAACTGCGAAATTCCTGTACTAATAGGTACAAACACTCTTGATGTCATGTATGACAAGCATTGTCATGAAAAAAATCCAAATGATCTTTCACCTGTTTATGGTTTTCGACAAATCCTTTATACTCTGAGGTTCAGGAAAGAGGTAAAGTCCACTGGAAAAGTCAGATTGTTGAGTCTGAAAGGCAAAGAACAGAGAGTGATGCCTCCACAAGGGAGAGTGCTTCTCGAGGGTTATGCTAAGATTAACACCACAGATGAATGTGTCATTGTTGAACAGCCTGGCATATCCACATTACCTGGTGGCATCTTCGCAGAGTGTTGTCTTGTCAGCATGCCCAAGGAACATCCTTTCAAATTGCCTGTGTGGGTAAGAAACAAGATTGAACATGACATAACACTTCTTTGTAGTTGTGATATTGCAAAAAGGCAACTCCTTCCTCCGCCTTTAAATGGGTCTGTGGTAGAAATATTTCATGACTATCTTTGTGGAAATGTTTTCACTGGCAAGAGCAACCAAAATGCAGACGGTCTCTCCAGACGTCCTCATGACTATCTGCCAGATGATGACGCTTTCCTTGAGGAAAGAGAACGAACGCGACAGTTTGCTTCGCATCACCTTTCCTCCTCTCCTGAATATCTTGACTTACCATCTGACACAGTTACTGCTCTGTGCAGCTGTCACCTCCTTGGTAGGGCCGATGGTAATTTATCCTCTGTTACTTTGGTGGAGTCGTTGGCTTTACATGTCAATGCAGTACCAGATGCTTATGGAGAAGTAGAAGCACTTGGTTGTTCCATCATACCTACATTCAGCGAAACAAATCTTCAACATCACCAGAGGTCCGATCCAGTCCTCGGGAAGGTCATTAACCTGCTGGAAGCTGGAAATGGGACAGGTCCCAAATCCATTTATGAATTATTGGAACTTAAGCTAATGCTGAAAGAATGGAAGAGGTTTGAACTGAAGAGTAACCTTCTTTACAGAGCCCGCCAATTGGATGGTGACATCACTTACCAGTTTGTGGTTCCTATGTCTCTTCAGTCCTCCATTCTTTCTTGGCTCCATGAAGATATGGGACATCTTGGCTTTGAAAGAACTCTTGACCTTGTTCGTTCAAGGTTATATTGGCCAAAGATGGCTAAGGACATAGAGAACAAGATCAAATATTGTGGACGTTGTGTAAGGAGGAAAACACCCCCTGAGAAATCTGCACCTCTTGTGAGCATTCAAACAACACGTCCCATGGAACTAGTCTGTATAGACTATTTGTCTTTGGACCTGACAGTAAAAACACCAAAGACTTCTTGCGAAATACGCTCTTGCACTTCCAACTAAGGATAAGAAAGCAACAACAGTGGCTTTGGGAACATTTTTTGATACATTACGGGTTTCCAGAACGAATCTTGAGTGACCAGGACAGAGATTTTGAGTCGCAGCTGATCCAAGAACTCTGTACTCTCGCTGGTATTAAAAAAAGGTATGAAGTTCGTACCACCCCTGCGGAAATCCAGTTGAAAGGTTCAACAGAACTCTTTTGAGCATGTTAGGAAGAAAAGTAATTGCCGTGATTACGTGAAACCGTGAAACTCACGCTTACAATTGTACAAAAAACAATGTGACGGATCTTAGCCCCTATGAGTTGATGTTTGGGCGCCAGCCACAGTTACCTGTAGACATTGCGTTTGGTTGACCTGTCCAGGGTGGAACTCCCAAAAGTCACTCTCACTATGTGAAGAATCTAAAAGCGTGTCTTGAAGAGAGCTACCAGATTGTAGTCAGAAATTCTGCAAAGGTCGCCGAACGGAACAAATCCAGGTTTGACAGGAGGGTAAGGGAATCAACACTCCAGGAAGGTGATCATGTCCTTGTGCGGAACCTGCGGCTAAGGAACAAAGACAAACTTGCAGGTAAGTGGGAGTCAACTGTATACAAAATCTTGCACAGAAAGGGAGACTTACTAGTTTATACAGTGCAGCCGATCAATGCAGACGGTCGCACTCGAATGCTGCACAGGGATCCCCTGCTGTTTTGTGATAATGTGGTGGTGGACGACGAGGAGCCTGAGCAGGTCGCTCCAAAGGAACGCCTTCCCAGAACAAGGAGCCAACAGTCTCAGTTTAAGTCCTTAGATAATCACTCAGAGTCTGAAGATGACTCATGCGATTGTCCTGTTCAATTGTTTGTCATTCCTGAAAAAAGGTTCGTTCAGGTCTTTGAGTTTCCGACCGGCCAACATCCCCCTGTGAATCCAGCTCCAGAGGCTGATTGTTACTCCACACATTCCAAACCCAAGATGAACTTGCTGCTTGCGACCTACCTTAACAACCTGCAGAGACAGGTGAAGTGCTTCCAATCTTGGCATCGGAGGAGCCAGAAGTTGCAGTTGAGCAAGCCACTGAACCAGACCCGAGCAGAGGAAACATGATTATTGCTGACAGGGATACAAATACTGTAGGTTTCATTATGATGAGTTAGGGAAACCTTTAATCTCCTTTGCCAAAAGCCTCTTGGAGTGTTTCAATAGAACCCTTGATATTCTAGGAGATGATGATTACCATGCAGTCAAGAGAATTAAGCATGAAGGGACTCATGCTGATTTGAGAAGGGAGGGTGTAACCAGCATGAAAAATCAGGTTACTAAAACTGTATCTGTCTTTTAGACAGTTCCAGTAAACCTCCAGTAGATAGCAGTGTCTCCCTGTTAGTGATTTTATTACCGGTGAACCTAGGTCAGGAATCACGTGAAGTCTGCACCTGAGAGCAGATGTCATTTTCTCTCAGACACAAGACAGACAGCAGCAGAAGAGCGGACCAGATCGAGAGAGTCTGTAGCAAGAAGAAAACCAAAGTAAACACGAAGCAAAGAGTAGCAGATAGCCGCAGATAAAGACAGAAACGTCCTCAGGAAGACTCAGTAGTATCAGGTGAACATAGGTTAAACCCGATAAGCTGTGAGCTGAGGAGAAAATAACCCCTTTGTGACAGTAAATGCATGAGACTCCGGTGAGTTAGCACATAGTTAGCCTGCAGTTTGATAGTTGCTCGGACGGAAAAAATGCATTTATTGTTCTATTAACTTGGTTTAAGATGGTCTGTATTGCTTAAAATATACCATATGATGCCTTTCAATAGTTTTCTGTGATTTTATTTGTGTACTTATACCGTAGTTTATTGTTTAAAAAAAGATCACTAATTAATGCTAATAGCAACCTCTACATGCTTATCGCTAGCTTGAAATGCTAGTTTGTCTATTGTTATGGTTAGCTCATGCTAATCGCTATGTTTTGCAATGAGAAGATGCAGTTTATGCCATTTGAATTGCTCATTTATGTTATTAGCCACTGCAAAGGGTTACAGCACCATTCAAGGTGTCGTATATTTCATTTTGATAGGAAAATTGTATGTTTGTGTATAAAATTGTACTTAATTTGATGTTTAAGAGTTAAATATTAAAAAGGTGAATTAAAATAGTACAAAACTGATGATATATTATGAAAAGAGGTTATGAAGAATTTATAAATCATGTCTGTTAAAAACACTATTGTTATGATATTTCCCTATCCCTTAAATCTTAAGTTAGGACTAAAGGTGCTACCCTGTCATTCTGTCTCACAGTGCAGTATAAAACTTGGACATGAAGATAAACACTTAACAGTCATTCTGTCTGACTGCAGTATAAAACTCTGACATGAAGTTAAACGCTGTCATTCTATCTCACACTGCAGTATAAAACTCTGACATGAAGGTAAACATTATACAGTAATTCTTTCTCTCTCTGCAATATAAAACTCTCACATGAAGGTAAACACTTTATTGTCATTCTATCTCACTCTGAAGTATGAAACTCTGACATGAAGGATAAACACTTTACTGTCATTCACACTCACTCTACATTATAAAACTCTGACATGAAGGTAAACACTTTACTTTCATCCTGTCTCACTCTGCAGTATAAAACTCTGACATGAAGTTGAACACTTAACTGTATTTCTGTCTTACTCTGCTGTATAAAGCTCTGACATGAAGGTAAACACTTTACTGTCATTCTGTCTCACTCTGAAGTATGAAAGTCTGACATGAAGGTAAACACTTTACTGTCATTCAGACTCACTCTGCAATATAAAACTCTGACATTAAGGTAAACACTTTAGTGTCATTCAGACTCACTCTGCGATATAAAACTCTCACATGAAGGTTTGCACTTTACTGTCATTCTATCTCACTCTGAAGTATGAAAGTCTGACATGAAGGTAAGCACTTTACTGTCATTCTGTCTCACTGTAGTATAAAACTTGGACATGAAGGTAAACACTTTACTGTCATTCTGTCTCACTCTGCAGTATAAAACACTGACATGAAGGTAAACACTTTACCGTCATTCTTTCTCACTGCAGTATAAAACTTGGACATGAAGGTAAACACTTTACTTTTATCCTGTCTCACTCGGCAGTATAAAACTCTGACATGAAGGTAAACACTTTACTATCATTCCGTCTCACTCTGCAGTATAAAACTCTGACATGAAGGTAAACACTTTACCGTCATTCTTTCTCACTGCAGTATAAAACTTGGACATGAAGGTAAACACTTTACTGTCATTCTGTCTCACTCTACAGTATAATACTCTGACATGAAGGTAAACACTTTACTGTCATTCTGTCTCAATCTACAGTATAAAACTCTCACATGAAGGTAAACACTTTACTGTCATTCTGTCTCACTCTACAGTATAAAACTCTGACATGAAGGTAAACACTTTACTGTCATTCAGACTCAATCTGCAATATAAAACTTTCACATGAAGGTAAACACTTTACTGTCATTCAGACTCACTCTGCAATATAAAACTCTCACATGAAGGTAAACACTTTACCGTCATTACGTCTCACTCTTCAGTATAAAACTCGGACATGAAGGATAAACACTTTACTGTAATTCTGTCTCACTCTGAAGTATGAAAGTCTGACATGAAGGTAAGCACTTTACTGTCATTCTGTCTCACTGCTGTATAAAACTCTGACATGGAGGTAAACACTTTACTGTCATTCTGTCTCACTCTGCAGTATAAAACTCTGACATGAAGGTAAACACTTAACTGTCATCCAGACTCACTCTGCAATATAAAACTCTCACATGAAGGTCAACACTTGACTGTCATTCTGTCTCACTCTGAAGTATTAATGTCTGAAATGAAGGTAAACACTTTGTTGTCATTCCGTCTCACTCTTCAGTATAAAACTCGGACATGAAGGATAAACACTTTACTGTCATTCTGTCTCACTCTGAAGTATGAAAGTCTGACATGAAGGTAAGCACTTTACTGTCATTCTGTCTCACTGCTGTATAAAACTCTGACATGGAGGTAAACACTTTACTGTCATTCCGTCTCACTCTGCAGTATAAAACTCTGACATGAAGGATAAACACTTTACTGTCATTGTGTCTCTTTCTGCAGTATAAAACTCTGACATGAAGTTAAACACTTTACTGTCTTTCTGTCTTACTCTGCTGTATGAAACTCTGACATAAAGGTAAACACTTTACTGTCATTCTATCGCACTCTGATGTATGAAAGTCTGACATGAAGGTAAGCATTTTACTGTCATTCTGTCTCACTGCTGTATACAACTCTGACATGAAGGTAAACACTTTACCGTCATTCCGTCTCACTCTTCAGTATAAAACTCGGACATGAAGGATAAACACTTTACTGTAATTCTGTCTCACTCTGAAGTATGAAAGTCTGACATGAAGGTAAGCACTTTAGTGTCATTCTGTCTCACTGCTGTATAAAACTCTGACATGGAGGTAAACACTTTACTGTCATTCTGTCTCACTCTGCAGTATAAAACTCTAACATGAAGGATAAACACTTTACTGTCATAGTGTCTCACTCTGCAGTATAAAACTCTGACATGAAGTTAAACACTTTACTGTCTTTCTATCTTACTCTGCAATATAAAACTCTCACATGAAGGTAAACACTTTACTGTCATCCAGACTCACTCTGCAATATAAAACTCTCACATGAAGGTAAACACTTTACTGTCATTCTGTCTCACTCTGAAGTATTCATTTCTGAAATGAAGGTAAACACTTTATTGTCATTCCGTCTGACTCTTCAGTATAAAACTCGGACATGAAGGATAAACACTTTACTGTCATTCTGACTCACTCTGAAGTATGAAAGTCTGACATGAAGGTAAGCACTTTATTGTCATTCTGTCTCCATGCTGTATAAAACTCTGACATGGAGGTAAACACTTTACTGTCAATGTGTCTCTCTCTGCAGTATAAAACACTGACTTGAAGGAAAACACTTTACTGTCTTTCTGTCTTACTCTGCTGTATGAAACTCTGACATGAAGGTAAACACTTTACTGTCATTCTATCTCACTCTGAAGTATGAAAGTCTGACATGAAGGTAAGCACTTTACTGTCATTCTGTCTCACTGCTGTATAAAACTCTGACATGAAGGTAAACACTTTACTTTCATCCTGTCTCACTCTGCAATACAAAACTCTGACATGAAGGTAAACACTTTACTGTCATTCTGTCTCACTCTGCAGTATAAAACTCTGACATGAAGTTGAACACTTTACTGTATTTCTGTCTTTCTCTACTGTGTAAAACTCTGACATGAAGGTAAACACTTTACTGTCATTCTGTCTCACTCTGCAGTATAAAACTCTGACATGAAGGTAAACACTTAACTGTCATTCAGACTCACTCTGCAACATAAAACTCTCACATGAAGGTATGCACTTTACTGACATTCTATCTCACTCTGAAGTATGAAACTATGACATGACGGATAAACACTTTAGTGTCATTCTGTCTCACTCTGCAGTATAAAACTCTGACATGAAGTTAAACGCTGTCATTCTATCTCACACTGCAGTATAAAACTCTGACATGAAGGTCAACATTATACAGTAATTCTTTCTCTCTCTGCAATATAAAACTCTCACATGAAGGTAAACACTTCACTGTCATTCTATCTCACTCTGAAGTATGAAAGTCTGACATGAAGGTAAACACTTTACTGTCATTCACACTCACTCTACATTATAAAACTCTGACATGAAGGTAAACACTTTACTTTCATCCTGTCTCACTCTGCAGTATAAAACTCTGACATGAAGTTGAACACTTTACTGTATTTCTGTCTTACTCTGCTGTATAAAACTCTCACATGAAGGTAAACATTCTACTGTCATTCTGTCTCACTGCTGTATAAAACTCTGACATGAAGGTAAACACTTTACCGTCATTCTGACTCACTGCTGTATAAAACTATCTCACTCTGAAGTATGAAAGTCTGACATGAAGGTAAGCATTCTACTGTCATTCTGTCTCACTGCTGTATAAAACTCTGACATGAAGGTAAACACTTTACCGTCATTCTGACTCACTGCTGTATAAAACTCTGACATGAAGGTAAACACTTTACCATCATTCTGTCTCACTCTGCAGTATAAAACTATGACATGAAGGATAAACACTTTAGTGTCATTCTGTCTCACTCTACAGTATAAAACTCTGTCATGAAGTTAAACGCTGTCATTCTATCTCACACTGCAGTATAAAACTCTGACATGAAGGTAAACATTATACAGTAATTCTTTCTCTCTTCAATATAAAACTCTCACATGAAGGTAAACACTTCACTGTCATTCTATCTCACTCTGAAGTATGAAAGTCTGACATGAAGGTAAACACTTTGCTGTCATTCACACTCACTCTACATTATAAAACTCTGACATGAAGGTAAACACTTTACTTTCATCCCGTCTCACTCTGCAGTATAAAACTCTGACATGAAGTTGAACACTTTACTGTCATTCAGACTAACTCTGCGATATAAAACTCTGAGATGAAGGGAAACACTTTACTGTCATTCTGTCTCACTCTACAGTATAAAACTCTCACATGAAGGTAAACACTTTACTGTCATTCTGTCTCACTCTACAGTATAAAACTCTGACATGAAGGTAAAAACGTTGCTGTCTTTCAGACTCAATCTGTAATATAAAACTCTGACATGAAGGTCAACATTATACAGTAATTCTTTCTCTCTCTGCAATATAAAACTCTCACATGAAGGTAAACACTTCACTGTCATTCTATCTCACTCTGAAGTATGAAAGTCTGACATGAAGGTAAACACTTTACTGTCATTCACACTCACTCTACATTATAAAACTCTGACATGAAGGTAAACACTTTACTTTCATCCTGTCTCACTCTGCAGTATAAAACTCTGACATGAAGTTGAACACTTTACTGTATTTCTGTCTTACTCTGCTGTATAAAACTCTCACATGAAGGTAAACATTCTACTGTCATTCTGTCTCACTGCTGTATAAAACTCTGACATGAAGGTAAACACTTTACCGTCATTCTGACTCACTGCTGTATAAAACTATCTCACTCTGAAGTATGAAAGTCTGACATGAAGGTAAGCATTCTACTGTCATTCTGTCTCACTGCTGTATAAAACTCTGACATGAAGGTAAACACTTTACCGTCATTCTGACTCACTGCTGTATAAAACTCTGACATGAAGGTAAACACTTTACCATCATTCTGTCTCACTCTGCAGTATAAAACTATGACATGAAGGATAAACACTTTAGTGTCATTCTGTCTCACTCTACAGTATAAAACTCTGTCATGAAGTTAAACGCTGTCATTCTATCTCACACTGCAGTATAAAACTCTGACATGAAGGTAAACATTATACAGTAATTCTTTCTCTCTTCAATATAAAACTCTCACATGAAGGTAAACACTTCACTGTCATTCTATCTCACTCTGAAGTATGAAAGTCTGACATGAAGGTAAACACTTTGCTGTCATTCACACTCACTCTACATTATAAAACTCTGACATGAAGGTAAACACTTTACTTTCATCCCGTCTCACTCTGCAGTATAAAACTCTGACATGAAGTTGAACACTTTACTGTCATTCAGACTAACTCTGCGATATAAAACTCTGAGATGAAGGGAAACACTTTACTGTCATTCTGTCTCACTCTACAGTATAAAACTCTCACATGAAGGTAAACACTTTACTGTCATTCTGTCTCACTCTACAGTATAAAACTCTGACATGAAGGTAAAAACGTTGCTGTCTTTCAGACTCAATCTGTAATATAAAACTCTCACATGAAGGTAAACACTTTACTGTCATTCAGACTCACTCTGCAATATAAAACTCTCACATGAAGCTAAACACTTTACTGTCATTCTGTCTCACTCTACAGTATAATACTCTGACATGAAGGTAAACACTTTACTGTCATTCTGTCTCACTCTACATTATAAAACTCTCACATGAAGAGAAACACTTTACTGTCTTTCTGTCTTACTCTGCTGTATGAAACTCTGACATGAAGGTAAACACTTTACTGTCATTCTATCTCACTCTGAAGTATGAAAGTCTGACATGAAGGTATGCATTTTACTGTCATTCTGTCTCACTGCTGTATAAAACTCTGACATGAAGGTAAACACTTTACCGTCATTCTGTCTCACTGCTGTATAAAACTCTGACATGAAGGTAAACACTTTACCGTCATTCTGTCTCACTCTGCAGTATAAAACTATGAAATGAAGGATAAACACTTTAGTGTCATTCTGTCTCACTCTACAGTATAAAACTCTGTCATGAAGTTAAACGCTGTCATTCTATCTCACACTGCAGTATAAAACTCTGACATGAAGGTAAACATTATACAGTAATTCTTTCTCTCTGCAATATAAAACTCTCACATGAAGGTAAACACTTCACTGTCATTCTATCTCACTCTGAAGTATGAAAGTCTGACATGAAGGTAAACACTTTGCTGTCATTCACACTCACTCTACATTATAAAACTCTGACATGAAGGTAAACACTTTACTTTCATCCTGTCTCACTCTGCAGTATAAAACTCTGACATGAAGGTAAACACTTTACTGTCATTCTATCACACTCTGATGTATGAAAGTCTGACATGAAGGTAAGCATTTTACTGTCATTCTGTCTCACTGCTGTATACAACTCTGACATGAAGGTAAACACTTTACCGTCATTCCGTCTCACTCTTCAGTATAAAACTCGGACATGAAGGATAAACACTTTACTGTAATTCTGTCTCACTCTGAAGTATGAAAGTCTGACATGAAGGTAAGCACTTTAGTGTCATTCTGTCTCACTGCTGTATAAAACTCTGACATGGAGGTAAACACTTTACTGTCATTCTGTCTCACTCTGCAGTATAAAACTCTAACATGAAGGATAAACACTTTACTGTCATAGTGTCTCACTCTGCAGTATAAAACTCTGACATGAAGTTAAACACTTTACTGTCTTTCTATCTTACTCTGCAATATAAAACTCTCACATGAAGGTAAACACTTTACTGTCATCCAGACTCACTCTGCAATATAAAACTCTCACATGAAGGTAAACACTTTACTGTCATTCTGTCTCACTCTGAAGTATTCATTTCTGAAATGAAGGTAAACACTTTATTGTCATTCCGTCTGACTCTTCAGTATAAAACTCGGACATGAAGGATAAACACTTTACTGTCATTCTGACTCACTCTGAAGTATGAAAGTCTGACATGAAGGTAAGCACTTTACTGTCATTCTGTCTCCATGCTGTATAAAACTCTGACATGGAGGTAAACACTTTACTGTCATTGTGTCTCACTCTGCAGTATAAAACACTGACTTGAAGGAAAACACTTTACTGTCTTTCTGTCTTACTCTGCTGTATGAAACTCTGACATGAAGGTAAACACTTTACTGTCATTCTATCTCACTCTGAAGTATGAAAGTCTGACATGAAGGTAAGCACTTTACTGTCATTCTGTCTCACTGCTGTATAAAACTCTGACATGAAGGTAAACACTTTACTTTCATCCTGTCTCACTCTGCAATACAAAACTCTGACATGAAGGTAAACACTTTACTGTCATTCTGTCTCACTCTGCAGTATAAAACTCTGACATGAAGTTGAACACTTTACTGTATTTCTGTCTTTCTCTACTGTGTAAAACTCTGACATGAAGGTAAACACTTTACTGTCATTCTGTCTCACTCTGCAGTATAAAACTCTGACATGAAGGTAAACACTTAACTGTCATTCAGACTCACTCTGCAACATAAAACTCTCACATGAAGGTATGCACTTTACTGACATTCTATCTCACTCTGAAGTATGAAACTATGACATGACGGATAAACACTTTAGTGTCATTCTGTCTCACTCTGCAGTATAAAACTCTGACATGAAGTTAAACGCTGTCATTCTATCTCACACTGCAGTATAAAACTCTGACATGAAGGTCAACATTATACAGTAATTCTTTCTCTCTCTGCAATATAAAACTCTCACATGAAGGTAAACACTTCACTGTCATTCTATCTCACTCTGAAGTATGAAAGTCTGACATGAAGGTAAACACTTTACTGTCATTCACACTCACTCTACATTATAAAACTCTGACATGAAGTTGAACACTTTACTGTATTTCTGTCTTACTCTGCTGTATAAAACTCTCACATGAAGGTAAACATTCTACTGTCATTCTGTCTCACTGCTGTATAAAACTCTGACATGAAGGTAAACACTTTACCGTCATTCTGACTCACTGCTGTATAAAACTATCTCACTCTGAAGTATGAAAGTCTGACATGAAGGTAAGCATTCTACTGTCATTCTGTCTCACTGCTGTATAAAACTCTGACATGAAGGTAAACACTTTACCGTCATTCTGACTCACTGCTGTATAAAACTCTGACATGAAGGTAAACACTTTACCATCATTCTGTCTCACTCTGCAGTATAAAACTATGACATGAAGGATAAACACTTTAGTGTCATTCTGTCTCACTCTACAGTATAAAACTCTGTCATGAAGTTAAACGCTGTCATTCTATCTCACACTGCAGTATAAAACTCTGACATGAAGGTAAACATTATACAGTAATTCTTTCTCTCTTCAATATAAAACTCTCACATGAAGGTAAACACTTCACTGTCATTCTATCTCACTCTGAAGTATGAAAGTCTGACATGAAGGTAAACACTTTGCTGTCATTCACACTCACTCTACATTATAAAACTCTGACATGAAGGTAAACACTTTACTTTCATCCCGTCTCACTCTGCAGTATAAAACTCTGACATGAAGTTGAACACTTTACTGTCATTCAGACTAACTCTGCGATATAAAACTCTGAGATGAAGGGAAACACTTTACTGTCATTCTGTCTCACTCTACAGTATAAAACTCTCACATGAAGGTAAACACTTTACTGTCATTCTGTCTCACTCTACAGTATAAAACTCTGACATGAAGGTAAAAACGTTGCTGTCTTTCAGACTCAATCTGTAATATAAAACTCTCACATGAAGGTAAACACTTTACTGTCATTCAGACTCACTCTGCAATATAAAACTCTCACATGAAGCTAAACACTTTACTGTCATTCTGTCTCACTCTACAGTATAATACTCTGACATGAAGGTAAACACTTTACTGTCATTCTGTCTCACTCTACATTATAAAACTCTCACATGAAGAGAAACACTTTACTGTCTTTCTGTCTTACTCTGCTGTATGAAACTCTGACATGAAGGTAAACACTTTACTGTCATTCTATCTCACTCTGAAGTATGAAAGTCTGACATGAAGGTATGCATTTTACTGTCATTCTGTCTCACTGCTGTATAAAACTCTGACATGAAGGTAAACACTTTACCGTCATTCTGTCTCACTGCTGTATAAAACTCTGACATGAAGGTAAACACTTTACCGTCATTCTGTCTCACTCTGCAGTATAAAACTATGACATGAAGGATAAACACTTTAGTGTCATTCTGTCTCACTCTACAGTATAAAACTCTGTCATGAAGTTAAACGCTGTCATTCTATCTCACACTGCAGTATAAAACTCTGACATGAAGGTAAACATTATACAGTAATTCTTTCTCTCTGCAATATAAAACTCTCACATGAAGGTAAACACTTCACTGTCATTCTATCTCACTCTGAAGTATGAAAGTCTGACATGAAGGTAAACACTTTGCTGTCATTCACACTCACTCTACATTATAAAACTCTGACATGAAGGTAAACACTTTACTTTCATCCTGTCTCACTCTGCAGTATAAAACTCTGACATGAAGTTGAACACTTTACTGTCATTCAGACTAACTCTGCGATATAGAACTCTGAGATGAAGGGAAACACTTTACTGTCATTCTGTCTCACTCTACTGTATAAAACTCTCACATGAAGGTAAACACTTTACTGTCATTCTGTCTCACTCTACAGTATAAAACTCTGACATGAAGGTAAAAACTTTGCTGTCTTTCAGACTCAATCTGCAGTATAAAACTCTCACATGAAGGTAAACACTTTACTGTCATTCAGACTCACCCTGCAATATAAAACTCTCACATGAAGCTAAACACTTTACTGTCATTCTGTCTCACTCTACAGTATAATACTCTGACATGAAGGTAAACACTTTACTGTCATTCTGTCTCACTCTACATTATAAAACTCTCACATGAAGATAAACACTTTACTGTCTTTCTGTCTTACTCTGCTGTATGAAACTCTGACATGAAGGTAAACACTTTACTGTCATTCTATCTCACTCTGAAGTATGAAAGTCTGACATGAAGGTAAGCATTTTACTGTCATTCTGTCTCACTGCTGTATAAAACTCTGACATGAAGGTAAACACTTTACCGTCATTCTGTCTGACTGCTGTATAAAACTCTGACATGAAGGTAAACACTTTACCGTCATTCTGTCTCACTCTGCAGTATAAAACTATGACATGAAGGATAAACACTTTAGTGTCATTCTGTCTCACTCTACAGTATAAAACTCTGTCATGAAGTTAAACGCTGTCATTCTATCTCACACTGCAGTATAAAACTCTGACATGAAGGTAAACATTATACAGTAATTCTTTCTCTCTGCAATATAAAACTCTCACATGAAGGTAAACACTTCACTGTCATTCTATCTCACTCTGAAGTATGAAAGTCTGACATGAAGGTAAACACTTTGCTGTCATTCACACTCACTCTACATTATAAAACTCTGACATGAAGGTAAACACTTTACTTTCATCCTGTCTCACTCTGCAGTATAAAACTCTGACATGAAGTTGAACACTTTACTGTCATTCAGACTAACTCTGCGATATAAAACTCTGAGATGAAGGGAAACACTTTACTGTCATTCAGAACCACTCTGCGATATAAAACTCTCACATGAAGGTATGCACTTTACTGTCATTCTATCTCACTCTGAAGTATGTAAGTCTGACATGAAGGTAAGCACTTTACTGTCATTCTGTCTCACTCTGCAGTATAAAACACTGACATGAAGGTAAACACTTTACCGTCATTCTTTCTCACTGCAGCATACAACTTGGACATGAAGGTAAACACTTTACTGTCATTCTGTCTCACTCTACAGTATAATACTCTGACATGAAGGTAAACACTTTACTGTCATTTTGTCTCACTCTACAGTATAAAACTCTCACATGAAGGTAAACACTTTACTGTCATTCTGTCTCACTCTACAGTATAAAACTCTGACATGAAGGTAAACACTTTACTGTCATTCTGTCTCACTCTGCAGTATAAAACTCTGACATGAAGGTAAACACTTTACTGTCATTCTGTCTCACTCTACAGTATAAAACTCTCACATGAAGGTAAACACTTTACTGTCATTCAGACTCACTCTGCAATATAAAACTCTCACATGAAGGTAAACACTTTACTGTCATTCAGACTCACTATGCAATATAAAACTCTCACATCAAGGTAAACACTTTACTGTCATTCTGTCTCACTCTGAAGTATTAATGTCTGACATAAAGGTAAACACTTTACTGTCATTCCGTCTCACTCTTCAGTATAAAACTCGGACATGAAGGATAAACACTTTACTGTCATCCTGTCTCACTCTGCAGTATAAAACTCTGACATGAAGTTGAACACTTTACTGTATTTCTGTCTTACTCTGCTGTATAAAACTCTCACATGAAGGTAAACACTTTACTGTCATTCTGTCTCACTCTACAGTATAAAACTCTCACATGAAGGTAAACACTTTACTGTCATTTTGTCTCACTCTACAGTATAAAACTCTGACATGAAGGTAAAAACTTTGCTGTCATTCAGACTCAATCTGTAATATAAAACTCTCCCATGAAGGTAAACACTTTACTGTCATTCAGACTCACTCTGCAATATAAAACTCTCACATAAAGGTAAACACTTTACTGTCACTCTGTCTCACTCTGCAGTATAAAACTCTGACATAAAGGTAAACACTTTACCGTCATTCTTTCTCACTGCAGTATAAAACTTGGACATGAAGCTAAACACTTTACTGTCATTCTGTCTCACTCTACAGTATAATACTCTGACATGAAGGATAAACACTTTACTGTATTTCTGTCTTTCTCTGCTGTGTAAAACTCTGACATGAAGGTAAACACTTTACTGTCATTCTGTCTCACTCTGCAGTATAAAACTCTGACATGAAGTTGAACACTTTACTGTCATTCAGACTCACTCTGCGATATAAAACTCTGACATAAAGGTAAACACTTTACCGTCATTCTTTCTCACTGCAGTATAAAACTTGGACATGAAGGTAAACACTTTACTGTCATTCTGTCTCACTCTACAGTATAAAACTCTTACATGAAAATAAACACTTTACTGTCTTTCTGTCTCACTCTGCAGTATAAAACTCTGACATGAAGTTGAACACTTTACTGTCTTTCAGACTCACTCTGCAATATAAAACTCTGAGATGAAGGTAGGCACTTTACTGTCATTCTATCTCACTCTGAAGTATGAAAGTCTGACGTGAAGGTAAGCACTTTACTGTCATTCTGTCTCACTCTGCAGTATAAAACACTGACATGAAGGTAAACACTTTACCGTCATTCTTTCTCACTGCAGTATACAACTTTGACATGAAGGTATACACTTCACTGTCATTCTGTCTCATCGGGGTGTTCAATTTGTAGGGCAGGGTGTTCCTCTCCTCTAATTGTAGCAATATCATGAAGAACAGCACATGCATTAATAATATCACAGGCCCTCTCAGGGGTCACCCTGAGGTGACATAGGCATTGGAAACAGGCTTTCAGCAGGCCTGTATTCATCTCAACTTTGGCTCTCTGTATAAAACTCTGACATGAACTTAAACACTTTACTGTCATTCTGTCTCACTCTACAGTATAAAACTCTGACATCAAGGATAAACACTTTACTGTCATTCTGTCTCACTCTACAGTATAAAACTCTGACATGAAGGTAAACACTTTACTGTCATTCTTTCTCACTCTACAGTATAAAACTCTGACATGAAGGTAAACATTTTACATTAATTCAGTCCCTCTCTGCTGTATAAAACTCTGACATGAAGGTTAACACTTTACTGTCATTCAGTCTCACTGCAGTATAAAACTTTGACATCAAGGTAAACACTTTACTGTAATTCTGTCTCACTCTGCAGTTTAAAACTCTGACATGAAGGTAAACACTTTACTGTCATTGTGTCTCACACTGCAGTATAAAACTCTGACATGAAGGTAAACATTTTACAGTAATTCTGTCTCTCTCTGCAGTAGAAAAACTCTGACATGATGGTAAACACTTCACTGTCATTCTGTCTCATAGAGGTGTTCAATTTGTAGGGCAGGGTGTTGCTCCCCTCTAATTGTAGCAATATTATGAAGAACAGCACATGCATTAATAATATCACAGGCCCTCTCAGGGGTCACCCTGAGGTGACATAGGCATTGGAAACAGGCATTCAGCAGGCCTTTGTTCATCTCAACCTGGGCTCTCGTCCTGCAGTGAGCCCGTTTGAGGTTCTGTGGTCAATCCACATGTTCCTGCACATTTATGCTGGAAATGGACTTCCTTTTCACATAATCTGCTTCATTATGTGATGGGGCCGTGATGGGGATGTGTGTGCCATCTATGCAGCCAATCACACTGGGAAATCTTGAAAGAAATTAAAATGAATTATCCCAGTCCGAGGTTGTAGCACAGTGTCATTAACAGAATATTATTTAATATTCATTCAATGGATCTCTACATCATTCACCTGCAATCCTGTGGAACTCCTTGATGGCCCTGACAGGTTTATGTCCAGGTAAAAAATGATAAAGACGGGTAGTAGCCGTTTCAGGGCGAGGCACACTTTTATGACTGCTCTGCATACAGTTGACTTGCTCAAGTGCTTTGCATCTCTGACGTTGTATAAAAAACTCACATTTGTAAAGAAAACGCAGCACAACACACAATATTTACTGGGATGTAAAAGCCTGACTTTGGTTGGTAATGTTGTAAATGTAAGGACAGATTAGGTTGTGTATGGTATGTAAATGATAGAATGTGATGTGAAACGGTACAGCTCAAAAAGATAATTCCCTGCGCAGTAATGCTGCATCTTCAATCATCGGATCATTATCAAAAGGACATGCCATGGTAGTGAAAATAGTCGCCACTATATAACTTCTGATGTAGGCCTACTGACTGATTTTTGCAATGATTTTCTCAGAAAACAGAAGGAACTATAAGGCCAAAACTCACTACCACACAAGGTATTTGAGGAAATCAAATGCCTTGTGTCTCGACCAGTTTAGGCTCATAGAGTATGTTACTGACCATGAGCTTAAGTTACCTCTCTCTGTGAAACAGGTTAGAGGTACCCCTCTTTTTCTGGTTTCAGTTACCTCCCTTTGCGAATCAGACACACATTAGAAAGCCCTTACCTTCACCAGGTCCATCATCAGGAGACAGTTTCCAGAAGGAGAAGGACTTTAGATTATGAAATGTCCCGTTAAGGTGACAGTCTACAAAAATACTTAGCGTCATACTGTATAAAAACATTTTATGCAGTTAAGATCAGCTACAGCATTAATGTTAGGTCTGCATACAGAAGTGAAACTATTTACCAACATCCCAAAATATACAAACTATTCATGTACTTTTATATTCAGGAACTACAGTTAAAACAATAAGAAACATTCTGCAATACAAATGTAAAATAAGTATAACTGCACCAGCAAAACTTAAAACACAAGACTGGATCTTTTTGAAGTATGAATGTGGATGTGCCAAATGGTCAAAAGTAAAAAAAAAAAAAAAAGAAAGATGTATCCATTTAAAACTAGAAAGCACTCATTAGATTTGTACGATCCTAAATTAACTATTTTATTATTAGAAAATATTTTAATTGATCAAAATACATAGACAATCATGAGTTATATGGAACATTTTTTTCTCAACGTAGTAAAATATGCAAACGTGAATAGTGACAAAGGTAAAAGCAAACATCTTGCAATGTTTTAGTAAACATTTTTTTTTTATTGATATGAATTTTAGACTTTGGTTTGACTTTTTCTTGACGAATAATAATCTTAAGCTTAAAACTTTCACACTGATGTCCTGTGTTAAACTGCAAATGTTGTGTGAGAGACAGGCTGTCCAGCTGTCCCCGATGATGTTCTGGCAGCATGTGGAAAGGGCAGGAAGCACGGCTCTCTGGTACAGCGGTCTTTGATGAGGTGATGATGTGATGAAGACCTCTCTGTGACTCTGTTAGGGTCGACGTGAAGGCTGAGGAAGCAAACACATGCTTTTAGATCACATTCAGGGATTCAGCTTCTCCTTGATAGGGTGATCAGACGTCACCATCACTGGTCCATCAACCTCTCAGCTGCCATCATGGTTTAAAAGCAGGACTGCCAAGAGAAGCCTGGAAAAAAATGTGGATATGTAAATATGTCTATTTCTATTTCTTCCCTTTTAAAATTTAACTATTGCTTATTTTTGGTATTTTTTTATCTTATTTTGTATTATGTTTCTGCTTGTTATATTCTGTTGCTGCTGTGACAAACAAATTTCCCCGTCTGCGGGATATTAAAGGTTTTCTGATTCTGATTAGGGGATCACTACCACTCTGATAAAACTGTTGTATTAAACACTGACAATAAATAAATAATGTAGTCAAACACAAGGGCCCTGCAATGAATTCAATATGAATGACGTTTATAATGTGTTTGTTCAAACTGTTAAAGAGATGCTTTAACTTTATTGTTTTTTTATGAGTCTGCAGTTGAGGTGTTTATAAGTCCAGCTTTACTGAGATGAGGTCATCACATTATGTCATTAAGATTATCATACAATATTATCATTGAGGTCAGAGGGACTAGTAGAGTTGTGTCTGACTGCATTATACTCAGTGGTGTTATTTTACACAGCATCATGTCAGTGGAGTGGCTATATCTGTTTACTATAGAACATGTACAGTCAACAGTTCATGCTTGATAGCAGAGTAAATGCACATGAATCTACAACACTAATAGCCGACTGTTACCGACAGTCTCTCCATTAAACTTAGAAACTGACGCTAACACACCAACATCGCTGTTAACGTTACGTGCCTGATAGCTCCGTTTAGCTGCCTGTGGGCTGTCTGGGCCCAGGCAATAACAGTCCTTACAACCGTAAATTATAAATACATTAACTGTGCAAACATACTCTCAAACTAACGCTCTGTAACTTCACTTCGGGGTTTTAACATTAGCGAACTGATGTTACAGATTTCGCTGGTAAACCTGTAACGTTAGGTTTGATAAAATTCGATGCTAACCGCTAATGCGGGCTAACAATAGCGTAAGCTTGTTAGCTGGTGTGTTTGGGCTGCTTTACAGCAAGAGTACTAACCACACTTCGGTTCTTATGACTGAAACACTTACGCTGGTTTATGTGGACGCTGACAAACATAAAGAAATTAAGCTTACGATGCACAGTTCATGTTTTGGTCCAGCTGAATCTTCACGGCCATTGCCATCCCTCCCACCGGGGCGTCGACAGCATCGGTGGAGCTGTTCAGTGAAGGAGGTGCAGCAGCTGTCTGCCTCACATGTGTGTCGGTGTCGGCTTCGGCTTCGGCTTCAATATCTCACTCTTAAACCCGTCATATCACCGGGAAATTCAGAGCGCCCTAACGTTACACGGCCATGTAGAGCTGCAGCGGCTTCTCCACCTCTCTCTTCCTGTTATACGACAGACAGTCCGTCTGTCCAATCAGGAGGGCCCATCCTCTGCTCAGAGAGACCTACCCTTTCCGGTTTGAGTTAATGTTGTTGTGATTTCCAATTTGTCGTTGTCATTTTGAATTTGTCATTGTAATTTTGAATTTGTCATTGAAATTTTGAATTTGTCATTGTAATTTTGAATTTGTCATTGTCATTTTGAATTTGTCATTGTCATTTTGAATTTGTCGTTGTCATTTTAAATTTGTCGTTGTCATTTTGAATTTGTCGTTGTCATTTGCCCCTCAGGGCCACGGTAGCTTTGCCTCGGTGACCGAAGACAGCCTTTTCCTCCCTCCGTCCTTCATCGTGATGACCAGCACGGGTCTGAAGTCAAGGTTGTAAAGCTCCAACATCACCTCTTGGTATTTCTGGTGTTCTGCCACCACCTCCGGTATAAGTCCTTGTATATGGTGATGGGGGAGCCTCTGTGCTCGCATATGATTTTCTCTTTCACCTGGTATCTGTGCAGCCTGATGATAACTGCACATGGTTTCTGCTCTGGCTTTGGTTCCACGGAGAGGGCGTGGTGAGCCCTGTCACATTCCGACGGTGATTCCAGGAAGCCTTCCCCGAAAACCTCCATGAGCAGCTCCTCAAGGAAGGCTGTCGGCCGCGGCCCCTCCACTGATTCAGGAGTGCCAATCACACAGCTGCAAGATTCCAGTTCGCTGACTTTAGCCAGCAGCTTAGTATTGCTGGTTAGCGTAGCAAAGGAGGCCTCAAGCATTAGCAGAAGCTTGTCTTGTAGATTTGTCTCAAATCCAACTCGCTCCTGTGTTTTTTCCGCTGCAGTCCTCTGTTACTGCCTACATGCCTGCCAAACTGGCTGCCTGCTCGCCTTCCCCTCTGATCTCCTGAATGTGCTTTCCCTTTCTCAGGGGTCTAACTACCAACTAGCCGTATGTCCCCTTCGGTTTAAGGGCCTTATCAGTCTCAGACGGGGTTCTGGTGAGTCGATCCGTGGTTCCAGCCTCTCACCGTCAAATAATTAATTTTGATGCTGTGTTAAGCTTTAATGGTAGAGAACGGCCCATCGAGGCCTTAGTGGACTCCAGGGCCAATTCAAACATTATTGATTCCTGATGGTATTGTTAGAGCAGATTCCTTCCACTCCCCTTGACACACCCCTAGTGGTTAATGCCCTCATTGGTAAGGTTTTGGCCCACATTTCAGCTGAGACAGTTCCTTTATCTTTGTTGTTGGCTGGTAATCACAAAGAGACTGTTGCTTTTCATATTAGGCCTTTAGCCAATGCATTGGTTCTCGGTCTCCCCTGGCTCCTCATGGGGAGATTGGAGTAGCCATTGTTATTCTTCATGTCTCTGTTCTGCTCCTTCCAAGTGTTCAAGTGTCCTTTAGTATCCTCTGTCTCCTGAGCCTCCGGATTTGTCCTCCGTGCGATCTGTGTTTGTCTACCCAGACGACATCCTGATTTTCTCTGAAGACTTGTCCAAACACATTAGTCATGTACGCCAGGTTTTACAACGCCTGTCACACAACACCTGTCAGACAACGCCTGTCAGACAATGCCTGTCAGACAATGCCTGTCAGACAACAAGTTGTATGTTAAAGTGGAAAAGTGCGAGTTCCATGTCTTGTCTGTGACATTCCTGGGAAACATAGTGGAGAGCGGGCAGGTGAAGGCGGATACAGCCAAGGTTCAAGCGGTAACTGAATGGCTTACTTCTTCCTCAACTTAACAGTTGCAGTGTTTTTTTGGGCTTGGCTAACTTTTACTGCAGGTTCATTCATAATAAAAATCCAGTGGTGGCCCCTACGACTAAATTAACCTCTTCCTCTACTCCATTCATCTGGTCTCCTTCCAGAACCTGAAGGAGCGTTTCTTGTCCGCCCCTGTGCTTGTTCAGCCTGATGCCTCCTGCCAGTCCATTGTAGAGGTGGATGCCTTGTGTGGTGGTATCCTCATCTGGGAGATTGAGGCAACGGTTAGAAAGGCACAACGCTCTAACACTGACCCCGGTGGGCATCTGTTTTTCCCTGTTTTTGCTCGCTCCAGTGGGGTCATTCCTCCTGTCTCGCCTGTCACCCTGGGGTTGCAAGGTTTCTCGTTGTCCTCCTGTTGGTTTGCTTCGTTCACTCCCAGTCCCTGGGCAGCCATGGTCTCATATTGCACTGGACTTTCTTGACTGGGTTACTTCTCTATGAAGGTAACAACATGGTCGACATTTTTCTAAGATGGTGCACTTCGTTCCTCTCTCCAAACTGCTGACTGCCTTGGAAACTGCTACCCTCATGGTGGATCACGTTTTCTGCCTGCATGGAACAGTTTACGTCCCAGGTATGGAAAGCTTTCTGCCGGGCACTAGGAGCAATTGTGAGCCTCTCCTCGGGCTACCTTCCGTGGCCAAACGGGCAGACAGAGAGGGCCAACCAGGATTTGGAGACCGCTCTTCGTTGTGTGTGTGTGTGTGCTCATAACCCCTCCTCATGGGTGCACAAGACTTATCTGGATCGAATACGCTCACAATTCCCTTACCTGCTCGGCCACAGGTATATCTCCATTTGAAGCCGCATTGGGCTACTCACCTCAGGAGAGCTCACCATCACTCACAACCCCCCACTCCTTGTGCTTCTTGCACTTTGTAAATATTATTTCACTTATTAAATCACTTCTCACTGTGTCTTGCGTTTGAGTCTTCCCAGTGTCATTCCTTAGCAAAAAACCTGTTTCCTAATACCAACTTGAAAGCAAAGCATCATTATCTACAACACTATCCAGGGTTAATTCTGAAATTTGGCCCACTGATCAGATTATGGACTATGCACTTTGGAAGTGAACATAGTTACTTTAAACGATGTGTGAGGCAATCGAAGAATTTCAAAAATCTGTGCCTCATACTTTCAGAAAGACATCAGATGTTTTAGGCCTATCTTTTAGCTGGGTCGTTGGGTCCAAATAAAGGAGAGCTCGCCATTTTACTCTAAGCTTTACAGTCAACAAGTCAAAAATGGCGTCCTGTCCAGGGTGTACCCCGCCCCACGCGCGATGTCAGCTGGGATCGGCTCCAGCACCCCGCGACCCGATAGGGACAAGCAGTTGAAGATGGATGGATGATACATATAAATGATACACATAAATACAAAGATTCCTGTGGATGTGCAATATAATGGGATAACATATAAGAAGGGCCATTTTGTTGTCACCAGGAATGATGACTTGGTGTGGTGACCTCATCCTTTGTCATGAACGGTACAGAGATAACACACAAAAACGGGTGGACCCAATGCAGACACGGACACGAAGTAAAAGTACAAACAAACGTTTAATAATAACTAATAACAAAACGCAAAACTACAGGGAAAAACAAGCAATACAAACAACGAGGCGGTCGAGGGAAAACAGGAACGAGGAGATGACGGACGAATCAGGGAGACAGACAAGGAAACAGGACAAAAAGAAACAAACAGGATTAGATTAACTCAGCGACAGGAAGCATGATACCACAACGAGAAAGGGAATTACTAACGAAGGGATACAACAGTCCAGCACTGCATGCCTGTCCGCTCAGGGTATAAGTACTGATCCAGGTGATCAGCGTAACGGGCTGCAGCTTGGGGGGAACGCCTACCGGACCTAGACAACAGAAGACACACACATGCAGGGAAACACAGAAAGAGGGAGACAAACTCACACAAAAGGAAGACAGGGGGGTACTGTCAAAACTCGGTTCTGTCAGTACCCTCCTCTATTCCTCAACGAGCGCCTCCAGGCGCTCCACCGGGCCTCTCTGGATGGGCCCGGTAGAAATCCCGGATCAGGGACGGATCCAGGATAAGGGATCTGGAGACCCAGCTCCTCTCCTCTGGACCAGAGCCCTCCCAATCGACCAAGTACTGGAATCCACATCCACAGCAAGATGGAACTCACGGTGAATGCCGGATGGCCGTCAAATGGTACAGGGGGGTGGAGGGGCGACAATAGGCAGGCACAACGTGCTGGTGGCTACTGACTTCAACTGAGAAACGTGGAAGGTTGGGTGGATCTTGAGGGACGCAGGAAGCTTCAGGCGGACAGCACAGGGGTTTATGAGGGCTTCAATTTCAAAAGGGCCAATGAAGCGAGGAGCGAGCTTCTTAGATGCGACATTCAGGGGAATGTCATGAGAATTAAGCCAAACCTTTTGTCGAGGTCTGTACCTCGGCGCAAGAATGCAATGGCGATCCGCCATCCTATGATTCTGCTCCGCCGTCCGCAGCAAGGCCCCACGGATCTCCCTCCAAATCCTTACTCTCCGGAGATAGCGTTGTACGGACGGAACAGTCATTTCAGCTTCCTGGGCTGGAAACAAAGGGGGTAAGTAGCCCAACGAAGCCTCGAAGGGGGACATACCTGTAGCAGTGCAGGTCAGGGAGTTGTGGGAGTACTCCACCCAGGAGAGTTGCGATGACCATGATGACGGATTGCGGGCACAGATGCAATGAAGAGCAGTCTCAAGGTCCTGGTTAGCCCTCTCTGTTTGTCCGTTAGACTGGGGGTGGAACCCCGACGATAAACTAACCTTAGCTCCCAAGGCCTGGCAGAAGGCTTTCCAGACCCGAGATGTGAATTGGGGCCCACGGTCGGATGCGAAAGATGTGGTCCACCAGGATCTGTGCCGTCTCCATGACGGACGGCAGCTTGGGAAGCGGGACAAAATGAACCATTTTTGAGAAAGGGTCTACAATGGTGACAATGGTATCGTTACCTTGAGAAACAGGAAGTCCATTAACAAAATCCAAGGCAATATGGGACCATGGTCGACCGGGTACCGGGAGAGGACGGAGAAGACCTGCTGGAGGGCGATGAGAATTCTTTCCCCGGGCGCAGACGGTGCAGGCCAGAACAAACCCCTGAGTATCCGTACTCATGGTCTTCCACCAGAAGTGGTGACGAAGAAGGGATAGGGTTCTGGTGATTCCGGGATGACAGGAGAGACGAGAAGAGTGTCCCCACTGGAGTACCTGGGAGCGAACGCCGGCAGGAACAAACAGACGTCCTGGTGGCCCACCACCAGGGTCGGGGTGAGCGCGCTGAGCCTGTCTGACAATTGACTCGATCTCCCAGGTTAATGCTGCCATCACACAAGAAGAGGGGATGATGTTATCCACACCGGACTCCTCCTCCTCGGCTGGTCCAAACTGCTGCGAAAGTGCATCTTCTGGCTTGATGTTCTTGCTACCCGGAATATAAGTCAAGGTAAAATTAAATCATCCAAAAAAAGAAAGCCCACCGGGCTTGACGGGAATTAAGTCTCTTGGCTGTCTGAATATAGGCCAAGTTCTTGTGGTCAGTCCAGACCACGAATGGAACTTCTGCCCCCTCTAACCAATGTCGCCATTCCTCTAACGCTAGCTCGGGTGCACCTTATTGTCGGATACTGCCCGCTGGGACAGAACCGTCCCTACTCCCAGATCCGAGGCATCTACATGGACAATGAACTGAAGGGCAGTATCAGGTTGGACTAGCACAGGAGCGGATGAGAAACGCTTCTTTAGAGTCAGGAGGGCGTTGTTGGCGGCAGGAGACCAGTCAAAAGAAGTCGAGGGGGACATCAACCTGGTGATAAGAGAAACTACCTGGCTGTAATTACAGATGAAGCGACGGTAGAGTTAGCGAAACCCAAAAATCGCTGAGGTTGCTTCCTGGAAGTGGGCGTCGGCCATTCGGTCACCGCGGTGACCTTCGTAGGGTCAGCCCTGACTTGTCCACTCTCCACAATATACCCCAAAAATGTCACGGAGGAAACGTGGAACTCACACTTTTCGGCTTTAACAAAAAGACGATTCTCCTGGAGACGCTGGAGAACCTGACGAACGTGCACCACATGTTCAAGTCCTTGGTAAAGATCAGGATGTCGTCCAGGTACACAAAGACGGAGCGATTAAGCATATCACGAAGAACATCGTTCACTAAGGCCTAAAAAATGGCTGGCGCGTTCGTTAACCCGAACGGCATGACCAAATACTCAAAGTGTCCTAGTGGAGTGTTGAAGGCTGTCTTCCACTCGTCCCCCTCCCTCACCCTCACAAGATGATATGCGTTGCGGAGGTCTAGCTTGGAGAAGACAGTTGCACTATGCAACGGCTCGAACGCGGAATTGATCAACGAGAGGGGGTATTTGTTTTTAACCGTGATATTGTTGAGACCACGGTAATCAATACAGGGGCGTAGCGATTTATCCTTTATGGCTACAAAGAAAAAAACAGCTCCCAGTGGCGAAGAGGAAGGACAAATGATCCCTGATTTAAGCGAGTCATTTATATATGTCTCCATTGCCTCACGTTCGGGACCTGGCAGATTGTAGAGGCGACTAGTAGGAAAAGTTGCTCCGGGCAACAACTCAATGGGACAATCATAGGGACGTCAGGAGGTAAGGATAATGCCTTAGCTTCACTAAATTACCGGTCTCGAAAGCGCCGCTCACGTTCAGCGGGAGTCAAGTGGCTACGACTTAGCTGCATGGGTTCCTCCTGGTCATGAGCGGAGGACAGAGGAACCCGGTTGCTCATGCGTACACAAGGGATCTGCTCGGGGAAACTGGTAGGGAGACCAGGAGTCACAGGAAAAACTGACCGTCTCTCACGGCGTCTCTCGCGGCGTCTCTCAAGGCATCTCTCACGCAGACGGTTGTCAATCCTAATAGCGAGGCTAATGAGCTCCTGGAGGTTAGCAGTCTCAGATCTACCCACTAAACTTTCCTTATCCTCCTCATTAAGCCCCTTAAAGAAAATACTCTGAAGAGCCCGATCATCCCATCCTAAATCTACCGCTAATGTGCGAAACTCAACGGAGTAATCTGCAGCACAAGCGGCACCCTGGGGATGATCAAACACCGACATAATCTCACTGGAGAACTGTTGGAACGTAGCCTGCCGAGTCAGGGGGTTAATCCAAAACGCAGCTCCCCAGACTCGAGCCCTACTGGACAACAAACCTAGCACATAGGCTATTTTGGTGCTATTGTTAGCGTATGTGAGGGGCTGTTGACCGAAAACAAGAGAGCATTGGAAAAGAAAAATCTCGCATTCACCCAATGTCCCACAATAGCGCTATGGTGCCGGAACATAGGGCTAATACTTTTCCTGATACTCTGAGCTTCTCTCCTCTCTGTCTGTATCATTCATGTCTCATCAATGCATGTCACTAATTCAGCTTCTTCCCCGGAGCTGTTTGTGCTTTGTCGTCTCGCAGGTCTCTGCTGATCGTGGTGGTGCCTGCTGCCGTGGTCCTACATGACGCTTGCTGCTGCTATTATCACTGTTATTCATATATACTATCACTAGTTTAATAAACTATAAAATGTGTAGCTGTATCGTAGCTGCTATTGCCACTATTCATCATTGATCATGTTTGCCACCATAATTATTATCATTTTCATATTCTGTCACCTTGGCTGTGCTTGTTTCTACTATTCTGTTGTATTAACTGTCTTAACATATACGTTATATTCACATTACTATAAATATTATAGTTACTGTTAGGCTTTGCTTGCATCTCTGGAAGTGTGTCTGTCTGTCTCTCTCTGTCCATCTGTGTGTCTTTTCTCTCTTTCTCTCTCCTTTTCTTCCTCCCCAACCGGTCAAGACAGATGGCCGTCCTCCACAGAGCTGGGTCTGTCCGACGTTCCTGCCTGTTATAGGGAAGGTTTTCGTTGCCACCGTACTCTACAGAGGAATTGTTGGGTCTATGTAAATCATAAATAAGTAGGGATGCTCGATATTGGCTTTTCTGCCGATATCCGATATTCCGATATTGTCCAACCCTTAATTTCCGATACTGATATCACCCGATACCGATATATGCAGCCTTTTTACACCAAAATTCATCACATATCACCTATTATGGAATTAACACATTATGCCTAATTTTATGTGATGCCCCACTGGATGCATACATAAATGCAACACGGCTTTTCAAATGTAAACACAGTCTGTGCAAAATAAGTTATTGAAAAAAGTGCCATTCATTTATTTGTTTGTGTTTTTAGAGAGAATATTTTGCCTCAAACACACTACAGACATTATCAAAACAAGGAAGATGCATATCTACAGTCCAGAGTAGTAAACAAACATAGTTTTCTTTTCCCAGACTGAGTAACCGGCCGTAACTTGACAAATAATACAATCAATAAATTAGCAGTTAAGCTCAACATGCTAACCTGTAGTGGATCTAACGGATACAGCACCAGAAATTAGCTTCTCGACGTGACAGTAAACAAGGCTGTACAGTTCGGGTCAGCACCGGTCTGAGAAATATATGCGCCTGGGCGTTATACAGACATAACGGGGCTCCAGGAACTCCACACGTTTGGTGAATCCGGCATCCTGAACGATAGAAAAAGTTTGTTTCTCGGTGTCGGCTGTTGCTTCTTCTCATCACTTTGCTGCACAGATGTAGCGTTTAACTCCGCATTATTCTTCTTCAGGTGGGTAATCAAATGTGATGTATTAAAGGAAGACGCCTTGTTTCCTCCTCTCATAACTAACGCCGTGCAGTCATTGCAAAGCGCACATATACTGTTAGTAGGTGACACTTGGAAATACTTCCAAACCACCGACATCTCATGCACCGGGAGAGCTGAAGCTTGTTAGCCACGGTTAGCAACCTACGAGTGAAGCGTGTTGTTGCTGTTATACGTCATCAAGCACGCGCCTGTAAACGGCCCGTGTTGCATTCAGGTACACTCGGAAATGCTGAAGCCTACAGAACTAACATCGGTTGTAAAAACCCGATACCGATAATTCCCGATATTACATTTTTAACTAAATATCGGCCGATAATATCGGTGGGCCGATATTATCGGACATCCCTATAAATAAGTCATTGAGTGTGGTCTTTACCTACTCTGTAAAGTGTCCTGAGATAACTTTTGTTATGATTCGACACTATAAATAAAATTGAATTGAAAATTGAATTGAAGTAAAAGTACAAACAAACGTTTAATAATAACTAATAACAAAACGCAAACACTACAGGGAAAAACAAGCAATACAAACAACGAGATGGTCGAGGGAATACAGGAACGAGGAGATGACGGACGAATCAGGGAGACGGACGAGGAAACAGGAACACGGGTAACTAAGGAGAAAACGAAACAAACACGATTAGATTAACTCAGCGACGGGAAGCGTGATACCACAACGAGAAAGGGAATGCCGGTCCGGGGGGGGGCAGTTACCAACGAAGGGATACAACGGTCCGGCGCTGCATGCCTGTCTGCTCAGGGTATAAGTACTGATCCAGGTGATCAGCGTAACAGGCTGCAGCTTGAGGGGAACGCCTATCGGACCTAGACAACAGAAGACACACACATGCAGGGAAACATAGAATGAGGGAGACAACCTCACACAAAAGGAAGAGAGGAGGGTACTGACAGAACCGAGTCCTGACATCCTTATCGCAGTGAAATATGATTCTGCACTTTCACACTCTCATTTTTTGATGAGAATATATTCAGAAGAATTTCTCCCTCACACATGTGAAAAACAAAAGTGGAAAATTGCGATGCTTACACATTAACGTGTTGCTCTGTGAAAACTGAGACGAACAAGAGAGAGTGGGTAAGATGCAAATATATATATGGTTGCACAGGTTAATGAGACACAGGTGTTGTGTTAATGAGACACAGGTTGTTTAAATGTGAGGCGTAAGTGGTGGAATTAGTGAAGGCAGAGTTGGATGGTTGCTCTGAAGACATCAAACGGATGGTACTTTTAGTTACCGGCTCATTTTGGTTCCTGTTCCATTACGTGGAGGAGACATGCCTGGCCCTAGAGGTTCAGACAGAGAACTTTCCGGCAACACCCTGCATTATTGTATGTGGTAAGTGTAATCAAATCATCTGTCTAAATCTACGCATGTAATGACATTGAGTTACATTATTGGCTTATATTTTGATTTGTAGGTTATGTTGTAGTTTAGCCAACGGCTAACACAGGAGCACTTGCTATTGAATTGTTAATCTTTTTAGGGTCCTCTTGCTTTGCTGCTGGGACATTCATGTTGAGCATTGACCAAAAGATTGTCAACGACCACATCACTTCCTTCATGTTTGCCTTCTGCCTGTTGTTTGGCAGTTACTACTGCTTCAACATACACTACCCAGTGGAACTACGGTCAACACAAGGTACAATTTCTTGTTACAATATCGGTAATTATTAATGCAAGTGCTTTGATTTTGTCCCTCAAATGTTGTTCAATTATTACATTGCTTTTTCTTTCTTCGTAAAGATATTTCTTCTCTATAAATCCAGAGCGTGCCACCAAAGTCAAGTGGAAGAAAAAGAAGAAAGAACTTTCAGTTAATCCAAGAGTCCTAACTCTCATTGCAGACCATGAATGGATATAGACATACACTACTAACACTAACCCTTAAGAAATGGGGGTTTAAACCCAACTCAACTTTAACTGTTTATCTGGGAACAGGTCATGGGGGCAGCAGCTCTAGCAGGTGACCCCAAACTTCCCTTTCCCGGGTCACATTAACCAGCTCTGACTGGGGTATTCCGAGGCGTTCCCAGGCCAGTGTGGAGATATAATCTCTCCACCTGGTCCTGGGTCTTCCCTGAGGCTTCCTCCCAGCTGGCCGTGCCTGGAACACCTTCCTAGGCCCAGGGAGCATCCTTACCAGATGCCTGAACCACCTCAACCGGCTCCTTTCAACGCAAAGGAGCAGCGGCTCCACTCCGAGTTCCTCACGGATGGCTGAACTTCTCACCCTATCTTTAAGGGAGACTCCAGCCACCCGCCTGAGTAAACTCATTCTCATTCTCTCAACCCAGCTTTCATGACCATAGGTGAGGGTAGGAACGAAGATTGACCGGTATATCGAGAGCTTTGACTTCCTGGCAAAATAAAGACAATATATACACTCCTATGTCGCTGCATTGTTTTACAATATCCATTAATAATAATTACATATCCAATATCCGCTTTTATTTTTCTTGCCCTTCATTTTGGATTATTTTTTTCAACCGGCCCTGCTCTATTATATATTCATACTTTTTCTGTTAATTTTTCAGCTCTCTTTTCATGACAACGGTGCGGTAGAGCGACTACAATACCGCCCCCACTGCTTCGATTCTCCGGCCAATCTCACGCACCATCGTCTCCTCACTCGTGAACAAGATCCCAAGGTACTTGAACTCCTTCACTTGGGGTAAGGACTCATTCCCTACCTGGAGTAAGCAATCCACCGGTTTCCTGCTGAGAGCCATGGCCTCAGATTTAGTGGTGCTGATCCTCATCCCAGCCGTTTCACATTCGGCTGCGAACCGATCCAGTGAGTGCTGAAGGTCACTGACCGACGATGCCATCAGGACCGCATCATCTGCAAAAAGCAGAGACGAGATCCTCAGCCCACTGAACTGCAAGGGAATAGTGTCAGGGAAAAGTGTCAAATAAAACAAAGTAGACCAAACTCAGCTGTCTAAAGCCATGCCATCATCAGTAATATTAACCCCACATCTAGCAGATTCTAAATCCTCATATCATATGATCATATGAAGTGAAAATGAAGTGAAGTGAAATTTTTCCCACAGTGTAAAATTTTGCATGGGGGCAGAAAGTGGCAAATTTGGGTCACTCAGTCACTCACAGGATACTTTTTTTTCTGTGCATTGATCGGCTCCAGTCACGGGTGGGCTGGAACCCATGCAGACACAGTGAGAACATGCAAACTCCACACAGAAAGGCCCCAGCCGGGATGCGAACCTGGAACCTTCTCGCTGTGTTTATAGTTTATGTTTATAGTGCTATTTAATGTTATATGTTTTTTTTCTTTTTCTTGAATAGAATAGAATAGAATAGAATAGACTTTATTGATCCCACAGCGGGGAAATTCACATGAGCAGTAGCTTACAACACAGACACAGACAACACAGACCCTTAGTTTACATAAGGTAAACAAAGATAATTAAAAATAAAAATAGAAGATAAAAATAAAAAATAAAAATAGAAAATATACTATATACAATATACAACAATTTACACTATGAGTCATAAATATGAAGTGGAAAACTACAGTGGATGGAAATACTAAGTACAGATGTTACAAATATGCATTACAAAAGTGACTTGTGATGATGTGGAAGTGTAATTGCACATGGGTGAATTGACAAAATAAACATAACAATCATTACAAATTATTATTGTGCAGTCTGACTGCGGTCGGGATGAACGACCTGCGGAAGCGTTCTTTTTTGCATCTCGGATGCAGCAGTCTGTGGCTGAAGGAGCTGCTTAAGGCTCCCACAGTGTCATGGAGGGGGTGAGAGGTGTTGTCCATGATCGATGTTAGTTTGGATAACATCCTCCTCTCACCCACCTCCTCAATGGAATCCAGGGAACAGTCTAGGACTGAGCCAGCTCTTCTGATCAGTCTGTTTAGTCTCTTCCTGTCCCTCTCTGAGCTTCCACAGCCCCAGCAGACCACCTCATAAAAGATAGCAGACGCTACCACAGAGTCATAGAAGGTCCTCAGAAGTGCCCTGCACACTCCAAAAGCTGTTGTGGGAGCCTTCCTGCTGAAGTCTATCACCACCTCCTTCGTCTTGCTGGCGTTGATGAGCAGATGGTTTGCCTCACACCAGGCGACGAAGTTGGCGATGACGTCTCGATACTCCAGGTCGTCCCCCTCGGACACCCGTCCAACGACAGGTGGCAGCTGTTGGTGTTGTGGCTGAAGTCTGAGGTGTACAGTGTGAAAAGGAAGGGAGCGAGCACCGTACCCTGCGGGGCCCCTGTGCTGCAGACTACCACATCAGACACACAGTCTCGAAGCCTCACGTACTGCGGTCTGTTGGTGAGGTAGTCGATGGTCCATGCAGCCAGGTGACGGTCGACTCCCGCCCCTTCCAGCTTCCCCCTGAGCAGCGCTGGCTGGATTGTGTTGAAAGCACTGGAGAAGTCGAAAAACATGACTCTCACAGAGCTCCCGGCACTCTCCAGATGTGTCAGGGACCTGTGCAGCAGGTAGATGACAGCGTCATCCACACCGATGCCAGGCCGGTACGCAAACTGCAGGGGGTCCATCTCACTGTCCACAAGGTGACGCAGGTGGGAGAGTACGATCCTCTCCATGGTCTTCATCAGGTGGGAGGTAAGGGCTACTGGCCTGAAGTGGTTCGGCTCCCTGGGGTGAACAGTCTTTGGAACCGGAACCACGCACGATGTTTTCCACAGGAGTGGAACTCTCTCCAGACTGAGGCTCAGGTTGAAGATGTGCAGGAGCACACCGCTGAGCTGATCTGCACAGTCCTTAAGCAGTCTGGAGTTGATGCCGTCAGGGCCAGTAGCCTTCCTCGCCTTGGTTTTCCTCAGCTCCCTCCTCACCTGGTCTGTTGTTATGACGAGGCTAGGGGAGGGGCTGAGGGATGGGTAAGGGGGGAGGAGGTGGGAGACTTGGAGTGAGGATGGTGTAGTTGTTGCTGTTGGAGAGGCAGTGGGATGGAATGGGGGAGCCGACCAGGACAGCTGCTGTGGAGAAGGGGGCGAGGGGGAGCATGAGGGGGAGGGAAACGTGTCGCCATCGAATCTGGTGAAGAACTGGTTCAGCTCATTCGCCCAGACCTGATCACCTGATACAGGGCCCCTCCCACTGTCCTTGGAGTGGCCAGAGATGGTTTTCAGGCCTCTCCAGACCTCCCTGGCGTTGCTCCCCTTTAGCCGCTCCTCCAGCTTCCTCTTATAGCTGTCTTTTCCTCTCCTGATCCCCTTTTTCAGCTCCTTCTGCACTCTCCTCAGCTCGTCCTTGTCCCCAGATTTGAAGACCATCTTCCTCTTAAGCCTGTGAATGTTCTCATTCGTCCAGGTCATCGTTATCCTCAAAGCAATTTCAGTCAAAAAACAACTGGACTGGTTGTTTGTCTAGGAAGACGTTTCACCTCTCATCCAAGAGGCTTCATCAGTTCATGTACGCATCTGACCAGGCTGGGACTGGTCCAACTAACTGGTGTGGAGATCCAGGTATTTAACCTCTCACAAGGCCGATGATGTCACTGACACCCTTTGTGCTCCACGTGCCCACGCCCGTCGTTAGAGTGACAGTCGTTGGTGGGCAGTTGGTTTCCACTTCGTTAGTGCTCTATTGAGTCTGAACGACAGTCGTTGGGGTTACCCGGGCCATGTGTGAACAGTTGTCCTTTGAGGTTAGATTGTTGAATCTCCTGGGAAGGGATGAAAGGGCGGCATTGTAAATTGGAGATAAGTGGTGTCTCAGACCCCCTCCTCTGTTTAGCGATGGTTTCTCCACTTTTACATAGATGGCTTCTTTTACTCCTCTTTCAAACCATCTGTCCTCTCTGTCCAAGATTTGGACATTGCTGTCATCAAAGGAGTGGGCTTTCTCCTTGAGGTGTAAGTGGACAGCCGAGTCCAGGCCTGAGGAGTTAGCTCTCCTGTGTTGGGCCATGCGTTTATGCAGTGGTTGTTTTGTTTCACCAATGTAAAGATCTTTGCATTCCTCGTTGCATTGGACAGCATAAACCAGGTTGCTTTTGTGGTGTTGTGGTGTTCTGTCCTTCGGATGTACTAGTCTCTGTCTGAGTGTGTTACCGGGTTTGAAATACACAGGGATGCAGTGTTTGTTGAAAATCCTCCTGAGTTTCTCCGATACCCCAGCCACATATGGGATGACTATGTTGTTTCTCCTGTTATCTTTTTCTTTCTCAACCACTTTGGTTTTCTTTCTGGAGGCAGCTGCCGTTTTAACAAAGATCCAGCTGGGGTAGCCACAAGTTGTGAGGGCGCCTCTCAGGTGCTTGCGTTCTTCCCCTTGAGCTTGTGAGCTAGTGGCTACGTTATCAGCTCTATGCTGTAGTGTTCTGATAACGCCAAGCTTGTGTTCCAAAGGGTGGTGAGAGTCAAAAAGTAGATATTGATCCGTGTGAGTGGGTTTTCTGTATACCCCTATGTGGAGGCTCCTGTCATTCTCCATATGGACGTCACAGTCCAAGAAGGGCAAGCTGTTGTCCTTAACTTCCTCTCTGGTGAACTTGATATTTCTGTCCACTGAGTTGATATGTTCAGTAAAAGTTTGCACCTCTTTGGATTTGATCTTAACCCATGTGTCGTCCACATATCTGAACCAATGGCTTGGGGTTACTCCTTTAAAGGAGTTCAAAGCCTTGCCCTCTACCTCCTCCATGTACAGATTTGCCACAATAGGGGATACTGGTGAACCCATGGCACAGCCGTGTTTCTGTCTGTAAAAAATGCCATTAAACTGGAAATATGTGGTATTCAGGCACAAATCCAGAAGTTGGCAAATGTGGTCTGGTTTGAGATTTGTTCGGTTTTGTAAGGAAATGTCCTGTGTGAGCCGCTCTCTTACTGTGGCCAAGGCCTCCATGGTTGGAATACAAGTGAACAAGGAAGTCACATCGTAGGACACCATGGTTTCATCTGGATCCATTTTTAGGTCTCGGACTTTGTTCACAAAGTCCATGGAGTTTTGGATGTGGCGTGGGGTGTTTCCCACCAGTGGTGCCAGAATATTGGCAACATGCTTGGCAATGTTATAAGTGACCGAGTTTATGCTGCTGACAATGGGCCTGAGCGGGGCCCCTTCTTTATGGATTTTTGGGAGTCCATATAAGCAGGGGGTTGAGTCCTGGGGGTAAAGCCTGTAATACTGTGGTTTGCTAATGACTCCTTCTTTTTGTAGTTGCTGTAGACATTCTATCACCTTCTTTTTGTAACCGCTGGTAGGGTCTCGTTTCAGAGTTTCATAAGTGTTAGAGTCACTGAGTAATGCAGAGATCTTTGCCTGATAATCAGTTGTATTGAGAACAACTGTGCATCTACCCTTGTCTGCTGGAAGGATAGTGATGCTGTGGTCTTTGCTCAGTGCCGTTACTGCTTTTCTCTCCTCAATGGTGAGGTTGGATGGGGGGACCTTAGCCTGGGACAACGCTGCTGACACTTTCAACCTTAGCTGTTCAGCCTCAGTTCCATTAAGGTTGTTTTTCTTTATAGCTGATTCCGTAGCCGTAATCAACTCCACAACGGGTACCTCTTTTGGTGTCATGGCAAAGTTCAAGCCCTTGGCTAAGACCTCCTTCTCTGGGTGGGAAAGATCTCTGTCCGACAAATTCTTAACCCATCTGTTTTGTGTTTCTTCCTTTGCTGGAAAGTCAGTTTTTTGCCTCCAAGTGAGTATTTCTGTGTTTTTGCCAGTGTCCCGGGATTGCAAATTGTGAAATTTCTTGGTTTGTCTCTCTTTGCTCTTGTTGTGCTGAGATAGTTGGGCTTTCTGGGTGAAATCCACAACTCTTTCCATGATAGAGACAGGTAGGATTGATGTCAGTTTCTGGAGTGAGAGGTCCGCTTTCTCTTTAAGCCCTTCAATGGTGAAATTGACCTGCCTTATTCGCTCACAGAGGAGTTGGTTTTGAGCCTTTTCTATGATTTTCTCCACTCTATGCCCTCTCATAGTGGAATTCAAACATAGGCTAGTTGGTGTAAGCCTTTGTTGTTTGCATCTCAGACTGAACCGTAGGTGGTTTCTGTAATCTGCAATTTTCCGAGCCAACCTTTCATGTTCCCGCACCGTTTTCAGGGTTGCCGACCCAAATTCTTGTGCAATAAGCCTGTGAATGTTCTCATTCGTCCAGGTCATCGTTATCCTCAATTTCAGTCAAAAAACAACTGGACTGGTTGTTTGTCTAGGAAGACGTTTCACCTCTCATCCAAGAGGCTTCATCAGTTCATGTACGCATCTGACCAGGCTGGGACTGGTCCAACTAACTGGTGTGGAGATCCAGGTATTTAACCTCTCACAAGGCCGATGATGTCACTGACACCCTTTGTGCTCCACGTGCCCACGCCCGTCGTTAGAGTGACAGTCGTTGGTGGGCAGTTGGTTTCGACTTCGTTAGTGCTCTATTGAGTCTGAACGACAGTCGTTGGGGTCACCCGGGCCATGTGTGAACAGTTGTCCTTTGAGGTTAGATTGTTGAATCTCCTGGGAAGGGATGAAAGGGCGGCATTGTAAATTGGAGATAAGTGGTGTCTCAGACCCCCTCCTCTGTTTAGCGATGGTTTCTCCACTTTTACATAGATGGCTTCTTTTACTCCTCTTTCAAACCATCTGTCCTCTCTGTCCAAGATTTGGACATTGCTGTCATCAAAGGAGTGGGCTTTCTCCTTGAGGTGTAAGTGGACAGCCGAGTCCAGGCCTGAGGAGTTAGCTCTCCTGTGTTGGGCCATGCGTTTATGCAGTGGTTGTTTTGTTTCACCAATGTAAAGATCTTTGCATTCCTCGTTGCATTGGACAGCATAAACCAGGTTGCTTTTGTGGTGGTGTGGTGTTCTGTCCTTCGGATGTACTAGTCTCTGTCTGAGTGTGTTACCGGGTTTGAAATACACAGGGATGCAGTGTTTGTTGAAAATCCTCCTGAGTTTCTCCGATACCCCAGCCACATATGGGATGACTATGTTGTTTCTCCTGTTATCTTTTTCTTTCTCAACCACTTTGGTTTTCTTTCTGGAGGCAGCTGCCGTTTTAACAAAGGTCCAGCTGGGGTAGCCACAAGTTGTGAGGGCGCCTCTCAGGTGCTTGCGTTCTTCCCCTTGAGCTTGTGAGCTAGTGGCTACGTTATCAGCTCTATGCTGCAGTGTTCTGATAACGCCAAGCTTGTGTTCCAAAGGGTGGTGAGAGTCAAAAAGTAGATATTGATCCGTGTGAGTGGGTTTTCTGTATAACCCTATGTGGAGGCTCCTGTCATTCTCCATATGGACGTCACAGTCCAAGAAGGGCAAGCTGTTGTCCTTAACTTCCTCTCTGGTGAACTTGATGTTTCTGTCCACTGAGTTGATATGTTCAGTAAAAGTTTGCACCTCTTTGGATTTGATCTTAACCCATGTGTCGTCCACATATCTGAACCAATGGCTTGGGGTTACTCCTTTAAAGGAGTTCAAAGCCTTGCCCTCTACCTCCTCCATGTACAGATTTGCCACAATAGGGGATACTGGTGAACCCATGGCACAGCCGTGTTTCTGTCTGTAAAAAATGCCATTAAACTGGAAATATGTGGTATTCAGGCACAAATCCAGCAGTTGGCAAATGTGGTCTGGTTTGAGATTTGTTCGGTTTTGTAAGGAAATGTCCTGTGTGAGCCGCTCTCTTACTGTGGCCAAGGCCTCCATGGTTGGAATACAAGTGAACGAGGAAGTCACATCGTAGGACACCATGTGTCCTACCATGTGTCCTACTATTCCAACCATGGAGGCCTTGGCCACAGTAAGAGAGCGGCTCACACAGGACATTTCCTTACAAAACCGAACAAATCTCAAACCAGACCACATTTGCCAACTTCTGGATTTGTGCCTGAATACCACATATTTCCAGTTTAATGGCATTTTTTACAGACAGAAACACGGCTGTGCCATGGGTTCACCAGTATCTCCTATTGTGGCAAATCTGTACATGGAGGAGGTAGAGGGCAAGGCTTTGAACTCCTTTAAAGGAGTAACCCCAAGCCATTGGTTCAGATATGTGGACGACACATGGGTTAAGATCAAATCCAAAGAGGTGCAAACTTTTACTGAACATATCAACTCAGTGGACAGAAACATCAAGTTCACCAGAGAGGAAGTTAAGGACAACAGCTTGCCCTTCTTGGACTGTGACGTCCATATGGAGAATGACAGGAGCCTCCACATAGGGGTATACAGAAAACCCACTCACACGGATCAATATCTACTTTTTGACTCTCACCACCCTTTGGAACACAAGCTTGGCGTTATCAGAACACTGCAGCATAGAGCTGATAACGTAGCCACTAGCTCACAAGCTCAAGGGGAAGAACGCAAGCACCTGAGAGGCGCCCTCACAACTTGTGGCTACCCCAGCTGGACCTTTGTTAAAACGGCAGCTGCCTCCAGAAAGAAAACCAAAGTGGTTGAGAAAGAAAAAGATAACAGGAGAAACAACATAGTCATCCCATATGTGGCTGGGGTATCGGAGAAACTCAGGAGGATTTTCAACAAACACTGCATCCCTGTGTATTTCAAACCCGGTAACACACTCAGACAGAGACTAGTACATCCGAAGGACAGAACACCACACCACCACAAAAGCAACCTGGTTTATGCTGTCCAATGCAACGAGGAATGCAAAGATCTTTACATTGGTGAAACAAAACAACCACTGCATAAACGCATGGCCCAACACAGGAGAGCTAACTCCTCAGGCCTGGACTCGGCTGTCCACTTACACCTCAAGGAGAAAGCCCACTCCTTTGATGACAGCAATGTCCAAATCTTGGACAGAGAGGACAGATGGTTTGAAAGAGGAGTAAAAGAAGCCATCTATGTAAAAGTGGAGAAACCATCGCTAAACAGAGGAGGGGGTCTGAGACACCACTTATCTCCAATTTACAATGCCGCCCTTTCATCCCTTCCCAGGAGATTCAACAATCTAACCTCAAAGGACAACTGTTCACACATGGCCCGGGTGACCCCAACGACTGTCGTTCAGACTCAATAGAGCACTAACGAAGTCGAAACCAACTGCCCACCAACGACTGTCACTCTAACGACGGGCGTGGGCACGTGGAGCACAAAGGGTGTCAGTGACATCATCGGCCTTGTGAGAGGTTAAATACCTGGATCTCCACACCAGTTAGTTGGACCAGTCCCAGCCTGGTCAGATGCGTACATGAACTGATGAAGCCTCTTGGATGAGAGGTGAAACGTCTTCCTAGACAAACAACCAGTCCAGTTTTTTTTTTTTTTTTTTTGACTGAAATTGCTTTGAGGACATCTTCTTCTTGTTGAGTAGGTCCTTCAGATCTGGGGTCACCCAGGGTTTGTTGTTGGGAAAACACCGTACCCTCCTAGTAGGCACGGTGTTCTCCCCGCAAAAATTTATATAGTCAGTGATGCAGGTTGTGAGACTGTCAATGTCCTCCCCGTGAGGTTCACACAACACATCCCAGTCCGTGGTGTCAAAACAGTCCCTCAGTGCCATACTAGACTCCTCAGACCAGTTCTTCACACGCCTAATGGTGGGTCGTTGTTTGTTCACCATAGGAATGTATGCAGGGGACAAGTGGACCAGGTTGTGGTCGGAACGACCCAGCGGGGGGAGAGGTGATGAGCTGTATGCATCCTTTGTGTTGGCATACAATAGGTCCAATGTTCTATTGTCTCTGGTGTGACATTTCACGTACTGTGTGAAGGTGGGAAGAGTGGAGGACAGGGAACGGTACTTTTCGAGAAGGAGATGTTGTCGGCTTTTCCCAACCGAGACGAGGCCAGATGCATTCTGTGCAAAACAACCTTCAAGCTCGGCAATGGAGATGAGCCAGATACTCGACTGAAACGAGTATCAGGTACGGGAAACACACTTTTGCCATCAATATCCGTGCTGGGATATAATGAAAGTCCTCATTAGTGGACTGTGTCTGCCTTCTGTAATATGTTTGTCACAGCGCCTCCGCTGCTGTGTCCAGCCCCTTCGCTACACACACACACACATCCGCTATGTCTCTGCCTCACTCAGGCTCGCAGGTCTTTTCCTTTGACTTTTAAGTTTCTTCAGCTTCAGGTTTGTTTTAACTTCAGTTTGTACTCACTTATTAACAGCAGAGTTCTGTAAACGTGAGTTCGTCAGACGCGCTGCTTGGTAGAATGGGACTCACGTTGCGTCTCTGCCTCTGACACGCTGTATTCCATAAAAAAAATAAAGGTTGTAGTGGTATAAATATGACAAATTAATTAAGCTGGGCACACACACACTCCCTCTCCCTGCCGGTCGTCTGAGTTTGTTTTGTTTTAAACTGTCAGCTGTTCTCTCTCTCTCTGTCTCTCTCTCTCTCTCACACACACACACACACATACACACGCACCCAATTTAAAATCACACTGATCATAAAAAAATGGAAAGTTAAAAAAGAAAGCTATGTTGAGTATGTAAACTCTTGTTCATTGTTGTAAACTTGTGTTATTAGTTTATTTGTTGTCGTGATCAAAACCATCGATCTGAAGCTCAATGCTGATGCTGTCCTGGAAATAGTTTTCTAATCAGCAACAAATAGAAAGATTTCTGATCAACCATATCAATTGCATGCTTAAAAAAACATACTGGTTAAAGCCCTGGCCATTTCAAGACAACTCGACCCACTTCAGGGTTTAACTCTCTCTAAGTTTTGAATGACACACCACTGATGTTGTCACGTTTGATCTGATTTAATTTTGGTCAAAATGTTCCTTTACCGTTCAAAATCTGGTGAACCAGAACAGAACCCCTTCCCTGTCAAACGACCCGGAGATGCTGCCAGGGAGGACTATCGTATCCGACTGCAGCAGTTCATTAATTTTCATCTTAATCCTCTCTCGACTAAACATGTCAGCTACATAAAGAACACTTTTTTTGATTTTGTGGAAAAAGTTAAATAAATTCACATTTCAGTTAATTCATTCTTATGCACCATGGACATAGACAGCCTGTACACAAACAGGCCAACAAGCCATACAAAAATATATTCTAAAAGTATCCAGATATAAAAGAGGCCTGATAAGGAACTTTTGGAAATCAACCTTACCAGGAATGAGTCTGAGTTTAATGGTGAATTCTTTCTCCAAATTAAAGCCAGCTATGGGTAAAAAAAGATGCACCTTCTAATATTTTCATAGCTGAATACGAGCAATACCTCTGGCTTCTTGAACCAGAAATGCCCTACAATACTACATATTTTTAGACATTTGGGGCATTTGGCCACACTCAAGAGATCAATCATCAAACTCCATTTAAGTCTCAGTCAGATTTTCTGTACACAACCACATTTAAGGGTTCAGACTTGAGAAAATCTCAGACTTGATATTAAGGTGTTTCTTTTAAAGAGACAGACAACTAATACTTTGCTCTAAAAGTCCAGTTTTCATCCCAAGCACACTTATGGTGGTCTAGTAAAATCACAGCTACTGAGATTTCATAGAAAGTGCACTAGACAGGAGGGTTTTAAAGACACCACCAAGGTGTTGTTTTCTGCTTTGTCCTCTAGGGAGTACTGTAGGCCCTTCTTACACAGAACATTCAAAACATTCCAGCAAACTAAACCTCTGGTTATAACAATGTTTTACAATTGCTAACACACTAAAATGACATGTATGGCACAAATATTTAAACTGACACACAAAGAGAAAAACCTCTTCTTAAGTTTCCAAAACTTTGAACACATTTTTTTGCCTTACACACATTTTGCAATTCAAAATGGAACTTTTTAAATGCACTAAACACAGTTCTCTGTCTTATACATAACAATCTGACATAAAGTCACATGTTTGCCATTAAAAAAAAAAAATAAAAAAAATGTTTTAACAGCATGTGTGTGTATCAGGAAATATTTCTGTGCATCTAAAGAATTCTATTCTCTACAATTTGAACTATTTTAGAATTATGGCAAAGCATACTAAAGATGAGAGTGCTTTTCATCATGCCCAACAGTGTGGAGTTGGTTCGACAAAAATCTGTTAATATGAATAAAGTGTGTGCCATTTAGTGCAAAAGTTTGATTTTGATTAATATGTAGTTTTGGTTGCAGTGCTTTATTTTGCAGGATATATGAGGTATTTTTGCTGTTAAGGTGTGTGATCTTGTGAATTGTCTTAAGTATTTTGATAAAACCAGCCTAGTTTGCAAAATTGTGTTATAGCAATTGGAAAAAAAACTATATCCAGTGAATCCAGTAATCACTACATATTCTCCATCGGCATTACAGCTTATGGTGGTGATTAGAAATTATTTTAATAACTTTACAGATAGAACTCACCTTTTACAGGATCATTGCTGCTTATAGAAACAACAAAAACGTACAGGATACTTTGATTAAAGCTAACTAACTAGCTGGGATATTCTTTATACTGATTGTATTTAGATACATGATTATAGGGTGATAGGTTGTATATAACTAAGAGACACTATATATGAGGGGGTTTCTCCCTTTTTTGTGTGGCATTGTAAATATTTGACTAGTGTGTGAATTAAATAATTGTAATACATATATAATAATTATATATTATAGGATGTAATTAAATTAAATAATTTGGTGTATATATATGGAAATATGGAAATAAGTGTACATTTTTATAAGCAGTCGAACAGGGGTTGGGAATTAATAAGCTTTGGCTTCCTCCAGCTCCTTATTGGACACATATGTCTATAAATATTGTTTATGACACATTTGTTTTGTTTGTTTTTTATGTTGTGTCATACTTTCTTTTTATTAAAACAATATAAAATTAGTTTGAAATAAAGAAGAATGAGAATGAAACAATAATAATATATGAAACAAAAATATATATTTAACTATTTGACTCTAGACCTAATTGGCACATATAATTTTTTCTATCAACACAGATATGGTAATGTCCATTCAAAAAAACGTGTTTACTTAGTGTGGAATTCAGTATGTTGGTAAAACAGGCATCACAATGCTTACCAGGTTTACACAATTCGGGTAAAATATTTCTAAAAAAAAAAGTGACACACATTCCTTTAGTAGAGCATTTTATTGAACATGACAGGTCCTACTGCTACAGTCTTACAATGTAATCCAAGATGAACCAAGACCCAGAGAAAAAGAGCAGAGAGGCTTTGGATACATTAGCTAGGCACTTTACAACTAGGGAGTCTCAATGAGAGGGAATGTGGCCTGGATGTGTGTACAGTTGATGGTCTGGGCCTTTGCTGGCGCTATTACATTTCTGTTTTCCTTAACCTAACCTGCCATCGGCAAGTTCACTCGAGTCAGACCTCTCTCCTTGGCTCTACCTACATCAAACTCTTGCTGACCTTCTCTCTGTTCCTCTTTTCCTTTTTGTGACAAGCAATGGGGAATAGGGTAGAGGATAAAGACTGATGATGTTTTGTAGTCAAATTTAGGGAGGATTCTCTGACAATACCACCTTGGAAACCCGCGGAAGATTTGTGCTCCAGAGGGAGACATGGTTCCATTCACTTAATGTTTTATTGATCACAAAAAGTTATTATAAGGCAGTGCAATAAAATCATTAACAAGAACAGGGCGGATATAAGTAAACAATATTACTATCAATAACTAGTAGAAATAAAAATAAACAAATTAAGATCAGTACTGAGGCTTACCGGTGGCAACGCAGGTTACATATACAGGTGGTGTCAGGGAAGTGAGCCACCTCAAATCACACATGAGGGCACACACTCACACAGGCACACGTAAAAACTCAAACAGTAAACTACAGCAGTGACAATGCGCAAAGTTTGCAATGACAGTAGTAGACATGAGGCGTGTTTCCACTATGGTTGACTACCCTGAATGAGGAGGGTCTATCTTGCCAAATATTACCCTAATTTGCATGTGAGTCACTCGAGAGGCAGTTTGACTGAGTAGAAAGAGGCCCTATCGGAGCAGGGCCTCTTTTCTCCCCTGAGATTTACCTGATTGCTGATTGGATGTAGCTCTCAGTGGGATGTGACGTGTGGTAGTACAGATGCCACCACAACACAGGGAAGTAGAGTAGACACTTGTATGCAGTGGTGTAGAAGAACACAGTACAGAAAATGATCTGTCCACGGATTCTGGATTGAATTTCCGACCTGTGGTCCTTTGTTGCATGCTCCATACCTCGCTCTCTCTTTCTCTCCCATTTACACACAAATGAGCGCACACAGACACACACGCACGCACACACACACACACACACACACACACACACAATCTCACGCTACATCCGGATGTGGTGGAGATGTACCTCTGGTTCTCCTGGTGACCAGCCCTCTCAGCCAAGACGCCCTTGATTCTTCCTATGCTCCAGAGGGGGTTTCTGCGGGGCCACAGGCTTATTCTGGTGGCCCCCTTTGGCCAAGGAGACTCTGGACTCTGTAAGCTTTTTATATCATCTTATCTACAGCTGAAAAACACAAAGAAAGTCTACCTTCTTTCCTTTTTTAACCCTCTTTTATCACACATTCTATCATCTTTATACTGTATGTTTTTTTTTTCAACCGCAAACAGGGGGTCTAGCTCACCTTCTTAACCCTTTTACCTGCAGGTGGTCTCTCCCTCTGCGGCTGCTGAGATGTGCAGACATTGTCACATCCTTCTGTGAATTGGTTCTCATCAGCTGGTACTTTCCTGTAGTTCCTTGGCAGTCATGACAATTACACTGAGAAACAGGTTCACAACAGATGGGGAGTAGTGTCTGTCACACTCCCACTCTCCCACCTTCAATTCAATTTTATTTATAGTGCCAAATCATAACAAAAGTTATCTCAGGACACTTTACAGACTAGGTATAGACCACACTCTTTGAGTTATTTATGATTTACATAGACCCAACAATTCCCCCGTAGAGTACGGTGGCAACGAAAACCTTCCCTATAGCAGGCAGGAACATCAGACAGACCCAGCTCTATGGAGGACGGACATCTGTCTGCACCGGTTGGGGAGGAAGAAAAGGAGAGAGAAAGAGAGAAAAGAAGGACAGATGGACAGAGAGAGACAAAGACAGACACAAAGACAGAGACAGACACACTTCCACAACTATAATAATATCTATAGCAATGTGAATATGACTTATATGTTACCTGCAAGACGACAAAACACAAACAACTCCGGGGAAGAAGTAAATTAGTAACATGCATTGATGAGACATGAATGATACAGACAGAGAGGAGAGAAGCTCAGAGTATCTGGAAAAGTATTATCCCTGGCAGACTAGGCCTTTAGCAGCATACTGTAATTAAGCAGAACAAAATCAGCTTTAATATAACAACATTGCTAAGGGCTCCTAAGCTCTAGCTGTAAGCTTTATCAGAAAAGAAAGTTTTAAGTTTACTCTTAAACACGGGGACAGTATCTGCCTCCCAAATAACACTTGGGAGTTGGTTCCACAGGAGAGGAGCTTGGTAGCCGAAGGCTCTGCCTCCCATTCTACTTTTGGAACGACAAGTAGCCTTGCATTCTCAGAGCGCAGCGATCCAGTCGTTTAATACGGTACTATGAGCTCTTTCAGATACGACAGAGCCTGACCAATAAGAGCTTTCTAGGTAAGGAGAAGGATTTTAAATTCTATTCTAGATTTTAAAGGTAGCCAGTGCAAAGAGGCTAATACAGGAGAAATATGTTCTCTTCAATTTGTTTTAGTTAGTACTCGAGCTGCATCATTTTGGACCAACTGGAGACTCTTAACAGACTTATTGGAGCAGCCTGATAATAAGGAGTTGCAGTAGTCCAGCCTAGAAGTAACAAATGCATGGACTAGTTTTTCTGCATCTTCCTGAGACACAATGTTCCTAATTTTTGCAATATTACGCAGGTGAAAATATGCATTCTTTGTCGTTAGTTTTATATGAGAATCGAAGGACATATCCTGATCAAAAATAACACCCAGATTCCTTACTGTGGGGCTGGAGGACAACACAACATCATCCAGATTAACAATATCTTTAGCTATAGAGTTTCAGCGCCTTCTGAGCCAAGTAGGTTCATCCAACTCCAATCCTTCAGTTCCCACCCATCCCCCGTCACCACTGGTGTGCCCCAGGGCTCAGTCCTGGGGCCCCTTCTCTTTATCATCTACCTCCTTCCACTTGGCAATATCTTCCGTAAATACAACATTAATTTCCATTGCTTTGCGGATGACACCCAGCTCTACCTCTCCAGCAAACCAAACTCCACTCTCCCACCTTCCTCCCTTACTGACTACTTCACCGAGCTCAAATCTTGGTTCACCTCCAACTTCCTCAAACTCAACAGTGAAAAAACAGAATTCCTTTTAATTGGCACCAAATCAACCCTCTCAAAAACTGACAGTTTCTCCCTCACCATTGACCATTCCTCTGTCTCCCCCTCCCCTCAGGTTAAGAGTCTGGGTGTCATTCTCGACAGCACGTTATCTTTCCAATCCCATATCAACAACATCACCCGGTCTGCCTACTTCCACCTACACAATATTAATCGCCTCCGCCCCTCCCTTTCTCCTCACTCAACTGCAATTCTTGTACACAGCCTTGTCACCTCCCGTATCGACTACTGTAACTCCCTTCTCTTCGGTCTACCTTACAAACACCTCCATAAACTCCAACTGGTTCAGAACTCTGCAGCTCGGATCATCACCAGAACCCCCTCCATCCACCACATCACCCCTGTTCTGCAGCAACTCCACTGGCTCCCGGTCAAACTCCGCCTCAAATTCAAAATACTCCTGTTTACCTTCAAGGCCATCCACAACCTCTCCCCTCCTTATCTGTCTGAACTCCTCAACATCGCCACCCCTTCCCGTTCCCTCAGATCTGCCTCCTCTGTCCACCTCTCTGTCCCCCCCGCCCGCCTTGTCACCATGGGGCGCAGGGCTTTCAGCCGTTCTGCCCCCCAACTCTGGAACGCACTTCCACCGGATCTCAGGAACTTGGACTCTTTCACACACTTCAAATCAAAACTAAAAACTCACCTATTCCGGACTGCCTACCCCACTTAACCATCCATATTGTCTTTTCTTATCTGTTTTGTATTTCCTTCTTAGTGTTTTTATCTATTTTATTTATTTTTATCTATTTTGCAATTGTACGGTGTCCTCGAGTGCCCAGAGAGGCGCCCTCAAATTAAATGTATTATTATTATTATAAGTACAATAACTTCATTTTTTTCTGAGTTTAACATCAGAAAATTGCAGATCATCCAGCTTTTTATTTCCTTAATGCACATTTGAAATTTAGCTAACTGATCGGTTTCTTCTGGTTTGATCGACAAATACAATTGTGTATCATCAGCATAACAGTGAAAATTTATGGAGTGCTTCCTTATAATATTTCCCTTAGGGAAGCATATATAAGGTGAATAGAATCGATCCAAGGACAAAACCCTTTGGAACTCTGTGACTAACTTTAGTGTGTAGGAGGATTTGTCGTTAACATGTACAAACTGAGATCTATCTGATGAATAAGACTTAAACCAGCTTAATGCGGTTTTAATGCCAATTAGATGCTCAAGTCTCTGTAGCAGGATGCGATGGTCAACAGTGTCGAAGGCTGCACTAAGATCTAGTAAAACAAGTACAGAGACAAGTCCTTTGTCTGAAGCTATTAGAAGGTCCTTAGTCATTTTTACCAGTGCTGTCTAAGTGCTGTGATTCATTCTAAATCCTGACTGGAAGTCCTCAAATAACTCATTATTATGAAAAAAGTCTCAGCTGATTGGCGACTAAATTATCGAGGTTCTTATAGAGAAAAGGAAGGTTAGATATGGGTCTATAGTTGGCAAGTACCTCAGGATCAAGACTGGGCTTTTTAAGAAGAGGTTTAATTACAGCTACTTTAAAAGACTGTGGTACATAACCTGCTGATAAAGACATGTGAATCAAATCTAATACCGGAGTGCTAACTAAAGGTAACACTTCTTTAAGTAACCGAGTTGGAATAGAGTCTAGGAGGCAAGTAGCAGGCTTTGATGCTGAAATAGTAGAGGTTAATTTGTTAAGGTCAACTGTAGAAAAGCAGTCCAAGAATATATCAGGTCGTAGAGTTGTTTCTAAGGTTCCTGGGTTTGAAGAAAATTGGTGCCAAGCGAGTTGATTTTGTCTCTAATAGTTATAATTTTGTAGTTAAAGAGGGTCATGAAGTCGTTACAACTGAGGGTTATAGGAATACATGGCTCAATAGAGCTGTGGCTCTCTGTCAGCCTGGCGGCAGTGCTGAAAAGAAATCTAGGATTGTTCTTATTCTCCTCTATTAAAGATGAGTAATAGGCTGCTCTGGCATTACGGAGGGCCTTCCTATATGTTTTAGACTTTCATGCCAAACTAAGCGAGATTTACTTTCCAATTTCTGCGATATTAGTTTTAATTCACGGGTTTGTGAGTTATACCATGGAGCTAACTTCCTCTGTTTCATTATCTCCTTTTTTAAAGGAGCAACAGAGTCGAGTGTTGTTCGTAGTGAGCCTGCAACACTGTCAACAAGGTGATCAATTTCAGAGAAACTTACGTTAGTACAGGAATCTTGAATATAAGGATAAGGCATTAAATTAAATGCAGATGGAATCGCTACCTTAAATTTAGTTACAGCACTATCAGATGAACATCTAGAGTAGAAACTTTTGCCCAGAGGAGAGTAGTCCTGTAATATGAATTCAAAAGTTATTAAGTAATGGTCTGATAAAATAGGATTCTGTGGAAAGACTATTAGGTAATTGATTTCCACACCATAAACCAAAACAAGGTCGAGGGTGTGATTAAAACAGTGAGTAGGTTTATGTACACTAAAACCAATCGAATCTAATAGAGAGATAAACACAATACTAGGACTATTATTATCAATGTCCACGTGAATATTAAAATCTCCTACAATGATAACTTTATCAGATTTAAGGAATAAATTTGACAGAAACTTTGAGAATTCAGATAGAAATTCAGAGTACGGACCAGAAGCACGGTACACTATAACATGTATAATTGGCTGCACAGTTTTCCAGGTTGAATGTGAAAGACAAAGAACAAGACTTTCAAATGAATAGTTCAGTTTAGGTTTAGGGTTGATTAATAGGCCTGAGTCATAAGTAGCTGCAACGCCTCCTCCTCGGCCACTGCCTCGAGGAATATGAGTATTAATATGGGAGGAGTGGATTTATTTAGGCTAACATATTCTTCATGACACATGACACAACCAGGTTTCAGTCAGACAGAGTAATCCAATATGGTTATCTGATATCAGATCATCTACTAATACAGCTTTAGATGACAGAGATCTGATGTTTAGAAGTCCACATTTTATTTTCTGATTTTGTTGCATTATCGCAGATTTGGTGTTTTTCTGTATAGCGCCTCTTCTGTTAATTTTTGATCTGATTAATTTAGATGATCGTGGGGCACACAGCGTTTGTATAATATACTGAGCTGGAAAATGCTCCACAGGGAGCGCAAGGAGGTGTGTATGACTGCCACTCTGCTTCCTGGGCATTTGTGATAAGGGCAGCACAGAGAGGTGTATTAAACTGCGACTGCTTCCTGATCCCAACACTGGGTTGGCATGGTTTTAGACCGCTAACAACTGCGTCCAAGTTCTTAGATATGAGAGCAGCACCCTCCAAAGTAGGTTGAATACCATCTCTCTTAATAAGACCAGGTTTTCCCCAGAAAGACTGCCAATTATCTACAAAGCCCACATTATTTACGGGGCACCATCCAGACAGCCAGCGATGGAATGATGACATGCGGCTATACATGTCATAGCAAGTCAAGTTGGGCAGGGGAGCAGAGAAAATTATGGAGTCCGACATAGTTTTTGCATATGCACGAACCGACTCCACATTAATTTTAGTGACGATTGATGTAATCGGGTGTCATTACCGCCGACGTGAATAACAATCTTACCATATTTACGTTTATCCTTAGCCAGCAGTTTCAAATAGGACTTAATGTCGCCCGCTCTGGCCCCTGGGACGCATTTTACTATGGTCCCTGGTGTGGCTAAGTTCCCGTTTCTCAGAATGGAGCTGCCAATAACCAGTGTTGTTTCTTCAGCAGGGGCCTGTTTCACAAAGCAGGTTTCGTGAAAACTCTGGGTCTGTTAACCCTGAAATGAGGGAAACTCTGAGTTTTCCGTTTCAGAAAGGGAGGTAACTCAAACCAGAGACAGAGGGGTAACTCTAGCCTGTTTCACAAAGAGAGGTAACTTAACCTCTCGGTCAGTTACCATGGTAACATGCTCTCTGAAACTAATCTGGTCGGGACCAGGTTTTTCTCAGAAAACCTTGAGTTTCTCTCTGTCTCCGCCCTCTTTCAGCCACACACAGTGTTTGATTTCCTCATTCATTCAGTCAGCGGGCGAGTTTTGGCGTAGTATAGTTCCGTCTGTTTTTTCAGAAAATCATTGCAAAAATCAGTCATTAGAAGTTATATTAGGTGGCGACTATTTCACTACCATGGCATGTCCTTTTGATAATGATCCCGTGGATGAAGGTGCAGAATTACTGCACAGAGAATTAAATATTCGTCGGGAGATGATTATCAGACTGCGCATAGACGTCCTTAATATACTGCAGCCATAATTACAAAATGAATGAAATGGATCTTTTGAGCAAGTTGAATGTATTTGACTTAGCGTTTCCTAAATATAATCCCAGCTTTTCTTGCCATTCAAAGGTTCAAAAGTGTGTGCTTTTAGTTGGGTTACTGGTATATAAACTACTCCTATATAGCCTTCTGATCCAGAATATCACCTATAATGCGAGGGGGTGCATTTCACGGCAGGGAAACACCGTTTCATGTCACAGTCCATCTCATCCCTCCTTACATTTACAACATTAACAACCAGTAATGCTCTTATATCACAGCAGATATTGTGTGTTGCGCTGCAACATATAAAACAGCCACTTACGGTAATATTTACTTTACAATGTAAACATGCTCAAAATGAGGCGTCATCATGAGAGTGTGCCGATGTTTTACCTGTTTGAACAATGTTTTTATGTTTCATCTTAAGCTGCTGCCAAGTGCGCTTCTCCCCTGCGGGGTTGCACTTAAATGAAATAAATTAATAGGCTCCCACTCAAGCAGTTCCCCCTGTGATATTACTGTGATTACAACAGGACTACATTAAAACTTATGCACTGACCCGAGCCGCAATGTTCTCCCGCACCGTCTCCTTCTCTTTTGCTGCTGCAGCGGTGTAAACTTGCTCAAACTCACCGTATGAGCGCATTAATATTTCCAATTCCAGTTGTAGCGTAGCCCTTTGCTTCCCCGTTGCCATGGTAACTCGCAGAATCAGGGCTCCATTGATGCTGTCTTTTTTTACTTGTGGTGCACGCGCTTAACTCCAGGTCAAGCTACTCTGAGTTGATCAACCTAACGCAAATCTGCTGTTCTGGAACTGAAAACTCAGAGTTTCCTATCTCAGAGTAGATCAACTCAGAGTTCAGGGTTAGACTCAGAGTTTTTTGAACCTGCTTTGTGAAACGGACCCCAGGTGTGTCACTGAGTGGATAAAACTTGTTTGAAACGTGAACTGGCGGATGGTGAACCATGGGCTTCGATTTAGAGCTATGCTTTCCTCTCACAGTCACCCAGGAGGACCCTGGCTGGTCAGGGATTGCCGGGGGAGGGCTAGCAGAAGCTAACGCTACACTATGTGGCTTTGCACCGGCTAAAGTTATAGGTGGTCGGCTAGCTACCGTAGCACAAGACTGAGCTTCCATGGTGCGGAGCTGTGCCTCTAACTCACTGAGCCTTGCCTCCAGTGCTACAAATACACTACATTTATTACATTTACCATTATCACTAAAGGAGGCAGAGGAGTAGCTAAACATACGACACTCAGAGCAAGAGAGAGCAGGAGAGAGAGCGGGGGAAGCCATCACCAGCCGTGAAGCTAACTGCTAAGCTAAAGTGGCTAACAGCGTGTAACGTTTAACACTACGGAATTAGCAAGAAAGCGGCTGAAAAAGGAGAGCTGTTAGTGCTTGAGTAGAACTAGTGGATGTTTAATTGTTCAGCGGTTACTCTCTCTCTTCGTGTTACCGTAACAACAAGCAACAACAAAAACGTGACTGACACATTTACTCAAGCAAAACTATAAAGACTGATCAGATAGGTAACTTTATTTTTAACACCATCATGAAAAACTAAACATAAAGGCATTCACAAGGACAGCTAACGTTACCCAGTCTCTTCCTGTTTATCCGTCACTACGGCAACCTCGTTATTGATTTTGTTTTATGAATGTACTAAAAGTAGATTTATTACACTGACCAAATTTATTTAAAATAAAAAGTAGATTTAGTATATTGACTAAATTAATTTAAAAATAAATAAATATAAATAGATTTAGTACATCGAATAAATTAATTTTAAAATAAATAAAAGGCAGATTTGGTACATTGACTAAATTAATTTAAAAATTCATAAATATAAAGCAGATTTAGTATATTGACTAAATTAATATAAAAATTTATAAATAAAAAATAGATTTAGTACATCAAATAAATTAATTTTAAAATAAATAAAAAGCAGATTTAGTACATTGACTAGATAAATTTAAAGGTAATAAACAAAAAGTAGATTTAGTACATTGACTAAAATCATTTAAAAATTAATAAATGAAAAATAGATTTAGTACATCAAATAAATTAATTTAAAAATAAATAAAAAGCAGATTTAGTACATTGACTAAGTTAATTTAAAAATAAATAAATAGCAGATTTAGTAAATTGATTAAATTAATTTAAAAGTACATTAATTAAAAAGATAAAGTAATGCTGTGTTTCCACTGCAGCGTTGATACACACTTACCAGTGGCAGCTCCAGTCCAAACTCCAAGAGTGCTCCATGTGCTAACACGTGCTGACATGTGCGTTTATCAGAGCGGGGAGGTTTACAGTCATACGCCAGCATTGGCACAGACTAATTGAAGCTCTTTATGTAACATCTACCACAATAAAACACAAAAAGGACCTGTTCAACAATAAGTCTGCTGTCTCAGCAACTGTTTTCAGTCCCAAATCCTGGCAGGCCTTCTTCACCGCTCAAAGGAATCCCCAATGTTGACTCGTCTTTGGTTCCTATTTAGGTCACATTTCCTCTTGGTTTCTGCCTTTGAACTCGCTCCACTTACGTTTTCTCTAACCTTCTCCCGGATGACATTTGAACACAACTACCTCCACACCTGTATTGACAGGCCATCGTTACCCGTTATGTATTGAGTCTAAATAACGGCCTGGCAGATAGGAGCACAGTTTTAATATGGTTAAATATATCATAACGTTTTCTACAGTGTTTATTTTTATGCCCAAGGCAATTTTTTGCTGGCCCCAGGCGGCAGCTTGTAACAGCAGCTCCCGTTGTGTTTTTTTACTTTTGTTAGTTGTTGGAACCTCTAAATCCGAGGCCATGGCTGTGAGCAGGAAACCGGTGGAGTAAAGTACCTCGGGATCATGTTCACGAGTGAGGGGACAATGGAACGTGAGTTTGGCCGTAGAATCAGAGCAGCAGGGTCACCGTTGTGACGAAAAGAGAACTGAGCCGGTAAATCTTCGTTCCTACCCTCACCTATGGTACTGAAAGCTGGGTCATGACCGAAAGAACGAGGTCGCTGGTACAAGCGGCTGAAATGGGTTTTCACAGGAGGGTGGCTGGAGTTTCCCTTAGAGAAAGGGTGAGAAGTTCAGCCATCCGTGAGGACCTGGGAGTAGAGCCGCTGCTCCTTTGCGTTGAAAGGAGCCAGTTGAGGTGGTTCGGGCATCTAGTAAGGATGCCCCCTGGGCAACTCCCTAGGGAGGTGTTCCAGGCACGTCCAGCTGGGAGGAGGCCTCGGGGAAGACCCAGGACTAGGTGGAGAGATTATATCTCCACACTGGCCTGGGAACGCCTCGGGATCCCCCAGTTAGAGCTGGTTTATGTGGCCCGGGAAAGGGAAGTTTGGGGTCTCCTGCTAGAGCTGCTGCCCCCGCGACCCGACCCTGGATAAGCGGTTAAAGATGAGATGAGAAGATGAGATGATGGTTCAGTCTTTTCGTTTGTTTTGTCGAATATATCACATGTACACTGTACATAAATGTTGAGACAAAGGCTGGCCTAAGTTTTGTTACTGTACTCCGCATTTTTCTGTTTTTTTTCCGCATTCCACTTTTTAAAAACTTTTTGTAACAGAGAACCTTGCCGGTAGTAGTGGGGGCATTGTTTACACGCTTGAACAGCTGATTGTGCTGTGTAAGCCTGTGCAGCTGCCCGGAGATGGAGGGAGAAAAGAAGAAGACATAAGCAAGCGGTCCCAGTGAACGGGAAACGTAAGGTCTTTGGGGAATAAGATGGACAAACTCTCAGCGCTGGTGAAGACCCAGAGGGTCGTGAGTGTAGCTTATTTTGCTTCAGTGAAACACAATGCATGTTTTGTGTATTTTGGGTAATGGCATGTCAGGCATTTTGTACCGCCCACTATAAACAGGAAGTCGCTCTAACTCTAGCATGAATTTTCCAAACTGCATCCCATTTCCCAGAGATGATTAGAGTCGAGGCCTGAGGACAACTACATGCCAATATCGGATAACAGACACAGCGGCAACTGGAAAATCTGAATTATATGACATAATGAATCAGATTTACATGAAATTCTCAATATCTAAATCACACTGCCGCGAGTGCCGACGACCAGCCACCTGCTTGCTGCTTTAATTATTATTATTTTTCCTCATTTTAAATTGCATTTTTGAGGGCCTAAACATTTTTTAATTATTTTTTACTTTGCACACTGATCAGAAGTGGTAAAATTTTTTTATATTTTATGGGTCTCAGTGGGCGTGGCAAATTCGCTCGATAGTGCCCCCTTGAATATTGCCAAAGTCGAGCCCCTCAATGCGCTTTCACCTACCATGTATGAAAATTGGTAGGCATGTGACGAGTGGAGAGACACACAAAATATCCTCTTGGAGGTATGCCCTAAACACAACAGGAAGTCTGCTATTTTGATTTAAACATGCCATTTTTTGACGTTTTAAAAAAAAAAACTTTGTTCTCTTCTTTAACAAACTCCTCCTAGAGATTTCAACAGAATGACTTCAAAGTTGGTCTTGAAGTACACCTTCAAGACATGGCCTACGCTAAATTGCGGAGCATACGTGTTTCGATCTATCAGCTTGGCCGTGGCAGGGCCTCACATTTCGCGCCATGACAAAAGACACCACTGAAACTGCACACCAGGTGTGAGATATTTTCCAAACTTGACATGTTTGATAAGAGACCCGCCCTTAACACGTATGTAGGTACTGTATGTAGATACTAAAGACCTTCATGATTCTTGATCATGTAGCTTTTGACTTTTCATCAAATTCTGTTGTCATGGCGACCACCCTTCTCCGTGAAACAGGAAGTGGTTTTAACTTCAACATACATTGTCCAATATGCCCCAAATTTCTCATGATTCATAACAGTCCAGGCCTGAACACATCTGCATCTCAATATTTAGTCATAAGCATACAACAGCATGGCAACAGGAAAAATTACAAATATCTACCGATTTACATGAAACTTATATTGTGGGTTCTACACTTGATGTAGGGTAACACAATGCATGTATTGTGTATTTTGGGTAAGGGCATGTCAGGCATTTTGTACCGCCCGCCATAAACAGGAAGTCACTCTAACTTCAGCATGAAATGCCCAAACTGCACCACATTTCCCAGAGATGGTAAGAGTCAAGGCCTGGGGACAACTACATGCCAGTATCGACTAACAGACATAGCGTCACCTACTGGCAACAGCAAAAATGACAAATGTCCATCGATTTACATGAAACTTGCATTGTGGTTTTTACACCTGATGTAGGGAAACATGATGCATGTTTTGTGTATGTTGGGTAATGGCATGGCATCCATTTTGTCCCGCCCACCATGAACAGAAAGTTGCTCTAAATCTAGAGTGAATTGCCCAAACTGCACCACATTTCCCAGAGATGATTAGAGTCGATGCCTGAGGACAACTAGTAAACAGAAAAATATGCTCTACAAGGCAAGGCAAGGCAAGGCAAGGCAAGGCAACTTTATTTGTATAGCACTTTTCATACACAAGGCAGAGTCAAAGTGCTTCACAGCACAAAATGTCATGAATTAAAATGCATTACAGAAAGACAAAGAGATTAAAAACATAGACAATAATAAAAACAGTGCGGACGTTAAAGGTTCAAAGATTGAGCAGAAAGCTAAGGTGAACAAAAAAGTTTTCAGGCTAGTTTTAAAAGTGGTCAGAGTTGGTGAACGTCTTACATATTCAGGAAGTTTATTCCAACTGTTTGTTGCATAATGACTGAAAGATGCCCACAGATATACAGAAAACCCACTCACACGGATCAATATCTACTTTTCGACTCTCACCACCCTTTGGAACAAAAGCTTGGCGTTATCAGAACACTGCAGCATAGAGCTGATAACGTACCCACTAGCTCACAGGCTCAAGGGGAAGAACGCAAGCACCTGAGAGGCGACCTCACAACTTGTGGCTACCCCAGCTGGACCTTTGTTAAAACGGCAGCTGCCTCCGGAAAGAAAACCAAATTGGTTGAGAAAGAAAAAGATAACAGGAGAAACAACATAGTCATCCCATATGTGGCTGGGGTATCTGAGAAACTCAGGAGGATCTTCAACAAACACTGCATCCCTGTGTATTTCAAACCCGGTAACACACTCAGACAGAGACTAGTACATCCGAAGGACAGAACACCACACCACCATAAAATCAATCTGGTTTATGCTGTCCAATGCAACGAGGAATGCAAAGATCTTTACATTGGAGAAACAAAACAACCACTGCATAAACGCATGGCCCAACACAGGAGAGCTAACTCCTCAGGCCTGGACTCCGCTGTCCATTTACACCTCAAGGCGAAAGCCCACTCCTTTGATGACAGCAATGTCCAAATCTTGGACAGAGAGGACAGATGGTTTGAAAGAGGAGTAAAAGAAACCATCTATGTAAAAGTGGAAAAACCATCGCTAAACAGAGGAGGAGGTCTGTGACACCACTTATCTCCAATTTACAATGCTGCCCTTTCATCCCTTCCCAGGAGATTTAACAATCTAACCTCAAAGGACAACTGTTCACACATGACCCCGTGTGACCCCAACGACTGTCGTTCAGACTCAATAGAGCACTAACGAAGTCGAAACCAACTGCCCACCATCGACTGTCACTCTAACGACGGGCGTGGGCTTTTTGGAGCACAAAAGGTTTCAGTGACATCATTGGCCTTGTGAGAGGTTAAATACCTGGATCTCCACACCAGTTAGTTGGACCAGTCCCAGCCTGGTCAGATGCGTACATGAACTGATGAAGCCTCTTGGATGAGAGGTGAAACGTCTTCCTAGACAAACAACCAGTCAAGTTGTTTTTGACTGAAATTGCGATGACCTGGACGAATGAGAACATTCACAGGCTGACTGAAAGATGCTTTTCCTTGATTTGAGTTTACCCTGCGAACCACTAACAGATTGGTCTCAGAGGATCTTAGTGATCTAGAAGGCTTATGTAGTGGGAGCATATCAGTGATATACTTCGGCCATAGACCATGTAGTGATTTATATGTGAGCAGGAGGATTTTGAAGTCAATTCTCTAACGTACAGGAAGCCAGTGTGATGATTTAAGAATTGGTGTAATGTGCTCACATTTTTTGGTCTTTGTTAGAACTCTAGCAGCAGCGTTCTGAACAAGCTGTAACTGCCTGACAGTTTTGGGAAGACCTGCAAGTCTTGAGCTGACATGAGCCCTCTAGGTCTTGTTACATTTTAAGGTGATAGTAGGCCGATTTTGTTACTGATTTGATGTGACTGTCGAAATGTAAATCAGATTCCATAATAACCCCAAGATTTCTGGCTTTATTTGAGGTTTTCAGAGACAGTGATTGAAGGTGTTGGATGATTTTAAACCTTTCTTTCGTAGCACCAAAAACAATTATCTCAGTTTTATCCTCATTTAGTTGAAGGAAATTTTGGCACATCCAGTGTTTGACTTGCTCAATGCACCGGCACAGAAGATCTATGGGGCGATAGTCATTTGGTGATAGCTCTACATAGATTTGGGTGTCATCGGCATAGCAATGGTGGTCAATGTTATTATTTTGCATGGTTTGTCCTAGCGGGAGCATATAGATGTTAAATTAAGTCGGCCCCAAGATTGAGCCTTGGGGGACTCCACACGTTACGTTGGTTTGTTCTGCTACAAAGTCGCCAATGGAAACAAAATAGTTCCTATCTTGTAGATATGACTTGAACCAGACTGTGCCTGAGAGCCCCACCCAGTTTTCCAACCTGTCCAAAAGTATTGAGTGGTACAGTGCTACAGGGAACAAAGGAAAAGGAGGGCAAGTATAAACAATATATAAAAATAGATTGACCTTCATTATGAGATTGCAAAAAACAGACTATTATGATCAACTGTTGCAAAAAAACATAAGAATAATATTAAGGTTACCTGGAGTGTACTTAATGAAATGATTAAAAACTGTAGTAAAAATGATTTTCCAACATATTTTGTAAAAGATGACAATTCAGTCATTAAAAATGTAGATAGAATTATTAATGAGTTTAATGATTTTTTCTTTGTTAATATAGGCCCAAAGTTGGCAAAGGAAATAAACCTTAGAGATGAAGACAATATTTATGATTTAGCATTTGACAGAAGCAATTCTATGTTCCTTGGTGGAGTTTGTGAGAGTGATGTGTTAGAAGTTGTCAGAAAGTTTTAATAATAAAAAAAAATCCACCGACGGTAACACTATTGATTTGTCACTTGTCAAGAAGTAATTGGCTGTGTCCTTGAGCCATTTACTTATGTATGCCATACATCTTTTTGAACAGGTATCTTTCCTAACAAAATGAAAATGGCTGAGGTGGTTCCAATCTATAAAAATGGTGACACACATAATGTATCAAATTATAGACCTGTGTCTTTGCTACATCAGTTGGCTAAAATACTAGAAAAACTATTTGTAAATAGACTTGATGACTTTATTGAGAAATATGAGTTATTGAGTGACCATCAATATGGGTTGAGGAGTAATCGATCTGCATCTTTAGCAGTGATGGAATATGTAGAAAATATAGCCATAGATAAGAAACAACACACTGTAGGTATATTTATTGATTCGACACAATCGATCATTCTTTACTTTTGCAGAAATTGGAACAATTTGGTATAAGAGGTGTCAGGCATAATTGGTTAAAAGTTATTTAAATAATGGGTATGTAAAAATTAAAAGTACGGAATCACATTTTAGAAGAATAAACTGTTGTGTTTCACAAGGTTCAGTATTGGGACCTAATTTATAATTTATTTAAATCTATTTTTTCAAGTGAATTGAAATGTGTTACATTTGCGGAGGAAACAAATTCATTTTGTTTAGGACAGGACATGAAAGAACTGTTAAAAACAATGGAAAGGGAATTGATTATGTATAAAAAAATGGTTTGATGTTAATAAGTTATCACTAAATGAAGATAAAACAAAATGTATGATTTTCAGTGGTGCCAGGGCTAATTGTGAAATAAAACTGAACTTTAATGGAGTTGACATGGAAAGAGTCTGTTCATTTTTGGGAGTGATCATAGATTATAAACTTTGTTGGAAGCCAGATATAGAATATACTAAACGGAAATTATCCAAAACTATTGCTATTCTTTAGAGAATAAGGGATTTGTTGAATAAGAAATGCATATATTGTATTGTTCACTCATAATGCCATATATGTCATATTGTGTTGAAGTTTGGGGAAATGTATATAAAATGAATATAGAGCCCATTTTTTTTAAAGATTATTTTTTGGGCAGTTTTCAAGCCTTTATTAGATATGACAGACACGAAATGGGGTGAGAGAGAGAGGGGGAGACATGTAGCAAAGGGCTGCAGGTCGGTGTCGAACCCCCGGCTGCTGCCTCGAGGAACTTCATCCTCTTTACATGGGGCAAATTTTGAAAATATCTACAACTAAGTAGCAGTGTGCGAAGTGTGTTGTGTTGAAATGTCCTTTGGTATTACCTTTCTGGAAAGAAGTTGTAACCCAGTAAGAACACTTAGCTTACTACTGTACTCAGATTGGACTCAAGGAGCTAGCGATGGTTAGGTATGGTAAACACTGATTTATTTATTTCCGCAACAACAATAAATGGAATTGATTCTCATTCCAATCCCCACAGCAACAACAGAAAAACAAAATAAAGTGTCCTCTGATAGCTTATTGCTGTTCTGATATCAAAGTTCAGAAAGTCCAGTCCAAAGCTCAGTTTGAATCCATGTCAGTCCAAGTCTATTCAGTGGGTATTTCTGTGTGTGATTGAATTCTGCAGGCAAGTTAACAGAAAAAAGTATGATAGTTTTACAGTGTGTCTTCTTTAAGGTGAAAAAACACAGACAAGAACAGAAAAACCCTATCATGAATCCTGCTATCCCTCCCAACAACCCACATCAGACACGGGCACAATAATCAACCAAGTTACAGAATAACATGTAACATAAGTGGATGGGTTAAGTAAAAACAAAACAAAAAAAGAAAAAGAAATAGTGGAAGTGGAAGCACTAGCTGCGCGGGCCTGCTGTGCCAAGAGTCTCCCTGCCTTATCTCTCTGCTCAAAAAAACTTTGTTTGGATTGTCGCAACTCTCTCAACTTGGCATGTCATTAAGAGGCTGTGTATCGAGTGCAGTAGTAGCCGTTTCTTATATGGGCGGGGTGGAGTAAGTTCCATCGAGTTTTAACAGTTGCTTTGCGTGGTCAGAAGTCACTATTGGGTGATATTCACATGCATTCACACAGTCAAGGAGGTTGTTGTCTAGTAAAAAGAAATAAATTCGGGATAATGTGTGGTGTACGTGGGGGAAAAAAGGAGAAAGCTTTCCCATGGGAATTTCTAAACCTCCAAGGATCCGAAATACCCAACTGTGATGCGTATGTTTTTACTGTGTGTGCTGATTTGGATAGTGTAACCTGTGTAGGAGAAGATCTGTCAAAGGTCACATCCTGCACCATCTTAATACATGAGGTGTAAGCTGATTTGAGTTGTGTTACTGATTTTGATCGCGTTGTTCATTCCCTTAGTATTCCAGGAGAAAAGATGCACTCCAGTACCTGTCTTTACAGCATTAGCCATAGGAATAATGATAGAAGAATGGTACTGTAGTAGTGGAGAAATGGAGTGGGGGAGGAAGGGTAAAACAGAACTAACAAAACAAAACAAAACAAAAAGGAAACTGAATTGAAAACAATTGTGACAAATCTGAGGGTTACTCCCATGGAAAACAAATGAGTGAAACTGAGCTTCCGTCTCCTCTCTTAACTGTGTTTGACCCCTTGAGTCACAAGAGAATAATAGTAAAAAAAATAAAAAATAAAAATTACTAAAAATAAAGACTACAAATTAAATCAGCCAGCAGAATGCACCAAGATGCCATAGGGCAGGCAGGCCAGGAGGGTATTTTTCTACTTCAGATAAGATGAATAACATGCCTGCCTTTATGAAACCCATAGTACACCCTGGGTTAGAATGCACATGATCAAATCTAAGTGCGCATTCGCAAAAAGTTGCATGCTGCCTGTTTCTACTCCAGCCTTTGAGTTAGCTTTTTTTAAGTTTATTAACTTTTATTCTCCTTTTGTTCATTATGTATCTTCACCCTAACTTCAGTGAAGTTCTGCCCTCCACAATGAGGTTACCTTCGCTAGTTTTCGTGTTTCTTCTCATGTTGTTTTTATCAATGCCGCTTCCACTGGGACACGCTGTCTTTGTTTACTCCGAAGAACAGCTGATCGCCCTAATGCCGGCTGGCATAGCGGCCAGACCAGCTGATATTCCACCCGAACTCAGGAAAAAAACACACCGGGGATGCAGAGGTGGGAAGCAACGTCGGGGCAATAGAGGAGGGTTAAGACGGGATGGGCTTATGGAAAGGAGAAGATTTAAACCGTGTCTCCTCTCTCTTGTTATGGCAAATGTACGGTCTCTGTACAACAAAATGGAAGAACTGACGGCGCTAACGCGGCGCTCCCCGGAGTACCATGAGTGCAGTCTCATGTGTTTCACGGAGACATGGCTGCACAGGGATACTACGGACCAGAACGTCTCCGTGGATGGCTTCCACACCAATCGGGCTGACCGGGATTGCACAGAGAGTGGTAAGCGAAAAAGAATCTAGTAAACAGCAGATTATGTAATCCTGGTCATATCACTATTAAAGAACAGCTATGTAGCCTGGATGTTGAACTGCTGACCGTTGGACTCTGTCCATACCGTCTGCCTAGAGAGATCCCGCATGTCATCACCGTTCTGTAAATCCCTCCCTCTGCAAACCCGACATCTGCCTGCAGCATCATACACACCACCATCTACAGACTCCAGACTCAACACCCCATTGCCCTCATCATCATGTCGGGAGACTTTAACCTCGTCATCTTGTATAGAGTTCTGCCAACCTTCCAACAGTACGTGAGCTGTCCTACCAGAGAGGAGAGGACTCTGGACCTGGTGTATGCTAACATTAAAGATGCATACATCTTTTCTTCTCTCCCCCGCTGGGCAGGTCAGACCATAACCTGGTTCACCTCAAACCCTGCTATGGTCCTCTGGTGAAGACGAAGCCTACGACCACAAGGACTGTGGTGAGGTGGTCTGAGGAGGCTTATGAGACACTGCAGGGCTGCTTTGAAGTGACTGACTGGCCTGCACTTTGTGAGCCGCACAGGGAGGACATCGATGGGCTCACTGAGTGCATCACAGGCTACATCAATGTTTGTGTGGACTGCAATGTCCCAGCTCGGACTGTAACCTGCTACGCCAAAAATAAACCTTGGATCACAGAGGACATTAAGGCCACCCCGAATGAGAAAAGAAGAAAGCATTCAGAGATGGCAACCGTGAAGAGGTGAGGAGAGTGCAAGGGGTTCTCAGACTTAAAATCAGGGAGGCTAAAGACAATTATAGGAAAAAGATGGAGCACAAACTCCAGCGTAACATGAGGGACGTGTGAAGTGGCATGAGAACCATCACCAGGTTCCTTCAGCCTGAGCCTGCACCTCCAGAGGGTCCCTGTGCAGTGGAAGACGTCCTGCTTCGTGCATATGCCAAAGACGCTGCGTCCCAGTGGCCCTGTGGACTAAAGACCGGTGGCCCTGACGTCCCACAACATGAAGACCATCAAGAGACTCGTCCTGGAGTAGCTAAGGCCTATGGTTATGCCCTTCACTGATAAACCAAAGTTTGCTTCCCAGCCCCGCCTGTGAGTTGAGGACTGCATCACCTACCTGCTGAACAGAGTCTACAGTCATCTGGACAAGCCTGCAAGCACAGCGAGAGTCATGTTCTTTGACTTCTCCAGTGCATTAAACACCATCCTTCCGGCTCTTCTGGGTGAGAAGATGTCTGCGATGCAGGTGCAGGCCCCAATTGTGTCCTGGATTGTGGATTACCTGATGGGCAGACCACAGTATGTAAGCCTACAGAACTGTGTGTCTGGCATGGTGGTCAGCAACACTTGGGCCCCACAGGGGATTGTCCTCTCCCCCTTTCTCTTCACCCTCTTCACCTCAGACTCCAACTATTGCAGTCCTGCCGCCTTCAGAAGTTTTCTGATGACTCAGCAATAGTTGGCTGCATTGGAAAAGGGGATAAAAAAGTGAATACAGGACTGTTGTGAGCGACTTTGTCACTTGGAGTGAGCTGAATCATCTGCAGCTCAATGTGACTAAAACAATGGAGCTCGTAGTGGATCTGAGGAGGGTGAAAACACCTGTGAACCATGTCTCCATCCAGGGGGTCCCTGTGGACACTGTAGAGGAGTATAAGTATCTGGGGGTGTACTTCATTAATAAGTTGAACTGGACTAAAGATGCAGAGGCTGTCTATAAAAAGGGCCAAAGTCGACTCTTCTTCCTAAGGAGGCTGAGGTCCTTTAACATCTGCTGGACGATCTGCTGAGGATGTTTAATGAGTCTGTTGAGCCAGTGCTATCTTCTTCGCTGTTGCATTCTGGGGCAGTGGGCTGAAGGTTGCAGATACCAACAGACTGAACAAACTGATCAGGTGGGCCGGTGATGATGTGGGGGAGGAGCTGGACACCCTAACGACCGTGGCAGAGAGGAGGATGCAGTCCAGGCTCCGGTCTATCCTGGACAATGTCTTCCACCCTCTCAACGACACACTGGCCAAGCAGAGGAGCACCTTCAGCAGAAGACTCCTTGCACCCAGATGCACCACAGAGCGCTACAGGAAATATTTTCTGCCTTCATTAAACTATAGAGTCTGTCACCTCTTCTCTGTAATATGGACTCAATCATAAACAATCTGTTCTTTGCACATTTGTATGGTACTTTGCACGTTATTACAGTACTTTTGATCTGCAAATACATTACCCTTGTAATTTTGATATTTAATATATATATACTTATAAATATGTTTTATGTATAGCTGAAGTTTGAAACAAAAACAATCCCCCCAGGATTATTATAGTATTTCTGATGCTGATGCTGTATTGATACAGGTCACCTCTGTACATGTCTATTGTCACGCGGGGTGACGGAGAATACACGAAGAATGGTTTCCCAAATGCAGACACGGAACTCAGGAGACAGTATTAACAAATTTAATAAACTTATTTACAAAAAGGTGCACTATAAACAAAGGAAAAACAAGAAGAGAACTGATACAAACTGGACACAAGGAATGAGCACAAGAGGACAGGTACGCATAGAGACATCTGGGTGTATAGAGTATGATCCTGCACCGAGTGAGGCTCAGGACTGGCTTAATATACAGATTGGCAGGGGATCAATGCCAACGAGAATCACCTGCCAGGAAAACAAGCTCAAACCAGGGAAACAGAAAGGGGAGCACATACAGAAAAACACCAACAGAGGGAGACAAAAACAAAGACTAAAAAGGAGAGGAGGACGGTCCTGATCCAATCATGACATCTATACTAAGTATCAGGCTTCAGTAAAACCCTTTGACCAAACAGCCATGCCGGAAGTCCGTCCAGGGGCCTGTTTCACAAAGCAGGTTTAGTGAAAACTCTGGGTCTGTTTACCCTGAAATGAGGGAAGTGAAATGTTTCACAAAGGGAGGTAACTCAAACCAGAGACAGAGGGGTTACTCTAGCCTGTTTCACAAAGAGAGGTAACTTAACCTCTCGGTCAGTTACCATGGTAACATGCTCTCTGAAACTAACCTGGTCGGGACCAGGTTTTTCTCAGAAAACCTTGAGTTTCTCTCTGTCTCCGCCCTCTTTTAGCCACACACGGTGTTTGATTTCCTCATTCATTCAGTCAGCACGCGAGTTTTGGCATAGTATAGTTCCGTCTGTTTTTTCAGAAAATCATTGCAAAAATCAGACATTAGAAGTTATATTAGGTGGTGACTATTTCACTACCATGGCATGTCCTTTTGATAATGATCCTGTGGATGAAGGTGCAGAATTACTGCACAGAGAATTAAATATTCGTCAGGAGATGATTATCAGACCGCGTGTCTCTCTCCCAGCATGCTATGCACGCATTTCTGGATCTTCTTCATTTAATGTACATGAAGCTACCTCCTGTATTCACACAAAATAACTACAATCATACGTTATTTAGCACAGAGCCAAACAATAATATAAATGATAAACCCAACTGTATTTTCATAGGGGTTACAGAGTATTAAGGAAACTAGGAGATTGGTTACCGGAATCTACAGTGTTTTGTCTCCTGGGAGATAGCACACTTTTGCCACAAGGACAGCATGCGCTAATAACCGCAGGCCTCATCACTGCAGCAAGGCTGATACTGAGGAACTGGAAGAGCTCATGTACGCCTGGGCTCGCAGTTGGACTTAACTGATACGAATATTTGAATGCCAGGAAGAACAATGTTAAAGGGAAGTTTGATTTAGTATGGGACTATGTCTTTTTATATATTAAGGACATGATATATTAAGCATGTGTTTAAACACACTGCACTTGATATAAGCACAAACCAGATAGTGGTACAGAGGGTTGTTCTTTAAATAGTAGTTAGTTTAATAGTTTAAACTGCCTTTTTGTGTTTTGTTTTCTTTGTTTCGTTGTTGTTTGTAAGTTGTTTGTGTTATCTGATGAAAAATAAATAAATACTTTAATGACAAAAAAAGAAAGAGGTCAAATGACAATCACATTGTTTTTTTAAAACTCAGATCTGTTCAAAAAACGGGGAACACGGCACTGCTGCGTTGTAGAAATACGAGGCTCCGACCTGGAATTCATATTTTGAAGGGGGTTACATCACAACGTAACAGCCGGATAGTAGACTGATCGTCAAAGTTTTTTTTTGCTTATGATCCATATTCTCACATGCAACATCGCTGAAACAGCAAATTAGGAAAGGATTGGCATATTCATTTATTTTATAAGTAGGACGTCTTCCTTCTTTAGTTCCTTCCATCCATTTTCTCACTTGACAAGTCTGCATTATGTCCTTCCATAATGATATAATAAAAATACATTTAGAAAATGGAAGGCCCATGTCTTACAGTGAACAACAAAACCAGAGCAGGTAATCAAGGTACAACATATTTTTTAATTATTATTTTTCTCACACAAACAACTTAAACCCGAAATGAAGTCACTGTCAAGTATCGGCATATCAAGTTGAACTTACATCAAGCAAAGTGGCATATAAAAATAACCATAAAATAAAAAGCTGATTTTGTTCTGCTTGATTCTGGCCTAGTCTGCCAGAGGATAATCCTGTTCCAGATACTCTGAGCTTCTCTCCTCTCTGTCTGTAACATTCATGTCTCATCAATGCATGTTACTAATTCACTTCTTCCCCGGAGTTGTTTGTGCTGATCGTGGTGGGGCCTGCTGCCGTGGTCCTGCATGACTTGCTGCTATCATCACTATTACTCATATATATATATATATATATATACTATCATTAGTTTTATAAACTGTCAAATTTGTAGACATAAAAATATCATTAGTAATATATCTCATTGTATCACAGCTGTTATTACCACTACTCATCATTGATCATATTTACCACCATAATTATTATCATTGTCATATTCCTTAGCTGTACTTGTTTCTACTTTTGTACTGTTTCTGCTTTATTAACTGCAATAACATATAAGTCACATTCACATTACTATAGATATTATTATAGTAACTGTTACTTTTGTGGTTGCTTGCATCTCTGGAAGTGTCTCTGTCTGTCTGTCCATCTGTTCGTCTATCCATCTGTCTGTCTCTTCTCTCTTATTTTCTTCCTCCCCAAATGGTCAAGACAGATGTCCGTCCACCATAGAGCTGGGTCTGTTCCACATTCCTACCTGTTAAAGGGAAGGTTATCATTGCCACTGTGTGCACAAGATTGTTGCACATGGGGGAATTGTTGGGTTTATGTAAATAAGTGTGGTCTTTACCTACTTCATATTTAAAGTCTTCTGAGATAACTGTCATGAATTGGCACTGTAAATAAAATTGAATTGATGGAATTGAATCGAATGCGACCTAGAAGAACTTCTTGGGAACAAAAGAGCGATCCCCAGATATTCCACCGCACGGTATGGCCAACTTGGTTAGATGTCAGATCAACACGCCTGTATGGAACATAGCCCATTCCTTAGACTAGGCCACAACAATAAGGTAAAAGAAGACACTCATGCCACAGTCACTCAGAGGCTAAAGAGCCATGTCCACATGCTGAAGGTGCGGGGTTCAGGGAATAGCTGAATTGCAGCCTCTTCTAAAGCTTTTTAGCTCATATTTGATTTTTCCAGCTGAACATTTTTTTTCAGACACAGCTGGACTGGCTGTTTTGTGATAATATTGAGACTTTCTAAAGCACCTGCACTAAAAAATATTCAGCACGTGTGAGTATCTACATGAATAACTTAATCCCCTCCATTGTCCTTGTGAGCTGCCTTGTGAATGGTGAATACCTTACCTCTAACCAGCCTACCTTTGAAAGGAAGGCAATTACAGCTGGATTTCATGTACACCACAGCTCAGGATTACAAAAGCCTTGTATCAGAATGGTGATTCCTCACCCTCTATTGTGGCTCTTTAGGAGGTTTTCGCCGTCTCCAGCCGGGATTGAGACCTGGCAGACCTGGGAGGTAGATTTAATTTTTGAAGATCACAGGCCTTTATAATAATCCCTCCCATTCCAGCAGCGGACTCTGAGAGATTTCAAGAGACAGGATTAGAAGGGTTTGGTGACTCAATTTAAAAAGAAAAAGGAAAAACACTCATTTAAGGGTTGTAGTGCATGAGAAGACAGCTGTGCATACAATAGCTGCGCTCATTTTTCACATCCATATCTGTAGTGATTACCAGGGGTGGACTGGGTCAAAAAAGCGTCCCAGGAATTTGTACCTGCCTGGCCCACTGGCGATTCCGAACTTTTCATCTTTTATTGAACCAAACTTTAAAACATAACATAAAACAAAACAGTAAAAATATTGGTCAAATTTATCAGGTGAGGTCCTCTTAAATTAATAACAGATTAACAATACTGCCATCAGGCCGACGCTATAAGGGCCCGTTGGCAGGGAAAAACATCTCTAAAAAATCTTTTATCCCCATTTTTTTTTACTTCACGCACACTTTCTTGCTGTATTCCATAAAAAATAAAGGTAGTAGTGGTATGAATATTACAAATTTATTAAGCTAAACACACACACACACACACACACACACACACACACACACACACACACACCTGGTGTGGAAATAAACAAAAAGAAAGTTATGTTGAGTAGCCTATGAAGACTCTTGTTCATTAAATTCATGTGTTGTATTCATTGTTGTAAACTTGTGTAAATAGTTTGTTTGCTGTCGTGATCAAAACCATTGATCTGAAGCTCAATGCTGATGCTGTCCTGGAAATAGTTTTCCAATTCCAACACGCTCAAAAATAGAATGTGGTTCATTGCCATGCAGCTTTTTAGTGCACATCATATGCCTTTAGAGTCTGAATGGATAACCCACAAATGCAACAGTTATACACTTTAAACGGCACCTTTATGTATTAGGCTGATGACTTGCAGTTAGTAACATTTATCTGTGTTCTTTGGCCAGAATGGCGATTAAAAAAAAGAAAAGGATGGCATTGGAAAAGAGAAAAACAAGGATGGGATGACAGCAACATTCAGTTTAACAGTCATAGCAATAATGCACAAAAATCTGGGAACAAAAAAACAACACCTTAACATAATTATGAAAACTCTTTCAATGTTAAAGGAATATATATACCTGCTGTATTCAGACTAACTGCAATGGCATTTAACCACCTGCATGAAAGCACAACTTGCTTTTTGTTAAGTTAAGATGGAAAACGATAGTATCTTGCTCATTATCTCTGGCTGGGCGAGGACGTTAGCAAGCTAGCAACCCAATGTAAAAGTATCAATAACTTATGCCTCATATGTAAAAGTGAAGCTAAAATAACATTTGTGATCCAAAAGAATCTGCATGGATATAAATATTTATAATACTTCAATATTATAAGCTAATAAATTTACCTCTGTGCCTCCCTGGCCAGGAATGTTACGAAAACCAAAAGGATGGCAATGGCAGCCTTCAATAGATGCTCAACAAAAAACCTGTGAACAGAGAAAGAACACATTAACATACTGTAATGTAAAAAAAACAAACAGAAAGGAAAGCCCTGCTAGTTTGAGTTACGATGTATTGATATAATAATATTTGTAATACTACACAATTTTAAGCTAAAAAATTTACTTCTGTGCCTCTCTGGCCAGGGATGTGACAAAAAAACAAAGAAATGGCAATGGCAGCCTTCAACAAAAAAAACATGGGAACAGGAAAAGAACACATTAACATATGACATACACACTCCAAATGTTATAATAAAGAATAAAGTCCTACGGTGTTCATTCTAATGGCATCACATGTAACTGCCTAACTGAAAGCACAACTTGTCTATTGCTAGGTTAAAGGGGATTATACCGGAGTCTTAACGAATACTCCAACTTAGTCTGATTGAATGAGATGAGTGACTTCATTAACCTGATAAACATGTCCAGTATCTGTATGCTGCAGGAAAAGCTGCTGTTATTGGTGTCAGTCAGTCTGCTCCGGTGTTCCACAAAACCGAAAAGCATCGCCTCTACCCATAGATACTAGATGCCTATTTCTATCTGTTTAAACAGATAGAAGGCGAAAAAGCGCCGCTCACTACAAGTGTCATAGCACAAGAGGACACTGGCACTTCTTGGCTGTCGCTTCTCGCTGCTGCTTCCAGGACCGCACAATAACTTTTCGGAACTTCAAGTCCATGTGCCCAGTCTCTCGCTCCACCTGCATATCAAACACTCTCTCTGGCCTCACCCTCCCTGTTAAGCAAGCCCCCATGGATCTTGTCAACATCTATAACAACACACTGTCAACCTCCCTCAACCAGTTGGCCCCTCTGATACCCAAAACTGCCACTTTCACTCACTCGGCCCTGGTTCATCCCGGAAATTCACAAACTTAAAAAACAACAGAGACAATTAGAAGGAAAACTGTTCTCACAGTACACACCTTCGCCTATAAAGAACACATGCACCTCTACAATTCAGCACTCAACAAAGCCCGCTCTGTCTACTACTCCAGGCATCATTCATTCTAGATCCTCAAACCCACGCACTCACAAACCCACAAATACCACATCCTCCCTGTCTTACATGGAGTCCCTCAAGGCTCAATGCTTGGTCCAGTCCTCTTCATTCTGTACATGATTCCACTAGGTCACATCATCGACCGCTATTGTCTTCACTTTCACTGTTATGCCGACGATACCCAGCTGTACATCACCACCAAAGCCATTACTCCCGCCATTCTCTCTACACCATCTGCCTCACCGACATCAAAACTTGGATGAACCACAACTTTCTGAAATTCAACAGCAATAAAACAGAAATCATCATCTTCGGCCCAAAATCCATCCTCCCCACCTTCCAGAACTTCTCCCTCTGCATCGATGGTCACTCTGTCTTTCCCTCCCCCCTGGTCAGAAACCTAGGCATCATTATGGACCCCACACTCTCCTTCAAGTCACACATGAACCACCTCACCAAAACGTCTTTCTTCCACCTCCGCAACATTGCACACCTTCGTCCCACTCTCTCTTCCTCAGCCGCCAAAACACTCATCCACGCCTTCATCACCTCCAGACTCGACTACTGCAACAGCATCCTTTATGGCCTCCCCTCCACTGCACTTCAAAAACTTTAATATGTACAAAACTCGACCGCCCGACTGCTCACTCACTTCCCCTCCAGAGTACACATCACTCCCATCCTCCGTGAACTTCACTGGCTTCCCAAACAATAACTTATCAACTTCAAGATCCTCCTCATCACTTACAAAGCCCTCAACAGCCTTGCACCCTCATACCTTACTGATCAACTACAACAAATAAAATCCACCCTCTGTTTTTTTTAATAATGTGATTTACTTTTGTTCTTGTGTTGTTTAACTGGCTTCCTGCTCGTCTATTTTTTTTTTTTATGTGTAAAGCGTCTTTGAGTACTGAGAAAAGCGCTATATAAAATTGATCTATTATTATTATTATTATTATTATTATTATTATTATTATTATTATTATTATTATTATCATTAATTTATGAGCAAAAAACAAATTAAATCATCCATTTTATATTTGTGGTCATGAAAGTTATGTAACATCTGAATTAAAATAATTAGATCAAGATAGGAGGCTAAACAAAAATCAGTAGGCTGGATTAATGAGAGTAGGACTGACAATCCAGCAACCGTGAGATGTAGAGAGACAATAAGTGTTATATATAGTCGTTGGACCCTCCATATGTTTGGTTTATAGAGATCTTGGAGATTTTCACAGGAACGTTCTTGATTCTGAATACTTTTCACTCAATCGACCGGTCATGAACATCACAAGGCTGCGCAGAGTATTCTGCTGGCCGGTTCACTCGAGCTTATTGGCCACTAGCCGACCCAGAAAATCTCCCGATCCTCCCGATGGCCACTCCACCCCTGATTGGAGACCTCGTCCTTACATATTGACGCTATTGTTCTCATCAGACAACGCTGCAGCCTGGCAAGTGGATGGGCGAGGACCAGTAGAGGACGTTAGCAGGCTAACGTTAGCCAACCAACGTGACACTATCATTTTAAACAACTCGAGCTAAAATAATGCAGTCATACAAATGAATATTGGTTCATTTACCTACAAAATCAACAGTATATCAAGTCAACAATATTTGTAATAATACCTATTTTATGATTTAGACATATTTGAATTTTTATTAAAACATTTTAAAAATCATGGAAAAATGTACACATTATATTTTCAGACTTATTGCAAACACATTAAACCGCCTGAATTTAAGATTAACCACTTATTAATGCTAAAACTGAGAGGGACTTACCTTATCAGTAAAGCTTCTTTCTCCTCTGTCTTCACTTGGAGCCGAATGGCAGCATATCTGCCTGCTGGATGGTTAAAAGTTGCACGACCTCCCACAATGCAGTTAACGTAATTTGCTGTTCTTTCAGTATTTAATGGTATTTAACTGTGGAAAGTAGAATAGGGTCATTCTATGAAAATGGTAGATTTTTTCCCCAAAATTTTTTTATTGAGTTTTGCAGGCAGATAAAAAGGAAAAATTATAGTGTCTAAGTGTATAGTGGAATCTGTGTAGGGGGAGATCTGTCAAGAGTCACATCAGATATGTGCCGTGGACGAAATCCCAAGGTTCAGTGCCTTTCAGAGAACATGTGAACGTAAGAAATGTGTATTTGCAATATACGATGTGGAAGTTAGAGGCCAAAAAGCCTTTTTTTTTTTATTAAAAGGCAGCTTGTGATGGACATGTGTCATTTTTGGTGTGTTCTGTGGGGGCCCCAGTCTATACCTCATCTGAAAGTTATTTTTCCATAACTTGTAAGGTTAAGGCTCCAGTATGAGTAATATTCAAAACAGCGCCACCTCCTGGATGATTGATGTCATATTTTTCTTGAAGCCTAAGACAAGCATCAGAAACTATGTTTCTTATTAATCTGATTTGTAGTTGCTAAGATATGATAAATTCTGCATGACAGCACTGCCTAGTGTTTGGTTGGTGTGACATTTTGTAGAAGGCCTGAGTAAGACATAGGAAACTAGATTACTAAGTTTTAGGAAATTTGAGGAAGATATGCAGCACTTACTGTTTTGACTGTAATCTACAGGGAATTGTTCCTTTAAAACTTCTGTATTTACAATAGTATCGAAATTCTTTTGATCAGTACCATCCAAACATTACGTGTACCAAGTTTAAACTTGACACTCGGCCTGGGAGGAGTTCGAAAAAGTAGCTGTTGCATATATCGCCATCCTGCGGAAAAAAAAGTCTAGGCGGAAATGGGTGTGGCCTATATCCCGAGATTCAGGTAAGTTCAGGGAACACCTGCATGTAAGAATTTTGAATGTGCGAGGTACGATGTGGGAGTTACAGGCAAAGACGCGTTCAACTTGATTATAGCGGTGTACATCAACATCTTTTTTGGTGTCTGCTACAGTAAGCAACAGAAAGCAAGAACACTTTAGATAACCCTGTGGCGGTGGGTGATAAACATTTAAAATGAAATATAAAGCTTTAAAGAAAAAATATAATAATGAAATGAAATCTGCATGAAGACGAGCTTCCAGTTCTTGGTACAAGGGCCGATGTAAGATAATCTGAATTTGAATAGCAGTGTAAGCAGGCACAAGAAAAAGGATGAGAAAACAGGAATTTAAAAAAAAAACGAAAACACTGGATCTCGAATCTGCATGTCTGCAGTGCGTTAAAATGTCTGCCTAGCGATTTCTGTTCAAAACTTTTAACAGACAGAATAGCAGCAGTCCGTCAGGACTGTAGCTTCTAATGCTGCGGTCTAAAAATAAACCAGCCCCGGCAAGATGTGATGCCCGTACAGCTGGCATCACATCAACTCAAGGTTATCCAGATAACATGACAGTGGCTCGTCCTTAGTGAAATCACAAGCCTCCCTCAGTCATCAGGCCTCCTCACTGCGGTTGGATGTTATGAGCCCTGTCACATTCTGGTGGTGCTTCCAGGAAGCCTTCGCCAAAAACCTCCTTGAGCAGCTTCAACAAAAAGAAAGCTGTCGGCCGCTGCCCCTACTCTGCTTCAGGTAGGCCAATCACTCCAGGTCACTAAGTTTAGCCAGCAGCTTAGCGTTGCTCTCTGTTAGCGCGGCACAGGAGGCCTCAAGTGTCAATAAACGCTCATCTTGTAAATTTGCACATACCTCGAGGGAGCCTATCTTCTGAGCGTGTTTGGACACTGTGGCGTGGACGTGGTCCAGCTTTGCTTCGAGCGTTGAAATGGAGGCTTTGAGATCGACAGAGAGGGCTTTAACTCGACGGAGAGGACTTTAAGGTGCTCTTCCCAGAGGTTAGGAATAGCTGCCGTGCTAATCTCGCCACCTACCTCATCTGTGGGGCTAACCTTCACCTCCTGGTCTTTTCCAATCTGTCTGGTTGCATGCGTTGACATTTCGGTGGTGTATCCGTCAAACGAGACGAATATTACTATTTGTTGTGCCTTTCAGCATCCTGAAATGTGAAATTATCAAAAGTTGCAGGAGTGAGACTCAACACATGTCTCTACTCCATCTCAGTCAAACCGGAAGTTGAAAATAGTAGCTTTTTGAACAGCAATTTCATGTTTTATTTGTATTCTGTTTGAATAACTAAAACATGGTCACTTAACAGTTAATGTTAACCACTTACCATTATAAATCAACATAAATTACAGCCTAATGTATTTATATATTTTTATTACATTATATTAAAATTGCTTGTTCTGCCTTTTCGTCAGAGGTGTTACCGATGTTTTAAATGATAATTCAGGCTTCCTGGGATCAAAGAATTAAAAGGTTAATGACGTTATTAAGATTTTTTTTAGTAACAATTTAGTTAAATATGTATGTAAGTATTATAATGTGATGTTTTTCGATTTCTGTCATTTACTTTTTTCTAATTGGCATTGAGTCTTCAAATTTTAAACATCATATCCTTAAAATGTTTACTCATGAATGTTGCAACAGTTAGCTAGATATTAAATAAAACATGTTCAAATAAACTGGACAACTCAGATGCCAGAACACCAATATACCATAAAGTAACACCAGTGATGCACAGTAACACCAGTGATGCAAAGTAACAGCAGTGACAGAGTGTAGGCAATGGCACAATGGAAGATTATTAGTATTTCACCTAAAATAATTTTCATATTAATTGTTTTATTATAATATGCTGGGATGAAGCCTAAAAATATGTATTCCATACCACAATATGGAAATATAAAATTAATTCAGTCATGAACTTTGGAACCTAGGGATGAGTATGAAAGAGATGGCTGACTGACAAATAATTCAAAAACAAAATGTTGGAACAGGGGTTGCACCCAATGACGATACACCCACACAAGTGACTGCATAAAATAGAACATTTGTAGTGTGTGAATATTTGTATGTGTGTGTGCTTGGTATAGTGGTGTGTGAGTACAGTATGTGGTGTGTGTGTGTGTATGTGTTTTTGGTCATTTTTATTTTATTATTTTATACAAAAGTATAGTATAGTCATCCAGTATAATGCCAGGGTATGGTTGTTCGTCATAGCTCACAATACACCACTGTCTACTGTGCTTAGACTCAATTACCTCTGGTCGAAGTGGAGTTGAACTATCCAAGTTGGTAACATCTGTGGGAGAAGTCATAGGCTGGCACTGTCAGGAGAGTGACTGTTTGGAGACTATAACATGGCAGTCCTTTGAGCTGCTTGACAGACACCACTTTTGTCTCTATATTTTAGGATGCCAGGTGTGGTGCTTAATACCTGGTGCATGCGCATGGTTCCTTTTATACTAACCCTGTGTCTTTCTATCTCCTCCTCGCTGCCATAATGCAACTGTATTTGATTCCCAGAGTTCTTCAATTCCTTGTTGAAGGACGTTGGATCTGTTATGTCCCTTACATAGACTATGTAAAAGAGTTTTATAGTCTATTTAATAGAGTACATTAGTCTATGTAAGAGAGTATAATAGATTATTTTACTCTTTTACATAGACTATTATACTTTCTTACCTACTTTTATGAGTGTATATAGTTGCGTAAGATAATAGTATTGTGTGTACGAGGGTATGATTGTGCATTTAAGAGAGTGTTTTTGTATGTGTGTTAGAGAGAACAGTTATTTATGCATGAGAGTATGACAGCAAATGCAGGAAAAAATATGACAACAAAGAAAGTTAGGTAGTGTGTGTGAAAGAGTTTAGTGGCGTATGTGTCAGAATCTGACATTGTTTGTAAGAACAAGTATGAATACTGTCCTAAACAGCCTCTCATACAAAGGTGTTTTTATTATCCCATGATCGGTCCAGCATCTTGCATGGTAGTTTGCTGCCATCGGTTGGCGAGTGTTTGTGTGTGAATGGGTGAATTAAATTTTACATGACTTTTTTTTACTGCCTGGAGGATATTCAAAAAGATCTCCAAATGCCCACCAAACGTCTGCACCAAGACGTAGCAACGTGGTGGAATAGTACTTACTATATGGTCGAGAGTTTACTGGAGAAGAAGCGGTCAATTTCAGCATATAGAGCTGACAACCTGCCAGTGACCCTTACGGCTAACCAATGTGCTTTACTGGAGAAAACAATCACTATTTTGGCACAATTTAAAGAACTGACCAGACAACTTAGCTCCTCCACCTCTTCTACACCTGAAGTCATCCCTACATTCACAGTGCTGAAATGCCTACTTGCTCGGGAGAACGAGGGGGACCGTGAAAACAACTTCTTGAGGCTGTCCAGAAAAGATTCAAGACCATTAAGAATGAGCCCTTGTACACACCCGAGGAAGCAGAGACAGTGCCAGAAAACCCCCATAAAGCCCTACGTATGGAAGCGAAGCCAGACAGCGGCAGCAGCAGCAGAAAGAGCAGTTTGAAAGGCCTGTTTAAGGAAATCCTGCAGCAGCATGATGAGGAACGTGGGGCAAGTAGCACAAGCACACACGTTGAAATTGCTAAAATGCTAATGCAATCTGTAACCTACTTACGTTATAGGTTGGTATTGCACTATCGTTAAATACAGCACCATTTAAAGATTTAAATGCCTATTAAACCCTAACCCTAACCCTTTTTTATTTTACAATATTGCATTTTATTTTCTTTTTATAAGTATTCCTATATTTAGTTAAGTTGCTGTTGCACTACTGTTTTATACTGTTCTATTTAAAAATAAACGGCTTCCATTTGCTGTATTCATTCATGTTTTACAAAGGGTTTAACCTGAGCCAGGCCATACCACAATGATAATCTTATCACAGTCTTGCAGGCATAGTATGATTTAAAAAAAAATATTTTAAACACACTGGTATTGGTACTTGATATCGTCCCATACCCACAGCACGGGTATCGGAATCGGATTGGGAGGGAAAAATGGTATCCGAACATCTATAGGTACAATGTAAACAAAATGTGACAGAAAGTCATTGTCAAACCTGTTAAAAATCTTTTTAAATATTAAATAGATTTTTTTATAGAAAAGCAGTACTTTCATTCTGTACTCCTCAACAGCCCAGTTGGTGTATTATTTTTTTTTTAAACTATAGCTTTTAAACATTATCCATATTTAACCATTATTTAAAGCCCCTCAACACCCACACAGGTGTTTTCAGTTAACCTGGTTGATTAGACCTCTTCTCAGGACTGTGTGGGTGTGTCTAATCTGATTGATTGACATATTCCTGAGTCTCCTGTTAGCTTTCTTCCTCCTGTTAAGGCGGGACAAAGTTCACCTTTGTCATTCTTAGTGAAAGATGGACATTTATGACCTCATAAATTCCCATCAAATTCTCATCAAAGCCCCGCCCACCTTCAACCCAAGCAGAGGTCTAATCAGCCAGACTAACTGAAAACACCTGTGTGGGTGTTCAGGGGCTGTAACACTTCTTGATCTTAGTTTACATTAATAATTAGAAACCAATTTACATCATAATGTACTTCAACAACTAGCACTACAGTATAATTATTAAATACTATTGAAGTGTTTTATACCTTAGATGTTAAAAACTCAAATGTGGTGAACTGAATCCTTTTTCTCCCTTTTCCATTATTACTGCCTATAAACATCAACAAGTTCACAAACCTGTGTTCTTGGTCCAGCTGTAGAGCTTTAATGAACAAACAGTTACGCCAGTGTTACAGTTAACCCACCAAGAGGGCGAGGGGAGTAAATGCCGATACAAATGTGTCACTATTCTAATACTTCATACAGGTAGAATAAATTATACTATGGTAACATACACACATGCCAAACAGAAAGCAGAACAAAACAAGCAGAGAAAGGACCAAGAGGTGAAAACAGGGTGGAGTGAATGAGCATATCTGTACATTTGATCCTTAATGTTCTCCTTGGTTTGCTGTCAGTGAAAATATATATATATATATACACAAGGTAGAAGGTTAACACAGCCAGCATCCAAATAGTTTCCATGGCTCTTGTGGGGTTGCAGTTAGATGATATTATAAAAGCCTCAGTATGAAACAGTGATGATGCCCTCATCATGTATACTTGGACATCAGAATCCAGTGGGAATTGAAATGACCCATTAAACATTCCTATCCAGAGGATTAAACACAGAGCACCACTCTCAAATTGCATCATATACAGAACAAATAGGGAGAGAGTGAAGGAAAGAAAGAAAGAGAACTGAAGCATATTTTGATTGTTCAAGTATTTTTTTTGTATGGAATGATGCAATAGGGGGAATGATTGACTGTTTGGTCTCCTTCATTCAATTAACATCAAAGTGGTTTCCACTGAAGAACACAACACAGCCTCTGTCCTCAGCTCTGTGTGGTGAGCAACGAGGAATGGAATAGCAAGGAGCGTTCCCTTTGGTCAGAATTGGTGATTATAGTTAAGATAAAATCTGTGCCAGACCTCTCTCTCTCTCTGACTGCACTATCCATCCTTAAAGGTTGAATATGGAGAATGAGCAGAACACCGCCATCAAGTGTCTAAAGATCGTAAACAAAAATAACTAGTAAACGAACTACTATCAACGGCATCAGAGGCGATGCACAGACACTCAGTGCGGCTTGGGAAATAACTTTTCCAAGTTGTGTGATAATCAGAGAAACAACTTCAAAGTAACGCACCACTTCCTGTTTTAATTACAGTGTACCAAGTCTTTCCTCTATAACTTTCATATTGTTTGAATTATGAAAAATATTTTGATAATTTTTGATCATAGGGTTAGAAAGATTATGTGTGCAAAAAGTTGTGCTGATGAGACTCTTGGCCTAGGACGAAGTCGCAAAAGAAGGTTTTAAATATTTTTGGCATGTGTGTTTTTTTTTTCAATTTTGTGTAACAGCGCCAACTAATGTCCGGTTGGCCTCAAATTTTGCAAGTTTCCATGGAGAACTATCACCCTGAGTTTGATGTTATTCGGGCTAATTATTGCGAAGATATACAATACATCCTGTTATGAGTACAACATACAGGAAGTCGTTTCTTCATAAAATACACATGTTTTGGACTATTACAATTCTTTTCATAACTTTTTATCAAGATGATTAAAGGATAATTCCTGCAAAGTTTTGTGGTGATTCGACTCTTAGCCTAGGAAGAGTTAGAAAAATAGGTTTTTCATTTTTTGCAATTTTGTGCAAAAACACTCAGCAGAAATGTGCCGTGGTCTAAATCCCAAGATTCAGCACCTTTCAGAGAACATGTAGATGTAAGAAATCTATATTTGAAATATACAATGTGGAAGTTAGAGGCCCCAGTCTTTACCTCCCCTGAAAGTTTTGTTGCTAACTACGGTTAATGCTCCAGTATGAGTGCTATTCAAAACAGCGCCACCTCCTCGCTGACTGATGTCATATTTTTCCCAAAGCCTCAGATGAGCATCAGAAACTGTTTCTGTTTCTTGTTAATCTGATTTATAATTGCTAAGATATGTCCTCAAAGCAATTTCAGTCAAAAGCAACTGGACTTGGTTATTTGTCTAGGAAGACGTTTCACCTCTCATCCAAGAGGCTTCATCAGTTCATGTACACATCTGACCAGGCTGGGACTGGTCCATCAGGTCTGGTCAGATGCGTACATGAACTGATGAAGCCTCTTGGATGAGAGGTGAAACGTCTTCCTAGACAAATACCCAAGTCCAGTTGCTTTTGACTGAAATTGCTTTGAGGATAACGATGACCTGGACAAATGAGAACTTTCACAGGCATATTGCTAAGATATGATGAATTCTGCATAACAGCCCCACCTAGTGGTTGGTTGGTGTGAAATTCTGTAGGGGGCCTCAGTAAGACATAGGAAACTAAATTACCAAGTTTTGTGTTGGTCCGACCCAATTTAAGGAAGATACGCAGCGCTTCCTGTTTTGACTGTAATCAACCGGAAGTTGTTCCTTTATAACTTCTGCATTTATAATAGCATCAAATTTCTTTTGATAACTTTTGATCAGGACCATCCAAACATTAACTCATGTCTACGTTTAACTCTGTCCACATTGAGGTCTGCAGGTCTGCAGTCAGGGATACATGAGTGTGTCAAGCGATGAAAGTTAGCCAGTCTTCAACTGGAAGTCTTTCTTTGAGTGGTTTGGAATCAATTAGCTAACTAGCTCTCAACTCAAAATGATTACTTGTTTCTGCAGTCTAACAACAGACAACCCTGGCAACCCGCAATGCCAGCTGCTACTGGCTGGTACAATGGAAACAGAACGTGACAGAGAGTCATTGTCGAACCCGTCAAATTTAAAAGAAAATATTAATTCAGACTAATTTTTTTTAATGGAAAAGCAATACTTTTATTCTGTACCCCTCAAAACACCCCGTTGGTGTAATATATATATATATTTTTAAATATAACTTTGAATAAAGATTTTACATATTCAACCTTTAATGGATCTTCTGAGTGGTAAGTTGTTTGGATCCACATCTTACATTAGTAAGACGTATTCATATAATGGCCAAGTAAAAACACTGAGCATTTCTATCGTTAAGACATGTTTTCAATCACCAAATATTTAAAGTTGCATTTACTGTGCCGTTTTTTCATTGCTGTTAAGCTACTGTGAATGGAGGACTGCACCAACGGCAGATATTTAAATGAAAAGGAGGAGGATTATGCTCTTGGCTATATCAATGCAGGAAGTAAACAAATCTTTACACTCACGCTTATCAGTGATCGAAAGAACAATGAAAAAGATTTTATCAAGACAAGAGATAAACAGGAGGAAGTGTTAAGTTTGCATCAATTGCAAATTAATTGAGAAAAACAGCGAGGCCTCTTTTCGAAAGATATGATAAAACATACTTATAGGGAAATTACATATATCTCTAATGCAAGCTTGGTCCAGATGAGGGATTCTCTTTTGTAGTTGAGGCAAATAAAGTCAAATATTTGAGCATTTACTGTATCTTCATTTACTGATTTACCACTCTACTAATTTAATTAAACCCCCGATTTTTCTCCCAGTTCATTGTTGTTGAAATTCATCTGTGAACCAATCAACAGTGAGTTGAGAGGAAACTTTCAAACTTAGGCACTATAGCAACATTTTGCATCTGTAACCATACTAAACCATACTTTAGTTGTCATGGACAGATAACATGAAAACATTGACAATGAACAATTTGCCCAATATGGACCACTCAGTTTGATATATTGAAGAGAAACATAATCTACACAGTATCATATATTCTCAAGGAACACATTTAGCAATAATGTAATAAGAGTACTTCATGAAATTAAACAACACTGTTAACTAGTCCAATTGTAATTGTCTACGTGCCTCATCAAAATGCATCTCTTATCTAATGAGCTATTTGGGACGGTTGATGTTGGAGTGTCAGCACAGTCCAGTTATTGTTTTCGTAGATATATGCAAGAAATAGACAATAAATTAATTAGAATTTAAATAAATGAAAATTAAGAAAATAAATGAATGATTGGTACCATTCTGCCTTGAGAAATGTCTGGCTGCAACCAAAACTGGCGTGGTAGTCACACTCAATGTCAGCTGCTCATTTAGGAGCTTCTTTGATCTCCAACTATTTCCAAAGCTTTTCAGGTGGTCTTGTTGTTGTTAAGACACTCTGCAATGTGAGAACAGAGACATCTCTTCCAGATCGGTTAAATTAGTCTATATCCGTCTGCTACAGAGGTATTTATCCTCACATACTCACACACACACACATGCACACAGGGGTTCCTGAAGGCTGACATATTTTTCTTTTGAAGCTGCCAATATCTTGTGCTGATATTCAGTATCTATAAAGTGGACCAGTTTCACATAAAAAATACAAAGTATTTTGAGTTGCCCCAGCATTTTATTCTTCTCAAGGGGGATAAAATGTTCATTCAGAACCAATCTGTCTATTTCAGTCACAATCTCTTCAAGAGTTTAGTGTTTTAAATTCTGGCTAGCCATCTGTGATGATGAATTTGAGGTAGAATTCATGAGCTGTAATCAAATCACATGTGCAGTTGTCTGACATCATAACCAGAATGTCATGACGTGTATTTAGTGTCTATTCACTGACGCAATAGTTGCCAACAGATGTAAATGCACTCTGGATAACATACAGTGAGAATGCACCATTAATGATTAATTATATATATATATATATATATATATATATATATATATATATATATATATATATATATATATATATATATATAGTTTTACATTTCTGTTGTTAAATATGTTGTTTGTAAAGCTGGAGTTTGACAAAAACAATTTCCACTTGGGATTATTAAAGTATTTCTTATTCTGATTAAATGACGACTGTTATGCATACATAAGTATAGATCGTTTTGTTGTTTGCTGGCCCACAGTAGAGCTGTTTTGTTGATTATTTTAAAGTTGTACTCCATACGATTTGAGATCCCTTGTTTCTAGCGGCCTCTTTGTCAGTAAGTTGTAACTGCAGGTGAGCATGTTCTTTCAGAGCCTCCATCTTGTCACGGTCACTATGTGCGTTGACTTGTTATTTATTTATTTAATTTTGCCCTTTTGTAAACTTTATTGAAACACATTCTGCTCTCTACTTCAGTTCCGTACCCTAAATGTTCCTTCATGATCCACTAACATGGAGAGCTGTGATATATTTAGATCTAGGCCGCAAATGTCGCCACAGACACAGTTGTTGGAATAATCAGCAAAAAGGCAACAAGTGCTTTCATTAGAGGGTCACATGATCAATCACCATTGTTTTAACTCACTCTGGGATAGATGGTATCTTAATTAAATAGATAGAAACTTAACAACTTTAAATAGCAGGTCACAGGTCAATCCTAGTCTGAATTGATTGGTCTAGGGTTCAAATAGTAACTGTTTATATCACTAGTCTAGTCTATCTATCTATCACTATATTACCAATGCTGTGTACAAAATATAGTGCAAACTATTCCAAATAGTGGAAATCCTAGTGGAGTTGGTTGGTGCCATGGGGAATGTTTAAAGCTTGGACAGATGTATCATTCAAAGCCTTCGACCCTGGAGAAACAGTTACATGAAATAAAGTATAAAAAAAGCTTAATATAAACCCAATGTAGCCAGTCTATCACACACACAGACAGACAGACAGACAGACAGACACACACACACACACACACACACACACACACACACACACACACACACACTTACACACACACACACACACACACACACACACACACACACACACACTCACACAGTCTATGAAATTTGTATGAATGGTAGCAGGAGGTGCAGGTTGTTGTGACCAGGTGTCCCGTTGCATGCATGTCAGGTGAGTATTAGTAGGCCTGGCCAGTCTCGACCTGCAGCAGTCCCAGTACAGCTGAGTGGTCAGCAAGCTTCATCCTGCGCTGACTGGACAGACTGACGTTCTTCGCCAGGTAATCCACAGCAGCTGCAGAAGATTGGAGACAAAAGACAATCAATCCCCTAATCATACATTCAGGGGTTGGCAGAGCACTGAAAATCTAAAATTTTAGAGTCAGACTAATCTCAATTGTAGGAGATAGACTGAGACAGACTCTATTTGTGGCAGCAGGTGTATGTGGTATTGAGACAAAATAAAATGCAAAATACAGTATGCGTTCATAGTAATGAAGCAAGGCAAGCCTAGTTTATTTATACTGCACATTTGAGACACAAAGACAATTCAAACTGTGTACATGAGCATATATATGCTTATATATTGTGTATATATATTTATACAGTTGAGATCAAAATTAGAGAACAGTAACCACTGCGTCAGAAGAGAAGATTTCAACAATGTTTTCTTCTCTAGGGTTCAAAAATGAATGACTTCAGCACATCTGCGCCCACAGGACATCACTCATTTCTCACACTGCTCTGGTTTTTCTCTGCGTCAGTTCTGACACGGTTCACTAACTGTAGTGGGTTTCTTAGACATTACTTTTTCCAGAGAATTTCCCAGATATTCTCTGTGGGGTTTAGATCTGGAGACTGGGCTGGACATTTCATTCAATATTCTTAACTTTAAGGAACTGCTGAACCTGTTTTACAGTGTGACAGGGGACATTGTCTTATATGAAAAATTGCAGCTGATTAGGAGACAATTGCAGTGGATGTTGCTGAAGGAGATTCACATAAACACTTGCATTCACCCTGCCATGTAGCTGTACAAGAGGCCCAACTCCTGCTGCAGAAAACATCCCAATGCACAATTTACAATATGTCAAACTACAGAAAAAAGTTGAGGAAAACTGTTCAAACCTACTATCGCCTATGACTGCTCAGTGCATAAAAAAGACAAGTACCCAACCTTCATAATATAATGAGTTTGAAATGAAAGGTACATTTCCACTATGGTCAAATACCCTATACCCCTATGTGAGTCGCTCGAGCGGCCGTTTGACCACAGGGCCAAAAAACAGCCGCTCAAACCCCTGAGAGAAACCTGTTTGCTGATTGGATGTAGCTCTCAGTGGGATGTGACGTGTGGAAGTACAGACGCCACAACAAAACGGCGAAGTAGAGTAGACACTTTTATCCAGTGGTGTAGTAGAACGTAGCACAGAAAATGATCTGTGCACACACATCTGTTAAATAAATGCTGTAGCGGCCGGGTTAGATTCTGACCTGCTGCCCTTTGCTGCGTGCTCTCTCTCTCACACACACACACACACACACATACACACACCGTATTGCAAGCGGGGTGACAGCCTGTCTATCAACAAACACTTTTACAACACCCAGAATTTTTAAGGTGCTTGCTTTCATGTTACTTGTACATAAGTTGACATTGTGAATCATACAGGCCACCTTAAATCAAACTCTGTATTTCTTTTGAGGAAGAACGCGCCGCTGTATCACTGATCAGCTGATCACTGGCTATCAAAACCCATTCAGAGTGATACATCACCTCCAGAGCCTTTTTTTTTAATTGGAGAGAGAGAGAGAGATTTGAGATGGCGTGGTCTGAAAATTTCTGAGCGGCCACATTTTATACTAATGGAAAGGCGCCTATGTGATGTTGAAAAAATAGTTTCTAGAAGCATTACTGAAAAAATGGCCACTGTCATGTCAGATATCAGCCCGTATGTGTTGTAAAACATATACAATCCTGCATTAACTTTTCAAAGCTTCAGCTTTAAGAAAGGACTGTAAAGTGTAAATTTCGTAAAAAAATCTTTAAAAACTTTTAAAAAATCAACCTGCAAGTTGCACATAGAGCGCCATGTAGTGGTAAATGGTTCATGAAGCTTCATTTTGCCTTCTCTAGAGATAGGAGCCAGGTAAAGTCAAAATAGTATGTCATCCATGGCAACAATGCAGTTAATTGATGGATTTTTCATAGTTTTTTGGGCAACAATGGAACTCTATGGCACAGAGAAATAATCAGACTTTGATACGATAGAGAGTTGTCACCAAATCAGTGGTCTGTTCACTGACCATGGTCGCTAGCACAGACCACTAGTTCATACCAATAGGGGTGCTGAAGCTAGAGGTCCAGACCATTTAGTGAGTGGTCCATGGAGTGGTCTTTGTGGTCCGTGGTGTGGTCCCTGTGGACTGGACCAGTTGTTCAGTGATCCATGTCAAGGTTCTTGTGAGGAACCTCAGCATCTCTACAATAGTACAAAATAGTACAAAAGTACATCCATTGTTGGTTTGGTGCAGCACATTCGATTTGTTGACAAGAAGAACACTGTGTTTGACAGACAGACCAAAGTAGCCAACAGTTTGGCTCCACAGAAAGAGACAAGACACAGAGGCAGGTAGTCACTAGAATAACTGTGGTTTTTGGAAAGCCGGCATTAATGCTCAGCAAATTTTTCTGTCTGAGTGGATGATGTTACCCCTCCCTGGTTCAGCTGGTGATAACTTTTCTTTTATAGGACAGGAGAGAGGAGGGCTGACAGTAGATTAGATGTGACATGTTTGGGTGTGCATGTGTGTGTGTTGTGGATATCAGGGGGAGATAAGTAAGGCATGTCTGTTAGGATGCTAACATGCACAGAAAGGAAGCTGTCACTCAAAAGAAGAGCACCTATGGGTGGGCAGGTCTTTCTGCTAAGATGCCAGTCAGGAAGATAGCAAGTGGGGGAGTAGAGTGTGTGTGTGTGTGTGTGTGTGTGTGTGTGTGTGTGTGTGTGTGTGTGTGTGTGTGTGTGTGTGTGTGTGTGTGTTTCACAAGGATTTCATAAGGCTCTCTGAAAGAAGCTATTTTTCCTGTCAACCAGCTTTATACCTTAAATCCCTGTGAGCAGTCACACTGAGAGTCCTCTGCCTCCAAGGTTGAGCCTATCTGATAACACACACTAATACAAATCACATGCACAAACATAGGTGTGAACACACATCTCGTTTATTTTGCCAGTATGTACTTTAATCTGTCAGGAGCTTCCTTAATTAGAACAAGATAAGAGACAAATGTCTGAAGTAAACTGTTAAATCTGTCTGCAGGAGGGAGTGAAGGGGGTGGAGGGCCACAGCCAAACCACAAATGTGACATCAGAGAGGACCAGCTATAGCTTCCGAGATATTTTCCAAAATAAATGTAAGTTGTGCCGTGAGCAATCATATTGGTTACAAGACCCATTTTGAAGGAAAATCTCAGCAATTTTACTTTGGTTATTACAATGTTATAACGGATCAGGAGGACATGTGGCAGTATCCAAGGAATAATGTTCATATTGGAAGATTCCACAGCTCATGATTTACATCCAATGCCAACATTCAGTGGTAATGCAGGGTTATGCTCTTTATATAGTTAAACAGAAAGTAGGGAGGTTGTGGATGAGTGTATGGCATATCTGACTTCATCGCTGTGTCCCAAATCAAGGGTGGAATTGTGTTCACGCCGGAAGTTGGTAAAATGCAGTGTTCTGCATTTATCCAGTCGCACACTCAAAAACGGCTAAAGCACTGAGTGTGGATATATGAACACTCAACGCCCTCAATCGCCGCCATTTTGTCTATGGCGGAACAACAGCGCAATGGAGTGACAACAACTAAATCCACTTGATAAATGTAAAAAGAGAGATTTTTGGTGGTGTGCTGAGCCAGAAGAGTTGATGGAAAAGATTTTGGAAAAATAAACAGAAGAGGAAAAAAGGATCGTCATTTTCAGTGTGTGAGACAGCACTTACTGGGGGAATTGAGTGGACTGATCGTGTCAGCACAGGGCACACATTGCATGAATGTCAGTGCAATCACTGCAGTGCATGATTTGGGACACAGCACCTATCCAGTCAGACCTGCAGTCCACATTTGCCTTTTCCCTAACCACAGTTGCCATGGTCAGGTATAGATATAAAGAAAATATTGTCATTGAAAGTAATCCCGGGTTGTACACAATTGTCTCTGGCCCTACTCTCTGGACAACTTGGACCGCATCAGTGCGATGTTACAGTTGAGCAGACAACCAGTGAGAGAGAAGAAGAATACGATCGATCATCTAACAAGAGCTTTCTAAAAACTTCACAGCTAACTGATGTGATGCTCAGGAACTACCCTGCTTTACTTTGCTGCTTTTCCAAGTCAAAATAACAGATCAAGCCAAAACTCGCCACTACCAGTTGTGCTGCGTTCACTTGTAATCAGAAATCGGGAACTTCCAACTTCTGAATCAGGCTTGTAGTAAGGGCAGAAGTGTAATAGGAACATGTGTGTGTATGGATTTGCATGCTGATGGGTGCATGCTGACGAGTGTTGGTCGCTTGTGTCACCGTTTGCTGCTCTCGTTAAATTCAACTGTTTTTGCTATAATATTCACAACAGTGGCTAACTAACGCTTAACATTTAAACGTCCACTAGTTCTACTCAAGCACTCCCAGCTCTCCTTCTTTCAGTCACTTTCTACACCCAAGACATTACACGCTATCTGTTAGCCACTTTAGCTTAGCAGTTAGCTTCACGGCTGGTGATGGCTTCCCCCGCTCTATCTCCTGCTCTCTCTGAGTGTCGTATTTTTAGCTTCTCCTCTGCCTCCTTTAGTGATAATGGTAAATGTAATAAGAGTAGTGTATTTGTAGCACTGGAGGTGAGGCTCAGTGAGTTAGAAGCACGACTCCGCACCATGGAAGCTCAGTCTTATGCTAGCTAGCCGGCCACCTATAACTTTAGCCGGTGCGAAGCCCCATAGTGTAGCGTTAGCTTCTGTTAGCCCTTCCTTTGCAATCCCTGAGCAGCTTGGGTCTTCCTGGGAGTCTGTTGGCAGAGGAAGGCATAGTTCTAAATCAAAGCCCAACCAAGTTTTCTCCACTCAGTGACACAACACTGGTTATTGGCAGCTCTATTATGAGAAATGTGGGACCATAGTCAAATGCGTCCCAGGAGTTGGAGCGGGCAACATAGAGTCCTATTAGAAACAACTGGCTAAGGATAAACGTAAATATGGAAAAATTATTATTGACGTTGGCGGTAGTGACACCCCATTACGCCAATCGGAGATCACTAAAATTAATGTGGAGTCGGTGTGTGCTTATGCAAAAACTATGTCGGACTCCCTAATTTTCTCTGGTCCCCTGCCCACCTTTACTTGCGATGACATGTATACCTGCATGTCATCATTCCACCGCTGTCTCTCTGGATGGTGCCCAGTAAATAATGTTATTTACTGTGCTTTGTAGATAATTGGCAATCTTTCTGGGAAAAACCTGGTCTTATTAGGAGAGATGGTATTCATCATACTTTGGAGGGGGCCGCTCTCATATCTAAGAACCTGGACGAAGTTTTTAGCAGTCTAAAACCATGACAACAACCGAGTGTTGGGCTCAGGAAGCAGAGTCACAGTCTAAATCACCTCTCTGTGCACCCTGTGGAGAATTTTCCAACTCAGTAATCTATACAAACGCTGTTTGCCCCACGGTCATTTAAATTAATTAAATTAAAAAAAACAGAAGAGGAACGAAAACAAAAAAGCTTGATAAAATTGAACACAAAATCTGCAATAGTGCAATAACATGTAAAATAAAATGTGGACTTTTAAACATCAGATCGCTGCCATCTAAAGCTGTTTGTCAATGATCTGATATCAGATAACCATATTGATTTACTCTGTCTGACTGAATCCTGGCTGTGTCATGAAGTATATGTTAGCCTAAATTAATCCACTCCTCCCAGTCATATTAATACCCATATTCCCAGAGGCAGTGGTCAAGGAGGAGGCATTGCAGCTATTCAAGATTCAAGATTCAAGAAGCTTTATTTATCCCGAGGGAAATTATTGTGCAACAGTTTCAATACAAAGGTGGGAAAGGATCCAGAGTGAAAATAAGCTAACATAATCAATCAAAATAAAGCTAACGTAAAATAAATCAAACAATAACTAAGTGTGACAGAGTGCAACAGACATTGTGGTTAAGCGTAATATACAACAATACGCACTGTGCAGTTTAGCAGCATATTTAAATAAAATAAGTACAAACTAAATAAGTGATAAGGAGCGAAAAGTGAAACAGTGTTAAAAATGTAGCAGCATTTCCTACAGAACTAAGTTACAGTAAAGTACAGTGAAGTTTAGCAGCCTTTCTTACTGAAGTAAGTTAAGTTAAGTTACAGTAAAGCCCAGTAAGGTGTAGCAGCAGTAAGTTACAGTACCACTAAATGAGTGATGTAATAGTGATATAAAGTGATGTAGTAGTGATATAAAGTGACAGTGAAGTGTAGCAGCCTTTCTTACTGAAGTAAGTTACAGTAAAGTACAGTAAAGTGTAGATACAGCATTTGTTACTGAAATAAGTTACAGTACAACTGAATAAAGTGATGCAGTGATGATATAAAGTGACAAAGTGACATTTTCTCAGGATACAGTGTCTCCACTGTTCCTTACCTGACCGGGGGGAGATGAATTATAGAGTTTGATGGCCACTGGAAGAAAAGACTTTCTCCGGCGTTCAGTGTTACACCGGGGGAGAATGAGTCTGTGGCTGAAGGTGCTTCTGCTAGAGGTCAACAGCTGGTGGAGAGGGTGAGAGTTGTTGTCCAGGATGCTGTGCAGTTTAGACAGCATCCTCCTCTCTGACACCGCCACCAAAGAGTCCAGCTTGACCCCCAGGACGGAGCCAGCCTTCCTGATGATCTTACTGATTCTCTTGGCGTCTGCTGCCCTCAGCCTGCTGCCCCAGCACACAACAGCAAGGAAGATGGCACTGGCTACAACCGACTGATAGAACATCCTCAGCATGGTATTACATACATTGAATGACCGGAGCCTCCTCAGGAAATAGAGACGACTCTGACCCTTCTTGTAAACAGCCTCAGTGTTCTTGGACCAGTCCAGTTTGTTATCCAGGTATACTCCAAGGTATTTGTAATCCTGGACAACATCCACAGGCACGCCATTGATGGAGATGGGGAATCCACCACTAGCTCCTTAGTCTTGGTGGCGTTTAGAATCAGGTGATTAGCTGCACACCAGTAGACAAAGGAGTCCACAACGCCCCTGTACTCCTCCTCCTTAGCCTCACTGACACAGCTATTTATGACTCAGGCCTATTAATCAACCCTAAACCTAAACTAAATTATAATCCATTTGAAAGTCTTGTTCTTAGTCTTTCACATTCAACTGGGAAAACTCTGCGCGCTTTCTACTGTATTTGTTATAGTGTACCGTGCTCCTGATCTGTACTCTGAATTTCTATCTGAATTCTCTGAATTTTCTCAAATTTAGTCCTTAAATTTGATAAAGTAATCATTGTAGGAGATTTTAATATTCACATGGACTTAGATAATAATAGCCTTAGTACTGCGTTTATCTCTCTATTAGATTTGATTGGTTTTAGTCAGAGTGTACATAAACCTACTCACTGTTTTAATCAGACCCTCAACCTTGTTTTGGCTTGTGGTGTGGAAATCAATGACTTAATAGTCTTTCCACAGAATTCTATTTTATCAGAACATTATTTAATAATTTTTGATTTTGTATTACAGGACTTCTTACCTCTGGGCAAAGTTTCTAAGCTAGATGCTTATCTGATAATGCTGTAACTAAATTTATGGAAGCGATTCCATCTGCATTTAATTTAATGCCTTATCCCAATATTCAAGATTCCTGTTCTATTGTCAGTTTCTCTGTAATTGATCACCTTGTTGACAGTGTTGCAGGTTCACTACGAACAACACTTGATTCTGTTGCTCCTTTAAAAAAAAGATAATGAATCATTGGAATTTAGCTCCATGGTACAACCCACAAACCCGTTAATTAAAACAAGTATCGCAAAAATTGGAAAGTAAATGACGTTCCACTAAATTGGAGGAATCTCGCTTAGTTTGCCAAGAAAGTCTAAAAACATGTAGGACGGCCCTACATAATGCCAGAGCAGCCTATTACTCATCTATAAAAGATAGATAGATAGATAAATAGATAACTTTATTTATCCCCAAGAGGGAAATTAGGTCATCATAGCAGCGGTACAAAACAATCAGAAGTACAAAAAATAAAATACAATATAAAATACAAAATATGAACTACAATTAGAGTACAGTATCGCAGATAAACACTATATTACAATATATTATGTGGATTTTAAGGTGCAAGAGAGAGAAAGGTGTATTACAGTGATAAGTCACTTCGAATAATGTGAGTTTATTCCCTGAGCATTGCTGAGCGTTGCTGTGAAGCGTTGTTGAGTCTGATGGGAGCAGGTAGGAATGATTTCCTGTGCCGTTCTTTAAGGCAGCGAGGTTAAAGGAGTATGCTGCTGAAGCTGCTCTTAAGCTTGTCCAGGGTTTTCGTGGAGGGGATGAGAGACATTGTCCATGATCACCAGCAGTTTTGCCAGCATCCTGTGCTCCACCACCTCCTCCAGGGTGACAAGCTTAGAGCCAACAACAGACCCTGCCTTCTTTATAAGTTTGTTCAGTGTGTTTGCGTCTTTTGCTTTGATGCCCGCACCCCAGGACACCACAGTGAAGAAGATGGTGCTCGCGACAACAGACTGATAGAACATCTGAAGCATCCGGTTGCAGACATTGAAGGACCTGAGCCTCCTAAGGAAGTAAAGCCGGCTCAGGCCCTTCTTGTAGACTGCCTGCGGGTTTGCGGTCCACTCCAGTTTATTGTCCAGAACAACACCCAGGTACTTGTAGGAGTCCACGATAATGATGTCCGTCCCACAAATGCAGACTGGAGATGGCGGGGGCTTGTTCCTCCTAAAGTCCACCACCATCTCTTTCGTCTTCGCCACGTTCAGCTGCAGGTGGTTCTCCTCACACCATTTGACAAAATTGCCGACCAGGTCCCTGTACTCATCCTCTCTCCCACCCTCTACACGCCCCATAATGGCCTTGTCATCAGAGAATTTCTGCAGATGACATGACTTAGTGCGGTACTTAAAATCTGCAGTGTAGATGGTGAAGAGGAAGGGCGACAGCACAGTTCCCTGGGGGGCGCCGATTTTGCTGATCAGACGGTCAGACACACAGTTACATAATCTCACATACTGCGGCCTGCCCGTCAGATAGTCATTAATCCATGTGACGAGAGGAGAATCCACCTGCATGTTCTCCAGTTTGGCCTTCAGCAGCTTGGGCTAGATGGTGTTAAAGGCGCTGGAGAAGTCGAAGAACATGACATGGACAGCAGTGTTGGGAGGAGAATAAGAACAATCCTAGATTTCTTTTCAGCACTGTAGCCAGGCTGTCAGAGAGCCACAGCTCTATTGAGCCATGTATTCCTATAACCCTCAGTAGTAACGACTTCATGACTTTCTTTAATGACAAAATTATAACTATTAGAGACAAAATCAACTCGCTTGGCACCAATTTTTCTTCAAACCCAGGAACCTTAGAAACAACTGTACGAGCCGATATATTCTTGGACTGCTTTTCTACAGTTGACCTTCACAAATTAACCTCTACTATTTCGGCATCACAGTCTTCTACTTGTCTCCTAGACTCTATTCCAACTAGGTTACTTAAAGAAGTGCTACCTTTATTTAGCACTCCTGTATTAGATATGATTAATATGTCTATCAGCAGGTTATGAACCACAGTCTTTCAAAGTAGCTGTAATTAAACCACTTCTTAAAAAGCCCAGTCTTGATCCAGAGGTTCTAGCAAACTTAAGACCCATATCTAACCTTCCTTTTCTCCTCAAGAAATCCTCAGCTCCTCAGCTGTGTGACTTTTTACATAATAATGACTTATTTGAGGACTTCCAGTCAGAATTTAGAGCATATCATAGCACTGAGACAGCACTGGTAAAAATGACTAATGACTTTCTAATTGCTTCAGACATTTCAACGTATTGCGCACCCTGTTAATTAAACCTATTTTCAGAAATAGCACAGAAAACATAAATAAAATGTCATAGTCCTTTTGAAGGTACTTGTCAAGTTTTTTCTAAAAGATCATGCATGTACCGTAAACAGCTGATGGGTCGTCTATCTCAGGCTGAGCTCAATCGAGAAACAACTTAAAATGTCAACATTTCCATTATTGACATCAAGGCTGTTAACTACTGTATAAGGTCAGGCTATCAGTTGTTAACCCCCATATTTTGTCTTGTTATGAGCCTGCAGTACACTCATTGGCCCTCATTTATCAAACGAACGTACAGAAAAACGTGCGTACGACCATTTCCGCACAAACTTCGGCATTCATCAATTTGGACATGAGCAGGAGCTATGATCAAATCTCACGTCTGGTCTGAGATTGTATACGCAAATTTGAGCCTGTGGATTTGCGGTGCAGCACAGCAAAATCTGACTGAAAATAATTAACAAACGACAGCTGTCATTAAGCATAAGCAATCACATATCAAGAACAGATCAAAACGGATTCTTAAAAAGAATAAAAAAAATAAAAATTGTGGTTGGAGCAATTGATTGTACTCATGTGCGTCTGAAGGCACCATCCATGAATGATTACGCATTCATCAATCGCAAAAACTACCACTCGATAAACGTACAGGTGATTTGTGATGCCAAGCTATCGCTTTTAAACACGGTGGCCAGGTGGCCAGGGGGACACATGATTATTTTATATTTCTAAACAGCTCGGCTGCAGCCCCCCGCGACCCCGACAGGGACAAGCGTTTGAAGATGAATGAATGAATGTGCTGGAGCGCGGCTGCAGGAAGGCATGCTGCAGAGCCAAAGTCATCTCCTCGGTAAGTGGCTACCCTCGATAAATTGCATTAAATCAAACAAGTTATCAGATGATTAACATTTTGGTATGGTTCTTCTAGGTGACAAAGGTTATCCTCTAACGGAATACCTAATAACCCTGCTGGCAAACCCCGCTACAGAGCAGGAGCGCAGGTTCAACAGTGCGCACACACGCACACGGGTCACAGTGGAGCGCTGTTTCGGGTTGACTGCCTCCGTTATTCTTTTCCATACAGCGTTTTTATGGGCCCCTTTTATTCCACTCTTAAGACTGCCAATTTTTATTTTTTTTTATTTTGCTCCATCTCGGATGTCAGGATGCCGATCTCTGTGTCGGAAAAGTTTCTTTTCTAACCAGTGTTTCTCCATGTTTGACCTCAGTGGGCGAGGCCTCCGAACCAGGAATATTTAAGGGCGTAACATGTTAATGAAGATCGAATTCAGCCGCCGCATTTATCAAGGCCTGCTCATTCGTAAGCTGAGATTGGTCAGATACGAATGTTTCATAAATCACACGTGTGTCCTGTCCTACTACCAATTCTGCGCTCAGATCTGCGCCCGTTTTCACGCAAGATTGATAAATGAGGGCCATTGTGTATCACAAGCAGGACAACTTGGTGCCACACTCTTGGTGAATGTCAAAACAGATCTCCTCTATGCTATACACAGAAGCAGAGCCAAGTGGTTTACTGTTCAATATCTACCTTGCTGTTGTAGCACTCATGGCGTACCATCAGTCACTTTTTGATCTTGGTGGTACTGGAAAATGTGATGAAGTGCCCTCTAAGGTGACCTTCCAGTAGAGTAAACATGTTGAAGTAATTGCCGTCTAAGGTGACTTTCCAGTAGAGAAAATGTGATGAAGTCCACTTAAGGGTGTCCTTAAATGGAGAAAACATGATAAAGGGACTGTCATGTGGAAATGTAATGTTTAATACTGTCATGTCCTCCTCCTAGAACCAGAACTTCTTCAGATTAGGTTAGAAGAGCCTCAAGACTCTGCTGATGCTACATATTGATGATTGTGCATGTACGTTCAACTGCATTGCCATGGCTGCATGGTGAATACTGATGTTTCACAGTGAATCAGTAACTCATTGTAACTTCAGTCGTACTTGTACAATATGCCCCATATTTTGACAGTCAAGGCCTGAACATACTTACATCTCTCATTGCACCAACAAATTGGTAAAAGGAAGTCATCCTGATATGACAAACTTCAGTCAATTTACATCAAATTTTAAATGCGTGTCTACACTTGATACAGAACAACACAAAGAATGTTTAGTACGCACTCTCTCTCTCTCTCTCTCTTGGAAACGCGCAGCCACACCTGCCAAAGTTCAGCCAGCTCCCCCGACGCGCGCCGAATCCAAGAGCCCATTCATCACAGCTTTAATAACTTTTAATTTATTTTTGCCTCTGCCCCCACAGACAGCCTGAGTATGCCACTGAAGAAAATATTTATTTTTAAAGAAATTCAGTTAAACCATAACCCACTTGTCGCTTATTATGTGATATACATGTAAGTGTGCTATATCAGTTTAATCATCAGTAATAGACAGTTGTAAAACATACATATCAAAATGTTGCTGCTATTTGTTTAGTGGAATCTAGCAAGACTCACTCTGGCCATACTGACTGTACTGGTAGCCGGCAGCAGTCACAGCTGGATCCATGCTGTAGCCAGTGGTGCTGTATGTGGGGGGGCAATAGGATTGGGACGGTGGAAGGCTGTCCACCGTCTTAATGGAGGCCTCAGCAGAACGCTGGCTGCAGCTGGCTGAGATGGTGTTGGATGGAGAGGAGTCCAAGGCACTGTGAAGCGGTGAGATGGAGAAGTCATGCTGTGGCTGTGAGGAAACGCTGCTGGGGTTACTCAGGATGCTCATGACCTGCAAATAGAAAGGACAATGCTACTGTCAGACCGGCCTTTTACTAACACTTTGGTACAGAGCAAGATATCCCAACAACCACTGGTTGGACCACTATGAAATCTGTTCTGAATGTCGATGACAATAATTTTTCATCATTTTGGCCACCACCTGAGCTTTCCTTTAGTGCCAAAATGTCAATAAACTAACATTTTAAGGTTTGTATGGAATATGAAAAAAAGCCAAATAAGACTCATCCTGAGTTACAGAAGTTGGAAGTTCCTGTTTACTGAGTACAAGTGAACGCAGCATAATCCGCAGTGACAAGCTTCACATGGGCAGACCAACTGCTGCTGACTGACATAAAAAGTGTCATTAACCTTGCAATGCATTTGAATTTAGAGAGGGAATGTCCACACAAACACTCCGATGGTATTTCTGGGCAAGAGGCAAGAGGCAACAAGTGCTTTCATTAGTGGGTCATATGATCAATCACCAGTGTTCTAACTCACTCTGTGATAGATAGAACTGAACACACAATTTACTAAATTAAATATGAAATATCTTATCTATCTTTAAAACAAAATTGCAGTTAACCAATAGCTTTTCACCATTCACACAGATTTTATGATATTTTTTTATGTCATTTTACCAAAGATACGTTGATGACATTTTTTTCATCCTCTCAGGGACTATTCAACAGCTCAAAGATTTCCATCAGTACCTTACTTCCACCAACCCCAACATCAAACTCTACAAGATGGGTGCATCAACCTGAACACCAGACTGACTGCCTGGCTCGGTCCTGACACTTCAATATGCCGATATGCGCCGCATGGAGTTTCTCCATCATGTCTCTAAAGGTAGAAGCTCTTTTATTTCTTAGTAACCAGCCTTTTTTTCCAGCAAAAGGTGGGTAGTGACAAATTCTCCAATCTATTCTAAATCTGTCAGGCCATCCTTCGTGGCAGTACTTTTTCACTTTCCGGATTACCTCGTCTCTGTCTTGGTTTTCTTTTATTTCTTGTAGTCTTGTGTCTCTGGCTGGCAAACTGGACAGAATCATGTTTACATACAAGTTCAGCTGCGTTTTCAGGTTAAAATCAGGCTCCCCCTTTCTGGGGAGCTCTCGACAGGATGGGTTTGTGGTCAGTTTCAATGTTGAAGTCTATGCTGACCAGAGTATGAGAAGCGTTTGACCGCTAGGGCCTCCTTGGCGTATGAGTCGGCAGACAAGACTGTATATGCCCGTGTACAGCGCCATGACATGTGGGCTGCAAAGCTCTGCTTTGATGCTGTCAAACACCTGTTGCTGGGGTTGTCCCCCATGTCAGTTCAATCCGGCTCCATAAAAGACTTTGTCAGACCTCTTCAATGGTTGGAAGTCTTTGCAAGACCTGTACTCTCACTCAGGGAGAACAATAACGTCTGCCCCTGTGTCTACTGTATCTTCTTCTTAGCCCTGTCACCTACCCATTGCCTGAGTCTTGCGTATTAACTATCCCCAAACATTACTTTCCCTTGCTGCTTCAATTTCTCCTACTGCTCTCCTCAAACATGCTCTGGACCAATGGCTTTGCCCATGGCAACTGTTGCAGGTTGAATTGCAGGCAGGGAATTGCTGCATACTGTGAACTGGCGCTCTCTCGAACATCTTGCATACACCTCCCTTGTCCTGTTGCTGCCACACCTGCCTCGATGCATGCATTTGTCCTTTGTTTTTAGCATAGCTTTTATGTGTACGTCTACGTTTGCATTTGTGTCCGGTTTGAAGTTACCTTTCATCATCTCTTGTTGCCTTATCACACTTTCACTCTGACGCGCATAAGCAACTGCTCTCTCTAGAGTGAGCTCTGCATCCATTTGAAGCTGCTCAGATAGCTCTTTATTACACAGTCCCACAACGGGTCTATCACGTATCATCTCATCATGTTAGGCACCATATCCACAGTGCTTAGCTAAGCAATAAAGTGCAGTGATAAAACTTTCAACAGTCTCTTTCTCTTTCCGGTGTCCCAGGTAAAAAAATGTTCACGTCCAAAAATCACATTCCTCCTCAAGTAGCCTTTTAGCCGCCCCAAAACAGTGGTATTGTTGTTTAGGTCCTCGTCGGCAAGTTGAAGTAAAGTAACTACATCCTCGTCATCTTCTCCCATATTGTATAACAAGGTGTTTACCTGGGTTTCACCTGGCTTTATATCTAGCCCCGATGTTATCTGTATCTTTCAAACCTTTTCTTCCACTTGGGCCATTTCTCTGGTTTTGAGACGTCTAACTTTGACGGTTGGAGGATCTGGTATCTCTCCATGCTAGGCGCTAGTGTGACTTAGAAAGCCAGCTACGGTTGTTGTGGGACTACAAAAAGTTGAAGTTTCTTCTCTTAAAATCTTTGAAACAGTCTAGTCTTGGTCTAACACACCTCTGACACCATGTCATGTTGCAGACCTTATAATTAAATATAGCTATGAGACACAGGAGTAATGTAGATGACTGAAACTTTACTGAAATGTGTTAGTACGTTACTACCAGTAGGAGACAGCCTACATTCACCAACATAACAGTTCTCAACCAAGCACTGAACAAAACTCAATCCTTAGACAGGAAGCTTCTTTTAAATCAAACAACAATGCTCCAGAATCTATTCAACCAGAAAGTACAGCAACATGTCCTATGATATCAGACACATTATTACAAAAAACTGGGAAACCCTATGCACAGCCTTCAGCCTTTAGACTTAGACTTCTTATTATTGATCCCTTTGGGATGACTCCCGCATGGAAATTGAGTTTCCAGCAGCTTACAAAAACACAAGGAAGGTATAAAAAAGTACACTATAGGAAAACCAATAAACTCATTGCTAAATAAATACAGAAAGTATAAAAAACAATAAACAGTAAGCAATAAACACTTAGTCAAATATATATGAGGTAGATGTAAGAATACAGATTAAATAAAATTCACAGAAAATGAAATCCGATAAGTTAAATGTAGAGGAAATGTATAAGAAAAATTTGTACTACTGTATTTGACAGAAATGAGCAGTAAGATTCATTATTGCATATTGTATCGATGAGTTATTGCACAAAAAAAAGAAGATAAGTGTTCAGGTATGTAAGGGTAGATTATTAATTGCACAGTGAGTGGCTCCGACTCCTTACCTTCTGTCCTCTATATTTCCTCCTCCCCCCGAGTGAGTAGTTGTAGAGGATGATGGCCTGAGGGACAAAGGAGTTCTTGAGCCTCTTGGTCCTACACTTGGGCAGGAGCAGCCTTCCACTGAACAGGCTCCTCTGGTTGTTAATGACAATGTGAAGGGGGTCGCTGGCATTGTCCATAATGTCCAGCAGTTTGTCCAGTGTCCTCCTTTCTGCCACCATCACCAGCGAGTCCAGTTTCATGCAGACCACAGAGCTGGCCTGCCTGGTCAGTTTATCCAGTCTGGAGGTGTCCTTCTTGGATATGCTGTCCCCCCACCAGCACACCAAAGTGTAGAAGAGGACACTGGTGACCACAGACTGGTAAAACATCCAAAGCAGTTTGCCGTAGATGTTGAAGGACCGCAGTCTCCTCAGGATGTACAACCTGCTTTGTGTCTTCCTGTACAGGTAGTCGGTGTGTGTTGTCCAGTCCAGTTTATTGTCCATCCATAGCCGGAGGTATTTGTAAGAGGCAACAGCCTCCACCTCAGCTCCCTCTAGCAGGACTGGTCACGGTCTTGGTCTGGACCTCCCAAAATCAATGACCAGCTCCTTTGTCTTGAACTCCGATACTCCTCCTCTCTGTCACCCCTGATACATCCCACGATGGCTGTGTCATCAGCGTACTTCTGTATGTGACACAGCTCCAAGTTGTAGCAGAAGTCCGAGGTGTACAGGGTGAAGAGAAGAGGGGCCAGCACTGGAGCCCCTAAGGGCACACTGCTGACCACAATTTCAGATGTGGTGTCCTTCAGCCTGACATACTGTGGCCTGTCAGTGAGGTGGTCTCTGACCCAGTCCACCAGATAGGAATCCATTCCCATCCTGTTAAGTTTGTCCTGAGGTATAGGCGGCTGGATGGTATTAAAGGCCCTGGAGAAGTCCAAGAAGAGAATCCTCGATGTGCCACTTTCCTTATCCAGATGGAAGTGGTGCAGCATGTAGAGGATGGCATCCACCACACCAACATCTGGCTGGTATGCAAATATCAGACGGTCCTGGGCGTACCTGGGGTTTGAGGAGGCTGAGGAAGAGCCGCTCCAACGTCTTAATCAGGTGAGAAGTGAGTGCCACCGTCGGAAGTAATTTAGCTCGCTGGGCCTGTTCTTCTTGGGAACCGGAAAGATGCAGGAGGTCTGCCAGAGGGTAGGAACTCTCCCTAGCTGCAGGCTAAGGTTGAATATCCGTTGTAGTGGTCCCCCCAGTTCCCCCAGTTCATCAGCGCAGGTCTTCAGTAGTCTTGGACACACTTTATCCGGGCCTGCTGCTTTCCTGGGCTGGAGCTTCCTCAGCTGTCCTCTGACCTGGTCTGTGGTGAAGTGAGGTGGGAATTGTGTTGAGGTGGAGGAGGAGGGGGGTGTTGTTGTGGTTTCAGGGGGGAGGTGTGTAGAGGGAAGAAGGAGAGATGGCTGCAGTGAGGGAGGGGTGGGGGTGAGGGGGACAAGGGCTGGTTAAACCTGTTGAAGAAGTCATTCAGCTCTCGCCCTCTCCATTGTCCCTCCTGTAGGTCTGGTCTTTGTGTTATGAACTGTGATGGTCCTCACACGTTCCCAGACCTCTCTCATGTTATTCTCCCTCAGCTTCTGCACCACCCATCTCCTGTAGCTGTCCGTAGCTTCCCTCACACAGTGTTTCACCTCCAGCTGTGCTGCCTTCATGGCCTCCCTGTCCCTGCTCCTAACGGCAGCCTTCTTCTTGTTGAGGACAGCCTTAACTTTCCGTGTTACCGATGGCTTGTTATTAGGGTAACACCGGACAGTCTTGACAGGGGAAACCATGTCTGCACAGAAGTTCAGGTACTCCGTCAGACAATGTGTCATACCCTTTATGTCCTCACCAGTCTCTCAGGGCACTTTCCATCTCATGGGACCACCTCCTGATGGTGCGAGTTTTCACGGGCTGTTTTTGGACCAGGGGGGTATACAGTGGCTGTAGGTGAACCAGGTTGTGATCAGACTTCCCAAGTGGGGGGAGGGGAGTCCCTCTGTATGCATCCCTTACATTAACATACAGGAGATAAATTGTCCTGTTGTTTCTGGTGGGACAGTCTACAACCTGGTGAAAAACAGCCAAAGTAGAATCCAAAGTTGCACGATTAAAGTCCCCAGAGATGATCATAAATGCCTCAGGGTGCTGTGTCTGCAGCCTTGCAGTGACCAAGTGGATCCTGTCACAGGCAGTGGCTGTGTCCACTCTGGGAGGTATGTAAACACACAGTGATCACGTGACTGAACGAACTCCCTCTGCGAATAATATGGTGGCAGGCTAACAGCTAGCAGCTTGAGGTCCCGGCAACATGAGACTTTCTCTGTGGAGATGTGTCCTGGGTTACACCAGCAGTTGTTCACATACATGAAGATTCCCCCACCTTTGCTTTTTTCCGCTCGCTTCTGTGTCTCTGTCGGCTCTCACGGCAGTGAATCCCGGCAGGTCCATGCTAGCATCAGGTACGAGGTGGTTTAGCCATATCTCCATAAAGATGAACAAGCTGCTTTCGCGGTTGATCCGCTGGTTGTTCAGCGTGGACAGCTCGTCGATCTTGCTCGGCAGCGAGTTCACATTTCCCATGATTAATGAGGGAATTGATGGCTTGAACCCCCCCCTGATTCTCCGCTTGCTCTGCCTTTATCTTGTCCTATGGGTGTCCTATCCCCGCTCGTCCCTTTGTGCGCAGAGCCAGCAGTTCCTCTTTGGAGTAGTTGAGAAAACTACAACTCTACTTGTAGCATTTTAAAGTTAAAAATATCCATAGGATATATACCGTAATTTCCGGACTATAAGCCGCTACTTTTTTCCCTCGTTCTGGTCCCTGCGGCTTATTCAACGGTGCGGCTTTTCTACGGCTTACGGTAACCAGGGGCGCGCACTACCGAGGATGCGCGAGACCGAGGCAGACATCTGGCGCCAGGTAACGAGAGCAAAACAAAGAGTAGGAGAGCGTCAGCGACAGTTTGCGCGAAGGAAGTGTTCATGCAAACACCCTCAACATGGAAAACAAACGGAGAAGTGCATATGATGCTGCTTTTAAGTTAAAGGCAATCGATCTGGCTGTCAAAGAAGGAAATAGAGCTGCTGCACGTACCCTTGACATCAATGATTCAATGGTGAGACGTTGGAGAAGGCAGCATGAAGAACTGACTTTTCATATACCGGTAGCAGGCTGGTTATTTTGATAACGTAAACGGCCGCGGGACTGCACTTTTACTGCTGTGTTACAGGCGAGCACTTTGTATTACTTTGCACCGTTGTATTATTTGTACTCTGCACGAATGCTGTTCGCCATGTCAAGATGTGAAAGTTTGATTGAATGATTGAAAGATTTATTGTTAATAAATGGGACGCTTTGCGTTCCCAAACAGTCATCTCTGTCCCGACAATCCCCTCCGTGGTAGCAGGAACCCCTATATACTACGGTAATTACACATCAAAACGCCTGCGGTTTATAGTAGGGTGCGGCTTTTATATGGAGCAATCTGTATTTTACCCTAAATTTAGCTGGTTCGGCTTATAGTCAGGTGCGCTTTATAGTCCGGAAATTACGGTATATAAAACACACAATCTCTTAACAAGAAGAGTAAAAAAGTAGAAAGAAAGAGGTCAAAATAGGGTAAAAGACCTAAAAACCGGAGAGCTACTGGAGAGGCAGGCCGTCTCCTACAGCGCCAGCGCAACATCTACTTTGCCTTCAGGAGAGCACATTCAGATGTGGCTCCTGTGATCACAGGAGACTTTTTGGATTCGCACACTCATGGCCACCTTTTCTTGTCACCATGAAATGCAATGTGCAGATTTTTACAATCTGTTTTTTAATCTGCGACCACTCACATATTATAGTTTATTAGGGAATTACTTAACTTTGTTCGAATGCTATGCTTGATTGTTTTTAGAACTGTGCCTTAACTCATATGCAGTTTTTCAGTTCTATTACTACGATGGTCTCCTGAAGTCTTTTCCTACAGGCATTTTTATTCTTATTCTGGGCTACTATTTTCTAAAGTAACATGACTCTGTGCAGTTGGTGACCTTTTTTGCAGGGCTCACGTCAGTGTTTAGTACATTTAATATATCTTATTTGTATACAACATTCCGTATCATTTTATCAGACTTATCATCATTATTCTTTTTTTAATTATTTAAACATTGTTTATTTTCGGTGTATCATCATTTTGCAGGTTTTTTCACTCTTAGCTTAAATACATGTGAAGCAGTCCCAGTACATTATTTTGTATTTCTTGTGTTATTTTCCATTATGTTTTTTTTTTCTTGTGACATTGCCACATGACCACTTGAGGAGTTTGTAAATTACACACCTGCTTTGTATTGCACTGATGCCCTAATGAAGACTTTGTGAGTCGAAACGCATAGGCAGCATGACCTAATAAATTATTTCTATTCTCCCAATCGGAGTGTCTCCGATTTTTCCTGATTGCCAGCAGTCCACCTTCAACTTTTATCAGGCCTGTAAAGCTGGACAGTCATTTTGTTTTTGTGTTAACCTTTCAATTGGTTCCATCCTGGAAGAGCACCTGATTTGTCTTTTAAATCTCCATATATACTTCTTAACCCCCTGCAGCACTTTCACATTTTATCTTCATTCTCCTGAAGTCTGTTCCACGTCTGGGTTCTAATGTAATTAAGATTAGAACTGAAGAACACTCAAAACCTGCAGTGAACAGATCTCTCTACTCCTGCTTTTGTACATCAGCATGCTGTTCTTGCCTGTGAGTTCGAACCATGGACTGCATAACGCTGCAGCAACTCCTTTGAGAGAAAATACCCTGCTACCCAGGCACTGCTACACTGAACTCTGGCAAGAGGAGGATTAAAGATGCAGCTGCAGCTACCGGCTATGAAAGGGAGAGAAAGAGAAGGTGCGAAAGCGAGAAAGAGAAGGAACTTTAACCACAGCACACCCTGCTGCGCAACCTCTTCCCTGTCTTCTGCCCATCGGAAGGTGAAACAACACATTTTCATTTGTTCATTAGTTGATGTCAGATGCTTGATGTTAAAATTGATAAACTTTAGACCCGAAGGAGGATCTGCCTTAAAATCGAGAGATAAGCCAAATTTTGAAATTGCTTCATAATTCTGCCTGGTGCTTTCTTAAACTCCCAACTGCTGATAGGTGCCTTAATCTGTTCAAAATAAATTGAATATGTAAACTTCAATCTCTTCTAATTCTCCTTATACACAGTGGTACACTTTCATTTATAAATCGTTCACCATTGCAATAATCAATTAAAGAACTTGATCCTGTGATTTCCGTGTGTATGAAATATATTGCACTGTACACAAGGAAGAAGAATTTGTAGAAGCCTTCAAATTATAAGACTAAGCGAGTGGAAAATCAGGTCTTGAGTCCTGCATTGTAAAAGCATTACTGGTAACCTTTCAAGATATGCTTTACCCATTTTAATCCAGACCTTTGTCATCGTAATGTGAGCATTGTGTTCAGATGAATGGTGTTTTGCCTGTCTCCGTGGAAGAAGTCCCCGCGGAATGGAGCTACCGAAATCCAAAATACCGAGGCGGCGCTCGCAGTAGTAGCAGCAGCAGCAGCAGCAGCAGCAGCAGCACGGCTCTCTCTCCTTTTTTATTGTTTATGTACTTTTTATCTTTATTAAGCAAGACAGCGACCCATATCCATTATGATCGTACACAGTTGTTGTACATCCGTGAACATCATACAGTCCCTGAAGTTTACACAACTTCACTACCGCCGGAGATAATTAGTTCCTGGGACACAGGTCTAGTCGCCATAACAATGAGGCAGCACCAGCGGCGGAGAGAAAGGAAACAGAAGTGGGGGAAGTGTGCTGGCCTACAGACTGACTAAAGGCTTACCTGAGAACCGAACTTTTATGGCCCGCGGTTTAAAGAAAATTCCCGTCCATACCACCCGTGTGATAAAAGTATACCCGTTCACATGAAACCTCAAAATCTGCCTCAAACAATGTCATGCACATGCCGAAGCAGTAGATGGTGATAGCACTCCTAACAGGAAGGCCACTTTAGCCAATCACAAGGCTGGAAAATTTCATACCGGTAAAACAACAATGGCAAATTGAGGCAGGGCAGGTTCCTTCATGCGGACTGACAGTGAGACACACACAAAGTGCTGATAAGTTGCTAAATGGCACCAGTATTTTGGCTTTCATGAAAGCAACTCCGTCAGCTGGTCATGTCTAGAGTGCTCCACAAGTCTCCATGGATACAACTGGGACACTATTCACCGTTGCACAGTGTGACATCAAACAATGTCGACAAGAAATTGCGTTTTTCCTCGGTTTTCCTGTCCACACATGACTGTTTCAGGACCCCACAACTGTGGTTACGTGTGGATGAAAGGCCAAACTGTGCAGCGAAACAGACAATTTCAAAAATACCGTATGTGGACTCACATGAAACCGCATGCCAAGATTGTTTCGTGACCATACAGCCAAGCCAGTGGAATTCATTTTTACTGC